>NC_092878.1:94193949-94515199 GCF_028372415.1 Notamacropus eugenii | reverse complement strand
ACTTACAGAAAGTCAGGGAAATGAGTAGACAGAGTTTAATAATGAAAGCAATCCAGTCATAGAAGAGAGAGAGAGGAAATACTCAAAACTAAGAGTTTTGTTCTAGGAGCAGTCAGAAAGTTAATGTCACTGGATCAAAATAAAAAATGGATGATGGGGAATTAAGTGTAAGAAGACTTGAAAGACAGGAGGTTCTGAAGAGCTGTGACTACCAAAGAATTTTCTATTTGATCCTGGAGGTTATAGGTGGTCATTGGATTTTATTAAAAGGGGGAGGAGTTACATGGTCAGATCTGCCTTTTAGGAATACCATTTTGACAGCTGAATGTAGTAGAGATTGGAGTAGGGAGAGATACCAGCAGGCTATTGCAATAGTCAAAGAGTGAGATGACAAGGGCCTGCACCAGAGTGGTTGGCCTGTAATTTATTGTTTTAATTCATTTTAGTTGATTTTTTAAGTACTATGGATAGAGCATCATTTTGTCTTCAGAATTCTCTAGTTTTGCTTCCTCTTTTCTTATGGTTATTTCCTTGATTACTTTTTCTTTTCTTGATAGAGCTAGCATTTCTACTTCTAGGTTAAATAGTAGCGGTGATGTTGATTTTTCTTGCTTAATTTCTGATCTTCTTGGAAAGGAAGTTAATCTTTCTGTGTTACACATGGTTGTTATTTGTTTTGGATACATATTACTTATCAAATTAAGAAAACATCCATTTATTCTTATACCTTCTAGTGTTTTTTTAACAGGAATAGCTGTTAGATGTTGTTAATAGCCTTTTATTGGCTATAACCTCCAGGATCAAATAGAAAATTCTTTGGCATTCAAAGTTCTTCAGAACCTAATTTACTAATATAATCACATGTTTTTATAAGTATTTTAATATTAATGTGAACTATTATGTTTATAGTTTTCTTTCTATTGAACCAACTCTGAATTCCTGATATAAATGAGATGAGGTCATACTGTTTAATCTTCTTGACATATTGCTGTAGTCTAGTTGTTAATTTAGTATTTTTCATCTATATTCATTTTGGATATTAGTCTGTAGTTTTCTTTCTGTATTCTCTCACCCTGCTTTAGTTCTCAGTATCACATTTGTACCCTATCAAGAGTGTGGAATGGTCCTGTATTATTTCCCTAATAAAGTTATATTAGAATTAATCATTCTTTTAATACTTAGTAAAATTTATCTGTAAATCCTTCTGTTAACTATATTTTATTCCACTTCCCTGCTTGAGAGTTCAGTTGTGGCTTGATTTCTTTTTTTGAGATTGGGTTATTTAAATTGTCTGTTCTTATTCTGGATATTTTACATTTTTGCAAGTGATTCCATTTCATCGGAGTATTGTTGGATTATAATTAACTAGACAAAATAAATATTTTCTGGTAGTAGCCTTTGTTATTCAGCTGTTAGGATGTTATTTGCATGCCCCAAATCCTCTGGACTCTTTGAACTTCATACATCTCTCTCCCATAAGAAAAGGGATCAGTGGGGAAACAGCAGATCAAAATAAAGTCCAAGACTAGGACTCTCCTCTTCACTCCTCCTCAATCAATTCTTTATCAAGAGTTAGATGGATATCTCCACCACTAAGCTAAATTTCCTTGGGTTCTAAGCTGTCTTGATAATTTATGGACAATCTGAAAAGAGTGACCATTCTCTTAACTAATCTGAAAGCTCTGCATGGCTATGGCATCACTTCACTTCAGTCAAGGATGAGCAGGGATTTTTTTAAATTAATCGAGGACTTTTCATACTTAGTCTAAAGAGTAAAATTCATTGAAATCTTGACCTTGTTCTTATCTAGTCATCCTCTGATTGATCACTTACTTATTCACACTTAAATATATTCCAAAATATCAGCATCTTCTCACTTTAATGGTTATAGGGTAATTGATTGACAGATTTAATAAGCTCCCACCCTTATTATGAACTTATATGATCCCTACCTTCTAGAAATTTTCAACTCAGAATAGACACAGTGAAAAAGTATTTTCATTGGGCATATCAGAGCTGAATAGAAATATTGAATCAATATATGAATAGACTATCCAAAACTTAAATCATATAATGGTAAAGGAAAAAGAGGGCACCTAGGTGGCACAGTGGACAAAGTTCCAGGAGTAGAGTCAGGAAGACCTGAGTTCAAATCTTGCTTCACACACTTACTAGTTGCGTGTCTCTGGGCAAATGACTCAATTCTGTCTAACTCAATTTCCTCATTTGTATAAAAAAAATAGAGAAGGAAATGATAAATCATCCTAGTATTTTTGTCCCACACACAAAAAAATGGAATAACAAAGACTCAGGCACAACTAAAATTACTGAACAACAACAAAGGAAAAAGAATCTATAATGTTGTGTGTATAAGTGTGATAGGAATGAGGGAGATAGCAGTAGGCCTTTGTAATGGTAATTTAAATGAGAAGATCTTTTCCATGTATTAATAGGCTCATGTGACCTGCTTAAGTCACTTGGAAATCTGAGTCTCATGAGTATAAGTCACATGAAACAGGAAGGGGTGGAGCACGAAGAGGCAGAGCTAGAGCAGAGCTGAGAGGAAATTTGGTCAGAGTAGTCAGAATTGAAGGAGATAGAGAAAAGAGTCAACTGGTTAGCATTAGTGGGAGAGCTTTTTTATTATTTTGTTTAAGGGAGCTGGTTTGTGGAAAGTGTGGAAAGTGAGGGAAAGCTTAGGGCTGGTAGTACCCTTTACATTGTTATTGTGTAAAGATTTCTTTGTTACTATGATGGATTTGGTTTTCTGGTGTTGGGATATGACTTTCTAATGTCTGAAAAAATGTTTTAGTTCTCTCTTCCACGTGGAGAATCTGTTGTATTTCACGATTCAGAATTGTGCTGACATATTCATGGCCACCATAGGCCTTTGAATATTGCCTTGGCACTACAGCCTTCCAGGTCCATGCACTATAAGCCAATGGTGTGAGACAAGAAAATGTGGCCATTTTTTCCCTGATCCATTCAGGAGGATTCCCTGGAAAAAGTAGAATTTGAGGAATAAGAATTATCATGTTAAACAGGGATTCCTAGTCTTCATTACCCTTCCTTCTCTTCCAAATGTTAATTTGCTGGCAAGAGGCCAACCAATAGATGCAAGTCAAAGAATCTAAGACATGGGATTTAAAGATGGCAATGGATAATCTGGTATAATTCTCTCCTAGAGGAGAGCTGGTTCATAGATCACCTGTTGAGTAGAGAAGTCATCATCGTGACTTACAGAATTGCATCATTAGAAGAGATTTTAGCCCAGGATCCCTGCTGAATGCATAAATTCCTTCTACTTCTTCTACAAATGTTCATCCAGACTTGTCTTGAACACTTCTAATTGTGGGAATGTCACCTATTCACGAAGTAAATCTTTTCACTTTCAGGTAGCTCTAAATGTGAAAAAGTCCTTTCTTATATTGATTCTAGTTCTGTCTAGCTGTGACTTTGATCTGTTAATTTAAATTCTGACCTCTAGAGTTAAATACATTAGCTCTAAATATTAAGAGGTCACTATCAGAGATAAGTTTTTTTCTATGAGATATAATGTATGCAGATAAAATATATACTAAATTAGAAAGTAATACATGAATATCTTCATATTGTTCTCTTTCTGGTTATTATTTTTATTCTTATCTCTTTTGTAATTTATACAGAAACAGTCTTAGGCCAGAAAAAAAAAATCCTGCCTGCCTACTGTTATTTTAAGTATATAAAATACTTGCTCCTGGCAACTAAGGGAAAGCATTGTGATATAAACTCATTTTCTATAGACCTACTGACATTATCTTCACAATATTTCCAGTAGTAATAGTATGAAAGGGATGATAAGGACCTTGTCCTATTCTCATATTATCTAATGATGTATGACATATTTTACCATTACCTTGAATAATATACATTGATCGCTACCTTCAAAGTCCTTAAGGATAGTCTTCCTGTAATCTCAGTGACAGAGGTGTGATTCTGAATTACCATCATAAACCTCTTTATCAAAAAACACATCAACATGATACAGTCATTTGCCCTACCCCTTTTACTGAAATATGCTGGATTTTTTTTCATGAGATTTCATCTATGAAGAGCATTTTGATTACATTAATGAATTCTAGCCATTTCATAGTTCCCATCCAAAGGTCAAGGACACATATAACAAATGCAACATTATATACCTGTTATCAAACAATAATTACATATTATAGAGTGCATTCTCATGGAGTTTAGCCACAAAGGGAGGAGAGACAAACACAGATGGATAAAATGAGGCTTCAACAACAGAGGAACTGTTTAATGAAAATAGGATTGATTGGCACTGTATTTTTGAATTTATAATGGGGAATAGAATTCAACATAATCTAATATATACCTTCAGTTTGGTAAGAACAGACTACATAGGTTTCAGAAGAATAGACAGTATTTAATAGCCTAGCATTATATTGAGGAGGTCAGCCCAGGAGGGATTCTCAAGCATGACATTTTTAAGCAAAAATAAGCTTTAACAGTCGTATGAGACATAAACAAAGTAGATTGTTGTCTAATGAGAGTATCATGTATATCTAGCAAAATGACAAAACTAACTTTTTCAATACCTAAGATCCCCTTCTCTCCCCACAATCCTACTCTTTAAATTGTCTGCATAACTTATTGTTCAATCATTTCAGTTAGGTCCAACTCTGAGAGACCACATTTGGGTTTGTTTGTTTGTTTGTTTTTGGTAAAGATACTGGAGTGGTTTGCTTTCTTCTCCAGTTCATTTTACAGATGATAAACTGAGGCAAATAGAATTAAATGATTTATCCAGGATACATATTTAGTAAGTGTCTGAGGCTGCTTTTGATCTCAGGAAGATAAGTCTTCCCGATTCCAAGCATAGTACCCTAGCCACTGTGCCTTCTGCATAACCTGATGACAAACATGTTATTTTATAATTGTTCTCTAAAATTTCATGTGTAGCTGTTTTCTCTTCCTATCCCCATTGCCAGATTATAGATAGCAGAAGTAATCTTTTATATTTCATTCTTATCTCTCACAATGCCTAGTTCAATTATGTAGAAGTGACTCAAAAATGTTTCCCACACAAAAGAGGAAGTTAATCCTTATGCTTCATCTCCCACCTACAAATCCCCTCCATTTTCTCCCTTACATCAGGCAAGAGTTGAAACTCAGTTGAGGTTCAGCATCTCACATTGTAACTAACTAGGTTTATGAATCAAGTGGAAAGCTGTTATGATTATTATATCTAGTCATAATCTCTTGATCATAGACGGAAACTGCCAATGATTGCAAAAAATTTCAGCCATAGTTAAACTCTTCTTACAAATCACACATAAATAAAATGTTTTTTTCTTCTGGAGCAAATATTTCATTTTCATGGCAGCAACAATTGGTATATTTGCAAGTCTGACTTACTACTCCAGAGGTTGGTATAATTTAGATGATATCTATATTTCCAAAAATATATGCTCTCTCACAAACTTTTAATAAACTGCCATCAAATATTGAGGTTAATTTTTCTCCTGTGAGAGAGAAAAGCAGGCTATTAAAAAGGTTCATAGGGACTTTCATACTATTCCAAATAATGAAAATATTAATAATGATAATAATGTCATTCTGGAAGGCATCCAATTTGTTATTCAATTATGAACAATTTTTTGGCTATAAAACTGAAAATTATATCTTTTAACAACAGCCTCTTATGTCAACCACCTTACCATTTTGGTCTCTAACCTCTAAATGCAATCTAATAATTTAAATAATTCTCCAATGTTCCATGCAACTATCACAACCTGAAATTATGAATTATAATAGAAATATTCATGTGAGTTTTGTAGACAGCAGCATATTACAAAAGATTTGTACCCAAGAAAAGTCAGCATCAATGACAGGGAAAAGAATAGGACTTAGAGCTTGGAGGGAAGAGTCTTTAGAAAGCAACTGGCACAATTTATTTGTTGTACTGGTGATAAAACAGGCTTATTAGATAGATCAAGTGACTTGCCCAAGGACTTCTTTACTAATAATAGTTGCCATTTGTAAGGCACTTTAAATTTGGCAAAATTATTAATATTTCATTTGGTATAACAGTTCTGTTAGAAAGGCCACAATAAGTATGGTTATTCCCTTTTTGCAGATGAAGAAACTGAGGCTCCTACAAATGAAGAGACTTGCCTACATTATAAAATTAGGAAGTTTCAAATGCATGCTTTGAACCCAACTCTGCTAACACCAAATACAGGGTTCTATTACTTTCTACCCTATTGTCTAGAGGAAGTGATAGCAGATGGGGCAACTTGAGTCCTGTAATGATAATCTATAAAATATTTATTACTTCTTGAATAAATTTTTTTCTGGACAATATATAATACATAACATACAGTACATAAGAATAAAGTGGACGAAGAAGGATGGAAAGGTCACCATCTGTATTGATGACGGCAGAAGACATATCAATGAGAACACAGATGAACTGAAATATCAAAGCATGATAAATAATTGAACAATAATAAAAAATGCAGTTATAACTCAAAACAATGCTTTGTTCTTTTTAGATAGGATATGACATGGAAACAAATGCTCTTCTTGTCATTCTCTTATTTTTTTTTCTTTAGAAAAGTCTGTCTATCTACCTACCTATATTGAAGTCTATATGTGTTTGTTGGTCTATACTTATGTATAATGGAAATCCACGCATTTAAGCATGTTTTTAAAAACAAAAACTAGGGAGATAAATAATAATGACAAATAGAAATAATAACTTACTATAACATATGCTTTACAATATGTGAACATGCATATACTCATTATTTGTATGTATTTATATATATGTGTATATATACATATAAATACATGTATATGTACCATTGCATTAGATTCTCACAACTTTCTGTGATAGGAGCTATTATTAATGAATTTTAGAGATAAACTGAGTCTTGGGTAGGAGAGTTTTGTAAGTTATAAGTCTAATAAATAAGGTTTTTCTGATTGTAAGTCTAGAATTCTATTTATTACACCATTATCTTCCTGGCAAATAAAAAAGTCACAAAAAAGTGAAGAAATATTTTCAGGCAAAGGAATTCTTGAAGAATATTCTAGAAAAAAGAGAAAAATTATGTAACAGTTATAATTAGCACTTCCAGAAACAGAATAAAATCCCACATGAATGTTCAGCATATAAAAAACCTAAGAAAATAGCAGAAGGAAAGGATTAAAAGTGAAATTAGGTTTCTTCATAAAAATCTAAATAGACAAATGAATTATTTAGAATAGAAATTGTCAGACTTAAGAAAAACAAGGGTCCCTAAAAAATGGAGTAGATAGAATTCAGCATTTCAACAATAATCAGCCTCCTGGGAAAGGAAATATAAAGATTTGCTAATCAAATTTTAGGCCTTTCCAATAAGATCATAGGTAAATCTATGATCTACAAAATCACTACCACTATTTCACATAGTTATAGATATTCTAGCTATAGAATTAATATTTTTAAAATTGAGGGAATAATCATAGGTAAAGAGAAAACAATTTTTAGTTTTTTCAGATAGCATGATGACATCCTTAGGCAATCCTAGAGATTCAACTGAAAATTGAGAAAGTAACTTCCACAAAGTAGTGGGCTACAAAATAAATACATGTAAATCTTCTGCATTGCAATACATAGCCAAAAAGTACATCAAAAAGAGCAAGAAAAAAATTGCATTTAAAATAAATACTAGTATGTTTGTTTTCCTCTTTATACTCTCTATATAATCAATTCCACTGATTGTCTTCTCTATTTCTTAACCAATATTAAGTTTTATCATTGATCACTTCTTTCCAGTGTGCTTTAAACATGGATCTGCTTCCTATCTTTTAGATTCTTTCCCTTTTATTTCTCCAGGCAACTTAATTGTTAATTTTCTAGCTCTGTTGAAGAAATTCTTTAGTAGTTTGATTAGTATGGCACCAAATAAGAAAATTAATTGAGGTATTATTGTTGATGTTGCTGCTGCTGCTGTTGTTAGGCTCAACTTACCCATGAACAATTGCTTTTCTCTAATTATTTCTGTAAATAGTGGTTTGCATATGTGTTTATATAGTTCCCATGTATGTCTTGATGGGTAGATGCAAAAAGACTTTTACGTAATCTATCTGTAATTACTTTAAATGGCATTTTTCTTGCTAACTTCTCATTAAATTTTGCTAATAATATACAAAAATACTGATAGTTTGGTGGATTTATTTTATATCCTATATCTTTGAGGCTTTTCAAACTGTACCTTTTTGCAGATCATATGATAGGGAAACCTAGAGAATTATCTGAAACTTAATTGAAAAATAACTTTAGAAAAGTAGCTGGCTATAAGATGAATTCATATAAAATCATCAGCATTCAAATACATAGCCAACAAATCTCAGAAAGATGAGGTAGCAAGAGAAATTTCATTCAAAATAAACAAAATCTATCCCTTCTAGAACATACTTGGGAATATTCCTTCCAAAATTCACCTAGCGACATGGAGAAATGTCATTTAAAATGTAGACAACATTGTTGTAGACAACAAAAATTGTACTTGGAAGTCTACTTTTTGAGACAAACTCAGGAAAACATGAACACAGTTGCAAAATATTTTTCACACAAATAAAGATAGCCCTAAACAACTGGAGGAATATTAATTGCTAACGAGTAGTTCAAGCTGATATAATAAAAAGTGACAATTCTGCTTAATTGATTATCTTATTCAGTGCTATATTAATCAAACTACCAAATAATTATTTTATAGAACTAGAAAATATAATAAAAAATTGCCTGGAAGAACACAAAGTCAAGAATATCAAGACACGCAATTTTAAAAACGTGAAGGAAAGCAGTCTAGAAATTCCAGGTTTCATACTATAATACAAAATAGTAATCATTAAAATAATCTGGTAAAGGCTAAGAATGATGAATCTGTAGAATATAATATGGACGCCACATAGCATTAAATGACCACAGTAATCTAGTGTTTGATAATCCTAGTTTGAGAGTAAGAACTCAATATCTGACAAAAATTGTTGGGAAAATTGGAAAGTAGTTTGGTTGAAATTAAGCATAGACCAACATTTCACATGAAGGTTTGTCATGATAAGGTCAAAAGAGGTACATAATTTAGACATTATAGGTGATACCACGAGCAAATTAAGGGAGCATGGAAAATTGTACCTGTTAGATCCATGAATTACCAAAGTTTTTGACCAAAGAGATAAAGAGAAGATCGTGGGAAGTAAAATGAATAATTATGATTATATAAAATTAATAATATTTTGCTCAAACAAAACCAGTGCAGCAAAAATTAGAAGGAAATCAGGAAATGGGAGTACAGCAGGTTTCTCTGATAAAGGCCTCATTTCTCAACTTTATAATGAACTGAGCCAATTTTATAAGAGAAAAAAAATCAGACCTGTACCCTAAATGACAAATGATCAAAGAATATGAACAGGCAGATGGCTAAAGAAGAAATCAAAATTATCAATAGTCACATAACAATGTCTAAATCTCTATTGATTAGAGAAATGCAAATTAAAATAACTCAGTGGCAAAGCTTCAATCTGACTAACATGACAGAAAGGGAAATTATAAATACTGGAGAGGAAGTAGAGAAAATTAGGACACTAAGGTGTTGTTAGGGAAAGTAGGTGCTACAGCGGCTAAGATGTGGCATCTGGAGTCAGGAAGACTTCCCTTCATAAATGCAAATCTAGCATCAGACACATACCGGCTTTGTGACACTGGGGAAGTCATTTAACTCCATTTGTCAGAGTTTCCTCCTCTATAAAAGGAGTCAGATAATGATATGGCAAACTACTTCAATATCTTTGCCAAGAAAGCTCCAAATGGGATCATGACATTACTGAAAATAACTCAGTAATAATGATAATAAGGCACTGTTGGTGGAGTTGTGAACCAGTCCAAACATTCTAAAGAATAATTTGGAATTATGTCCAAAGGGCTATAAAATTATCCATACCCTTTGACCCAGCAATATCACTTGTAGGTGGATATCCCAAAGAGATGAAAGGAAAAGGACTCATACGTGAAAAAAATAAATAGAAGCTTTTTGTGTAGTGGCAAAGAACTAAAAATTGAAGGAATATGTATAATTTGAGTATGTGCTATGAAAAATGATGAAGAGGATGATTTCAGAAAAACCTAGGAAGACTTATATGAATTCAAAGTGAAGTGAGAAAAACCAGGAGACCATTATACATAGTAATAGCAATGTTAAAATGGTGATCAGCCATGAAGGATTTAGATACTCTGATAACATAACACAATTCAATTTCAAAGGATCCATGACAAAAAACTATATCCATTTCTAGAGTGAAATTGATATACTCGAAGTGGAGATTGACGCATACTTTTTCACTTTATTTATGTTTCTTAACCTTTTATTGTGGGATTTTTTTTTTTTTTGCAACATGGCTAAGGTGGAAATACCCTTTCCATGATTTCATATGTATAATTGATTTCATATTTCTTGCCTTATCAATAAGTGGAGGAGGGGCTCAAAGTAGGGATAGAAGTTAGAAATCAAAATTTTTCAAAGAATGTTGAAAAAATAAAGAAAATAAAAATGTGAAACACTAAAAAAGTTTTAAAACTAGAAAAAAGTTCTCAATCAATATATAACATAGACACATATAGTAATTTAACAAACTAGAGAAACAATGAAGAAAGTGCTTTTCAGATTTATGGAGAGGATAAAATATTTTTGAAAGTTTTTTGCACAATTCTGGTGTAGCAAAAATTAAAAAGAAAATAGATAACCAGGAATGCTGCTTACAACAAATTTCTCAGATAGAAATCTAATTTACAGGATATATAAGAAACTGATTAAAATGTTTAAGTCTAAGATTCACTCAATAGATACAATATAATATATATTAGATATAACATAAGGTAATAGTAGATATAGTATAGTATAATAAATATAATATAGTATAGTATAACATAATATAATACGATATGATATAATAGATGTAATATAAGTCAATGGATGTAATCTCATGGATCCAAGATGGTAAAGTTGCAGGAAGCACCACAGCATTCTCCCCTATAAAATATTCATTAACAAACGTACATATTATTATTATCTTCATTTTATAGGAGAGGATACTAAGGCAGACAGAGATTATGTAACTTTCTCAGGGTCAGAGAACTGGCTGTGACCAAAGTCCAAAACTGAATTTATAATCTACTCTTTTTCATTTGAGGTCCTGCACTCCATACCCCTTATTTTGCTGTAATCTCCTATTGGAAAAGAAAGTTATCTATAAAGTAACTCAGTATAAATTTGTTAGTGCAGAAAGAAAACTACAAAGAGACAGTAATGTAGTGATATTTAGGTAAGATAAAGGAATAGTTAATGGTAGAATGACAGATATAGTGATATTTAAGTGAGAGACTAAGAATTATTAGTTGGGAGTACTCTCCACAATCCGACACTGCATCATTTAGGTAACCACACCTCTGCATTGAGCCAGAGCTATAGAAATAACTTGAAATCTGGCAGCCACTCTCAAAGAATGAAGGGCCTGCCAACATATAGCACACCTTGAGTTTTATAAATCCTGGGTACACAGACCTTGCATATGAAAGATTGCCATTTTTAGATCTCTCTACTCAGAGGTGTCCTTGATGCACAGTCATTGTTATATCCTGTACTTGCATTGTAAACTTCATCAGGTATTTACACATATCTCCATTAACCTACTGAATGGGTTACCCTTCAAAGTCCAAAGAAAAAGGAACCATCTCAGCAAAAATTAAAGTGAAACTACTTGAAGACCATTTAAATGATAAGAATGAGTAAAATAAGGATGCAGAGAAGAGGTAGTATTGAAGGTCAGAGATTTGCAGGAAGATAATTTCTCAATATAGTTTAGGCCCAGAACTGTGTGTCCCATCACTGCAAAGCCAGGTGGACATTTTAAGATGTTGGAAGAAAACAACTGCTGCAAATTGTAAAATCACTTAAGCATACAGTCTTTTGCCTGAACGTTTCTGTTGATTAGATAATTCTTTGCTATCTGCATTTCACAGTAAAACTTGCCAATGTTCTAAACATTGTAAAAAAAAAAAAACACAGTTGTATCCTGTGATATTTTTCTAATGTGTGTATTTATGATCCAGCTGCAGGAACTGTTCTGCTTTAAGCATTTTTAAACTCTAACCTGTGACATTTTGCTAATGTGTATATTTATGTACATCACAGAGAGCTGCTAAGCATTAGAAATATTTTTAAAGGAATCCATCCAGAGGTATTTTTAACTAATATGTGTAATTGCAAAGTGTTTCATAAGGGTTGGGGTCTTTTTGTCTCTGTAATGATTTGAAACTACCTATTTTTCAATGGCACATAACAGCCTTACTCTTTGTCTATGGACCAGCCTCCCTCCCATCCTGGAAGTAGTTCCTTTGCCTCTGGTTCCACCTTGGTTATGTAGTCATCAAAAAAGCGCTGTCATGACACATGACCAAAGACTGCATATTTTACAGTGATTAGTTCAGGATATTTATATATATGAATGTTAATGAACATTTTACTAAAGATCTACAAGGTAATGAAAAATACCCAGCACCCTCTTAAGTCAGTTTTGTGAAAAGAGTGTACTTACAGCTCTTATTTTTAAAATTATCATAAATGCTTCCATTTTTTTTCAATTCTTGCATCCACTGTAGTTTCTGAGACTGACTGACAATACTTTTTGTGGAGGAGTAGAATGTAACTACATTGCCAGGGAATCTGAAAGGAAGCCAGAACCAGGGCTGGTCAATATCATTCTTCAAACTGGTAAGCATCTCCTCATAATTAAGACATTTAGGAATACTGAGCAAAACAGGTTCAGCTTCTTTAAAGCTATAAAGGATAAAATATCCTTACTCACCTTCAGGGGGATGCTTAGCCTCCTTACAGCATATGGGGCAAAACCTCTGTATCAGTCAGTGCAGCTATGCTCTAGTAGGTCTCACCATCAAAACAATGCATGGTAATGTATCTCCTTAAGAAACAAGTCTTTTATAGCCAAATTCATTTACATGTCTTTACCAGTCCTATTTGCTATCCCCTAAATTATTTAAGTCATTTTTATCTGTGACCTCTTCCACTTCCCCCCATATTTGTTAAGTTCATTTGCAAAAGGACAGAATTCTAAATTTACCCATGAGTTAGATAGATAATAACTTACAGTTTGCATTTGAGCATACTAAAGAAAAGGTTTTCTATTTTCTCCTTCCCCAAATATTACCCTCCCCAAAGGTCTACCATAGTGTCTGCATTTTTTTCCAGTTGATTTTCATTGCTTATATTTATATCATGGTATCTTCAAAATGCAAACAAAATGGGAAAGTTAGTCAGTAGATCAGTCAGTAAACATTTGTTAAGAGTCTCTAAAGTCAAGAGAAAACAGTAGAAAAGGTGGGCACTTTTAGAGTTGAAATGTGGGGAAAGTTAGTGGAAGAGGACCAAGAGAATGGACAAAAAAATGGTTTAGATGATGGATAGAAGATTCCAGAACACTGGGATATGATGGGTATGATGAGGGTTTATTATCATTGATTTTTATTTATCATTGACGAAGAGTTTAGATTAGTCCAAGGGGTCTAGCCTCATAGAGAAGTTGTTGCAGGGTGTTAAGTAGCTCAAGTGAGAGAACAAGTGGGAGGAGCTGATGGAAAGACATTCCTCTCCTAGTCCTTCAAGCAGGCCAAGTAAGAGATAAGGAAAGGGAACATGAAAGAATGAGACATCTTTCTGTCTCCTGTAAATGGGAAAAATCCAGTCTAAGGGACTGTCTCTGCCTTTCTCCATTCTCTCTGTCTCTATGTCTGTCTATCTCTCTCTTTATTTGATAATTTACATTAATGAGATTAATAAGGTAGCACACTAAGACAATATAAGTCATCAACATGATATACAAAGAGGAAAAGCATCCAGATAAGTACTACATATGATGTCATGTTAATTGTTGATTTTAGATGACATACCAATAGTGGTCTCATAATTCATCTGACCAATGAGGAGACCCAGTCATCCCGAATTCCACAGTGGTTCTGGTTGTTAATAGGCTTTGGGTTTTTGTTTCCATCATAATTAAAAGTAATGTAGAGGACTCAGACTTCTGAGATGAATCAATTAATTGATCAAAGGTATGAATCAAGTGTTAAAAAGACCTTAATCAACTTAGGAGAAGTGTAGTGCTTTGATTAATTAATAAAAAGAGATGCTACTCAGAAAGTCACTGGTTAAAACAATAGGGTACATATCTGGGCCTATGTATAATAAATAAGATAGTTCAGAATCACCCTCCACAGCAGTATGGTGTGGTGAGGTGAGTGGTGGTGGAATCCAGTGGTGAAAAACTCCTAAGAAGGATTTGCTCTTTGTAGCATCAATGCAATATTCACAGTGCCTACAGCAGCTATGACTATGAGAGCATAGTTATGAATCACAAAATATAAAAGACTCTCCACATGGAAGACAGAACCAAAACATTTATTCAAACACCAGAAAACTGAATCCCAACACTAGAAAACCAAGTCCATCATAGGAACAAAGAAATCAATCATAATAACCAAGAAGTCTGTGCACATTATCAAGCCTTCCCACAAATGAGCTCCCCTAACACAAAATACCCTTGGCTCACTCATGCTAGTTACTGCTTTCTCTGTCCTTCCCCATTATAACTAATCTGACCAACTTCCTCTCAGCTCTGCTCCAGCTCCACCCCTCCCAGTTCCACCCCTTCAGCAAGCTCCTTCCACCACATGCTTCATGTGACTCAAACTCATGTGACTTAGGCTTCCACGTGACTTAAGTAGGTCATATAGGCCTATTAATGGATAGGAAAGGTCTTCCCATTCCATTAAAAATACATCAATTCCATTAAAAATGCATTAACGATATATTCAATATATTCAACCCCAAAATCTTTTTTATCCATTACATAGGTTATTGAGGCAATTGGTGTCAACAGAACGTTACAACAATATAATAAGGATCACACAAAATAAGCACATAAAACAATATCTTAGGGTGGGGCTTGAGCACAAGCACCCGTCATTTCCCCTCTGGAATGAATGGGGCCTAAATTCTTGGGGTAAGGGGCAAAGGTCTCTTCTTCTAGAGCTACTTCCTGCTGAAACTGAACATAGAGCTCTCTCTGCCTCAAGAGGTCCCATTCAAGAGGTCAGTTGTTTAGCTGGCATCTGGAGCTATGTCGACACTAGATTAAAAGGTGGCACACCACAGCCATGGACAAGGGCTGACATCCAGCTTAAGTGATCAGGCATCTGCAGGTGGAGGGTACTAAGTTTGCAGGAAACAAATCTAGCAAACAAGTTTAACAGAAAGTCAAAAAGAAATAAGAAGATAATAACCAGAAGCAGGGTATATATAGGATCATCCATGCTTCTAGAGTCCATGAACCCACTATCGTAGCCTCATTCACTATTCTTTACTGTTTTGTAATTTGTAGTTTTGAGGTCATCATTCTGGCTAGAGGTGTACTTTCTTTAATCTGAGCTGGGGCCTGGCCAGTTTCCTATTCTCCCTGCAGGTGTGATGGACTTGGATACAACATTTCAGGAGGATCTGTAGGGGCAATTCTTACTTCCCTGCTCAATCTAGTATAAAGCCCCTTTTTTTGGAACATTTTTTGTAGTTCATTAGTTGGAATGCCATCTATTCTTCCAAAAGCTACGCTTGGTCTCAATAGAGGAGTAGACAATTCTTTTCTTACCAGTCTATTGTGCCTTTGAATCCTCTGGCTATTTACTCTTCTCTCTCAAGGATATTTATCTTTTTCACTGATTTTCACCATCCAAAGTACCAACAATTCTCCCATTGTTTGGGTGGACTGACTCAAAATATCTGTAACCTACTACTTGAGTAAAATCTTCAATTACCTCCCCAAACAGTGTTCTCCTCTCCCTCTCATCCTCCCGCTTTCTTAGTATTATGAACTTCAGTCTCCTCATCAAACTTTGCTTTATTTCCCTCCCATACATCCTCCTGGTAGGTGTTTGAGCCCCAATTAAGCCTAACCTGTACATGGGCTGCATGCACCTTCCTCTTCTTACTTTCTTGCTTCTTTTTCTGAGCTAAATTAATAACAGTTTATTCTTCTACCACTTGAAACTTTCTAGCTTGCTCTTCTAAATAAGAGTGTGAACACTGCAGCAATAAAAAACTTTTCATGCAAACCAGCCAACTTCCTTTCCATCTGAGCTTTCTCTTCCAGCAGCTTGTCTCTGCTTTTACACACAAGGCAAATAACTAGTTAGCAAGGCTCAGTCTCTTCTACACAACCCCGCAAGTTATTTCCCTGGTTCTACTGGTATTTCTTGCAAACATTTTTTTCCATATTTCTAGATTCTCCCTCTTATAACCTCAGTTCTCAGTTTTCAGAGCCCTGTGTTTTTAGCCTCTCCATGAAGGCCTGATGTGTTTGGATTTCTTGATTACTATGATGGATTTCTTTGTGCTATGATGGATTTGGGTTTCTGTTCTTGGGATTTGACTTTTTGGTGTTTGAATAAATATTTTGGTTCTGTCTTCACTGTGGAGAGTCTGTTATATCTTGTGATTCAGAACTGTGCTGGAATATTCACAGCCACTGTAGGTGCTATGAATATAGCATTGGCACTACACTCTTGGAGAGAAGATTTGGAGAGGAGAACATATTTCTATCTTCTTCTCATTGAACAAGTGATGTCTTTGGGAACTTTGAAAGGTGAGCAAATCTGAAGTTCCTAATAGCATCAATACTAACGTCCACTGGAACAGTAACAATATATTCAGAGCAGCAGCAGTGCATGTCAGTATCTGCATTGTAGCAGGAAATGTAGTTTCAGAACTATACAAGAGCAGAAATCTTTGAACCTAGAAGAAAGTTACACCTAAGGGGAAATTCATGAGGACTTCATAAAGACATATATGGTCTTTGAATAACCAATAGCTATGTTCACTCTTTGGCCACATATATTCTCTAATTTTAAGTCCACTCTGTCAGTGACCTTGTATGGATAAGGTGAAAATGTGCCCCCTATTTAGGGGAATATTTATGCAACAACTGACCTTGCTACATCCATTTAGTAAATTCTTTTCTAAAAGTTAATTAATTCAGGCTAAAAATCAATGAAGAATATTGTGGTAGAGGCTCAGAAGTAATAGTACTAGAAGATGCCAAATCCTCAAAGTCATCCATAGAAGCCCCTTAAAGTATCCCAGACTCAATCACAAGTGCATGTTGGAAGAGGATCCACTGTGGAAAATCCTATACATGTATACACTATGTTTGCTAATCAGTCCAAGTTTCAAGCTAGATGGAAGGAGAGAGTGGCCACAGAATAAATGTTCATGGCCAATAACCTCAAGAGATTCAAGGAATTTTAATACTGTGAAGGCAATAATATACTTTGCTTATAAAATAGTCCAAGCCCTTATTTTATTTTTTAAATTAATTTATGTGTTTTGTTTTCAACAATCAATTCCATAAGTCTTAAATTTTCTTCCCCTCCCTCTACCCTTCCTCCTCAAGATGGCATGCAATCTTATAAGGGTTCTACACATACATTTTTATTAAACACATTTTCTCATTACTCATGTTGCATAAACAAATTAAAATGAATGGAGAAACCATGAGAAAAATGAAAACAAAACAAAGCATAACACAAAAGAAAACAGACTGCTTCATTCTGCATTCCAATTTCATAATCCTTTCTCTGAATGTGGATGGAATTTTTCCTCAAATGTCTTTTGGGAATGATTTAGGTCCTTCCATTGCTGTGAAGTTCTAAGTCTATCAGAAACAGTCCTCTCACACTGTGGCTGTTACTGTGATAATGTTCTAGTTCCGCTCATTTCACTCCACTTTAGATCATATAAGTCTTTCCAGGCTTTTCTGAAGTCCTTCTGTTTGTCATTTCTTATAGCACAATAGTGTTCCATTATATTTATATACCACCATTTGTTCTGCCTTTCCCCAAATGATGGGCATTCCCTTGAATTCCAATTCTTGGATACCACTGAAAGAGCTGCTGTAAATAGTTTTGTACATGTGGGACCTTTTCCATTTTTATGATTTCTTTGGGGTACAATCCTAGAAGTGATATTGCTGGATCCATGTTTTTATAGACATTTGAGCATAGTTCCATAGTTGTTCTCCAGACTGGTTGGATCTGCTCACAGCTCCACCAACAATGAATTAGTGTTCCAACTCTCCCACATCTTCTCCAACATTTATCATCTTCCTGTTTTGTCATGTTAGCCAATCTGATAGGCATAATATAGTACCTGTTGTTTTGATTTACATCTCTCTAATCAATAATGATTTAGAGCATTTTTATGTGACTATTGTTAGCTTTAATTTCTTCCTCTGAAAATTGCCTGTTCATCTCTTTTAACCATATATCAAATGGGAAATGACTTGTATTCTTGTAAATTTGACTCAGTTCTCTATAAATTTTAGAAATGAGGCTTTTATCACAGACACTAGTTATAAAAATTCTTTCCCAGTTTTCTGCTCCCCTCCTAATCTTGGTTGCATTGAGTTTCTTCTGCAAAAACTTTTCAATTTAATTTAATGTAATCAAAATTATCCATTTTGCATGTCATAAAGTTCTCTATCTCTTCTTCGGTCACACATTTCTCCACTCTCCCTAAATCTTTTCGCTAATATCCTATTTAAAATTATTTTATCTATATTCATTACAGAAATTGATCTATAATTTTCTTTGTTTTGGCTCTTCCTGGTTTAAGTGTCAGGACCATATCTGTATCATAATCAGAATTTGGTAGGAATCCTTCTTCCCCAGTTTTCCCAAATAGTCTATATATAGTATAGGAGTTAACTGTTCTTTAAATGTTTGATAAAATTCACTTGTAAATCTGTCTGACCCTGGAGTTGTTTTTCTTGGGTTTTTTTGTTTTTTTTTCCCCTGGGAAAGTCACTAATAGTTTCTTCAATTTCTTTTTCTGAGATGGAGTTATTTAAGTATTTAACTTCCTCTTCTGTTAATCTGGGCAATTTATATTTGTTCTTTTTCAGCTGCATGCCCAATTCATTGATCTTCTCTTTCTCTATTTTATTCATGTAGGCATTCAATGATATCAAATTTTCCCTAAGAAATGCTTTCACAGAATGCCATAATTTTGTGTAGGTTGTCATATTATTGTCATTCTCTTAAATGAAGTTATTGATTGATTCCATGATTTGTTTTTTAACTCGTTCATTCTTTAGCATTAGATTATTTCATTTCTAATTACTTTTTGGTCTATCTTTCTATGGCATTTTATTACATATAATTTTAACTGCATTATGATCTGCAAATAATGCATTGTCTATCTTTGCCTTCCTGCACTGATTGTGAGGTTTTTATGCCCTAGTAGATGGTCAATTTTTGTATATGTGTCATGTACCACTGAGAAAAAGGGATATTCCTTTCTATTCTCACTTAATTTTCACCAGAAATCTATCATATCAACCTTATCCAGAGTTCTATTCACCTCCTTCTTTCTTGTTTATTTTGAGGTTAGGTTTGTCAAGTTCAGAGAGGCGGAGGTTGAGGTCCCCCACTAATGTAGTTTTCCCCTCTATTTCTTCCTGTCACTCCCTTAAGTTCCTAATTATTTGGATGCTATACCACTTCTTGCATGCATGTTAAGTAATGATATTGCTTCATTGTCTATGGTGCCTTTTAATAGAATATAGTTTTCTTCCTCATCTCTTTTGATTGGATCTATTTCTACTTTTGCTTTGTTTTAAATTAGGATTGCTACTCCTATTGTTTTGGGTTTGGTTTTTTTTTACATCAGTTGAAGCATAATATATTCTGCTCCAACCTTTTACCTTTACCCTGTGTGTATTCCTCTGTTTCAAATGCATTTTTTGTAAACAACATATTGTTGGATTATGGTTTTTAATCTATTCTGCTATCCAGCTCCATTTTATGAGAGAGTTCATCCCATTCACATTCACAGTTATGATTATTGTCTGTTTCTTTCCCTCTATCCTATTTCCCCCCATTTATGATTTTATTTCTCCCTTCTCCCTTCCCCTCCACAAGAGTTTTATTTTTGACCACCACCTCCCTCAGTTTTCTCTCCCTTCTATCAGCACCCCTCCCTTTTTTTTGTCATTTTCCTTACTACTTCTTCCGTCCTTTTTAACCTCCCTTCTCTTTTCTTTCCCTTTTCCCCTCCAACTGACGATAGGGCAAATTAGATTTCTCTACTTAACTATGTTGTTCCCTTCTTGAACCAAATCAGATGAAAGTAAGTCTCCAATAGTGCTCATCTCCCTCCCCCCTTTCCCTCTACTATACTATGTTTTTTGCCTCTTCCTTCAATGTCAATTATTCTTTTTGCCTCTTCTCCCATTACAATCCCTTCATACCCTTAAATGACATTTTTTATCATCACATCAGTTAATTTTTATCCACTCTCTATCTATGTATATCCCTTTTAAATATCATAATAAATAAAAGTTCTCAAGATTTACAAGTATCTTCCTGCCTTATAGGGATGTAAACAGTTTGTCCATATTGAATAGCAAGGGTTTTTCCCACTGTTTACCATTTTTTTGCCTCTCTTGTGTCTTGTACATGAAGATCAAATTTTCTGTTAAGCTCTGGCATTTTCATTGGGAAGGTCTGGAAATCCCTTATTTCATTGAATGTTCTCTCCTCACCTGAAATATTAAGCTCAATTTCCCTGGGTAATTGATCATTGGTTGTAATCCAAGGTCCTTTGCCTTACAGAATATCATATTCCAATCCCTCTGATTTTTTAATATAGGAGCTGTAAGTTCTTGTGTGATCCTGACTAGTTCCTCGATATTTGAATTGTTTCCTTCTGTCTGCTTGCAGCATTTTCTCCCTAAATTGATAGTTCTGTAATCTGGTATTCCTTGACGTTTTCAATTTGGGATCTCTTTCAGAGGGAGATCAGTGGATTCTTTCAATGACTCTTTGGGGCTCTGGATCTAGGACCTCAGGGCAGATTTCTTACTGATTTCTTGGAAGATATTGTCCAGGCTTTTTTTTTTTCATCATGCCTTTTGGTAGACCAATAATCCTGAGATTTTCTCTCCTGCATCTGTTTTCCAGGTCAGTTGTTTTTCCAATGAAATATTTTACATTTTCTTCTATTTTTTTTCTATCTTTAGATTCTGTTTGATTGATTCTTTATGTCTCATAGAGTCATTAGCTTTTATTTGCCCAATTCTAATTTTTGATAACTTCAGTTACCTTTTGTACCTCCTTTTCCATTTGTCCAATTGTTCCAGTTAGGTTTAGTAACTCCTTATCCATCTGCCCAATTCTCCTTTTAAATTCTTCTGTGAATTCTTTTTTCATGTTGTTAAAATCATTGACCAATTTTTCTTCTGTCTCTCTAATCTGATTTTTAAAATCCTTCTTGAGCTCTTTCAAGAAATCTCTTTGGGCTTTTCTTCTGAGACTTCAGATGGGAGTACAGTGTTAATGATGACCTCTTCTGTAACTGTATTTTAATTTTTGTCACCATAGTAAGATTCTATGGTGTTTGCTTTTCTGATTTGCTTTCTGCTCATGGCGATTGCCTTTTTCCTGGCTTTTAAAGTAAATCTCTGCTTCTGGGGCACAGGGGTCTCTATCCCACATTTCTTGTGCTGAGAACTTTAGGCATTTTGTGTTGTGGCCTCTGGTTCTTTCAGTTAGAAGCTAGAATGCTGCAGCTTACCTGGTGCTAAGCTGGCTGGTGTGTGCCAAGGCTGAGGCTAGGTAAAGTGTTTCTGAGTTTCCCCAGAGTTATACCACATGAGGTGTGGGCGAGGTGTGATCTGGCTGCAGGAGGTTTCCTCTTTCCCTGAACTGGAGCACAGGAAGACTCAGTGGCTGGTTAACCCCCTTCTGTGCTGGTGTCTGCCCAATTCACCTAGCTTTTCTAAGGTACCCCTGAAGTCCTGGTGTTGGCACTTATGGGCCACCTGGGGCTCAGGCTCTCCTCCTGGTTCACTGATATAGTGCTCTCTGGGAAAGCTCCAGTCTTGCACTGATCTTCTTCAACCACAGCAATAGGGACTCTCTTTGATGATCTCCCTAGTCTCCCAAGCTGAGATACTGTTTACCCTTTCAACTGATTCCACTGCTCCAGAATTATTCCTGGGGTAGTATTCTCTGGGTTTTTCAAGGTCAACAAGGGGAGGGAGAGAGTACTTATAGTTTACTTGGCCATCTTGGCTCCTGGAAATTCAAGAATGTGACTTTCAAACCTTGAATCTGTGGACTGATCATCTCAGGAGTGGCTGCTGCTGTTACTGGGGATCCTACGCTTCTCTCTCACTTAGTTCCACTGAATTACAGTCCTTTGCTGATATGTTTCAGAATCTGCATTGCTGCTTCTGATTCAGTCCACACTGGCAGTTCCTTCTTTGCTCTGATATGGCTAAGTCTCCAACCCCTTTATTTTATAGAAAAGTAACTGAATCACCAAGAAGCAAAATACTTACCCAAAATCACAACTAATGGCAAAACAAAGATTAAAGACAAGGTCTTTTTACTCCTAGTCTCATGTAGAGTTCCTTTCACTATGTCATTTTACCTGCTCTTCTCCTTCCTCTATTCCCAGCTCTCTATACCAAATAGTGCTGGGTAAGGTAAAGTGGAAAGAATATGAGAATTTGACTGTAGGAACTTAAGTTCAGGTCCTGTTATACCATAACTGGTATCTAATATTCTGAATGAGTCATTTCTTATTGAGGACTTAGTGTTAATGTACTTAATGTTGAATCTCGTCTTGAAAATGGAAGTGGTACCACAAGAAAAGATGAAAGTAGTCGTAGGAGGTATGCTATTATGAGGATTATGGGAGATGGTACAGTAGGTCAGAAAATTTTAAGCTCTCAAGTTTTTCTTCCACAAAAGAGTTGAAATATCACCTCAGGGTGAATATTTAGTGGTCAAAATAAATGAGTAGGGGGCAGAACAGGGGTTCTCCTGGGACAATTGGAGATCTGAAGAAAAGTTCCAGGTGGAGGTTTGATTCCTGTGAAAAGCAAATACCCACAGGATAGGTCCTAAGTCCACTAAAACAACACACAGCAAGCCCTAGTCACAGGAACTTTTAGCCCCAGGAGAGTGAGGGGTGTTGGACATCTGAACTAGGGAAGACTGAGGGAACCTCTGATGACAAGGAATGTCAGACCCAGCCATGCTGCAGCAACTTGGAAACTGGGGAAGGACCCAGAACACTCTTAGTGAATGCAAAAGTAGTGGGACAGGGATGCCTGCTGGCTGTGGGCATTTACAGAAAACTGGACATCTTTGTTCTAGTTCTAGATTTGAGAAGAGGGACAACTAGGTGGTGCAGTGGATAGAGCACCAGTATAGGAGTCAGGAGGACCTGAGCTCAAATCTCACCTCAGACACTTGACACTCACTAGCTGTGTGACCTTGGGCAAGTCACTTAACCCCAATTGCCTCATCATGGGTCATCTCCAGTCATCTTGATGAATATCTGGTCACTGGATTCAGATGGCTCTGGAAGAGAAGTGAGGTTGGTGACCTGCAAAGCCCTGCCTCACTCAAAACAGTCAAGTACAAGTCATGTCATCATTTCTCTGATGGCATGTTCTTCTTCATCAATAAAGGATGAACACACAGATATGAGGGGAGAACTAAAGGGGGGTCTGAGGCCAGAGGCACTATCCCCCATATTCTGAGATTGGAGATGATTATAAAAACTAAGCTATCACAAATTTTTTTTTTAAAAGTGCAAAGGCAAGAGGGAAAGAATTCAACCACAGGGAGTTACTATGGAAAAAAAGAAGACCAGAGAAGGATACTCAAATGAAGAAACCTTCTTCTACCCAAAAGAGTTATATGCAGTAGTCATCTGCTCAAAAAAAAATTCATAGAACTTTAAAAAAGACTTTAAAAATCAAATGAGATTAAGGAAAAACTATATAGATATATATATGTGTGTGTATATATATATATATATATACATATATAAGTATATATGAATATGTACATATGAACAATCCAAGAAAAGCAAGAAGATTATTAAAAGAAAGTCAACAAATTAGGAAAGGAGATCCAGAATCTTAAGGAAGAAAACAACTCCTTCAAAATCAGAATTAGGAAAGGGGAAAACAGCAAAGTTATAAGAGATCAAGAAGAATAAAACAAAATATAAAAAAATGAAAAAATAGTAGAGAATGTGAAACATTTCATAAGAAGAACGACTGATCTGGAGAACCTATCAAGAAGAAAAAAAACATAAGAATAATTGTACTACATGAAAGCTGTTGTCAAAAAAAGAATCTCCTTACAATAATACAAGAAATAATTAAATTCTCCTGAAGTATTAGAACAAGAGGGGAAATTAGAAATAGAGAAAGTCCACCAATCACCTCCTGAAAGAGATCTTATGAGGAAAATCCATGGGAATGTTATAATTAAATCTCCAAAACCCCAGATCAAGGATAAAATATTAAGGGCAACAAGGAAAAAAAAATTAAATATGGTGGTACTACAACTAGAATCAGATGAAACCTAGATGATATTAAAAGACCTCATGTCTTGGAACACTATTTATCAAAGAGGAGAAGAAATGAGGTTCTGGCTGAAAATATCATGCCCAACAAAGCTAGGCATAATTCTAAATGGGAAAAAAAATGACATTTAATGAATTGTCATACCTCTTTTATGTATGTCAACATATGTCTAAAATTGTTATTAGTAATTAGTTCATAAGAAAGATTGTAGTAGACCACAGTATGACATGACTTTAAAAAAGTAAAATCATTTAGGCAGAGCTGAAAAGGGGTAATTATTTTATACAAATGAGGTATGAGAGGAAGAAGTGACACAGAGGAATTAGATGGAGGAAGAGGACTGGTAGTTCTGGAAACCTGCTTTCATCAGGAATAGGTTCAAGAGGGAACAATACACATATGTATGTATATATGTATGCATGCATGTACGTATAATACATGCATGAGCATAATATAATATATAATGTTATTGTACAATATACTATTGATATATAATTATACAATATATAATAATTACATTATAATTAATAACATTAGTATATTACTATTAGTTAATATAATAATCATTTATATATTATTCATTTATTATATAAGATTATTTTATAATATAATATATGGGAGTACAATATATATGTATATATATATGAGTATAATAATCTTCTAAATTCTGCTAAACCTAAAGAAAAAAGAGCAACATTTATTTTCCCGATATCTTTCCTACTAGTTCCAGTCTAATAAGTTCACTTGTGATTTACATTGTTTCTTGCTTGAGTCTTTGTAACCTACTTCTTTATTCTCCCCATGGATTAGGAATCAAATCATACTTTTTGTATTCCAAGCTCTAGGCTGAATTCAATGTTCTTGAGGAGAACTGTAACTATTTAAGGAATGGATTCATATTGAGTAAAGAAAGTCTTACCTTATAAGCAAAAGAAAACCATGTCTTCAGCTGAGTCAAATGGCATCTAGCCAGCCTGTTTTCCTTCAGGGACTCAGGTGAGGTAAGGACACTCCATCATATCTCCATTCAAAAGTACAAGAAAGTGTCAATCAAAAATTATGATATTGCCAGGAAAAGCAGAACAGGCAGGCTTCTGAAAGTCAGCAGGTCTTTTAAGTACTCTCCTTGTACCTGTCAGCAGTTTTTCTCTCCATCAAGCAAGGTATGATTAGGATGCAAGATGAGAACAAAGAAGGGGATGAAATATGATGCTGTTTGGCTCTCCTGTGTACCGAAGAACTCTCCTACTTAGGGATGATTATTAAGAAAATTCAAGAATCCATCCTATAATAGTAATGTAAAAACTGAAAAATCTGAGTTCAACTTTTTTTCCCTTTTTTTATGTATTGTTTTCTTTTTCCTCAAAGGATTCAGGATAGAATTTGTCATGAATCATGGATTGCACAGTCACCAGAAAGAGCAAATAAAACTGCTCATGTATACAAATATCTTAAGGTATATTTTCAAGTTAGTTTTAAAAATATTCATTCTTGAAATCAAAAAATCTATCAAATGACATGCAACATGTATGTTGGTTAGAGCTCAAGGTAAGACCCATATAGCCTGTTGCCCTCTCAAATTCTTTTCTGCTAGGTTCACAATGTTAAAATTGCCCATGCTAGTAATGATAGTATCCTCCTACACTCCATGATGGCTTCATAAATGTTAATTTCTGATCTGGACTTAATTATCATTTCAGATTATTAATCAATAATAAATAAATATTTGATAAATGTTTGTTGATTGTTTCTGATGATCTCAATGTCTGTTCACTAACTATTAATGAAGGTCAATTCTTCTGCTACCATCTGGCTTCCCAGCTTTTTTTATACTTGTCACAACATTTCAATTAAATTTAATATCACATAGGTCAGAAACTCAAAATACAGATACTACTACCATACCAGATGTCTCCTTAGCAACAAAGAGAATAAAAATTCCATTGCGAATTTTTTTGTCTAATGTCTAATTGCATTCCTCATCTTTAACCTAGCTAGAAGAAAATTTTATTATATCAAAAACATGCTGCAATTTGGCATCTTGTCTTTTATGTCTAAGACCTTCATTTTTAAACATGATCACTTAAAATTCCCCTAATTTGTGACATTACCCCACCATCCTCTTTTTAATCCCACCACTCCCACTACAATGTAGCAGTTACCCACCCTGGGTACCAAAGCATAAAATGTGTCAATTCTTCTGCCTGTAAATTTATAGTGCATATGTTTTCAGCAGTGACTTTTGAGGCCTTGACATAGTTACAGGCTTTTTCCATATCACTAAGGAATTTTCATGCAGTCTACTATATTGGCTTGTATTCTTTAAAGGAAATGCCCTACCATTTACATCAAAGATCTATGCAGACACCTTACAGATATTTCAGAAAACATCACAGGACAATTGGACGGAGAATTAATTAATGGTGCCTTCTTGGATTTAACAATCATGATTTCTATTGTCTACATAATTTGTTTTTACCTTTAATGTAGATTTTCATAAAACAACAAGAAAAAAAGAAAATAATCTGAAAATATCTGTTGATGTTCTCATCTCTTAATCATTCAAATAGCTCATTTTGGCTTCATAGAACTGAAATAGATAAAACAGTCCCCAAATTCAGCCTTCACTTTAATTCTCCAAGTTTATTCCTAGACCAGAATTGCACAACTTTACAGTATGTAGGGGCCAGAATTAAAATAGGCTAATATTGTCTGGGTCACAAACAGGTTAAACTGGGGACAGACTGACAGTGTTTGGTCACCATGGGTCACGTGACAAAAAGGAGAGTGCACAGTGGCGACCCTACATTTTTAACAGGCCACCAGAAATCCTTTGCCAGGTTGCAAGTGACCTACCAGCCATATGTTGTGCAGATCTATGCTAAAAGGGGAAGAATAGTGGAAAATTACAAAATAGGCTGAATGCTATCTTGTTTTCTGCAAGGGAGGAATGTTTAGAACTATTTTGAATTATCACCTTTCCTATATTTTTTCTCATACTTCCAGAGAGACTATAATCACTGCAAAAACCTATGGGCAATCTGCATATTGCTAACATGGGGGGAAAGAACAAAACAAACGCAGGGGAAATGTGTTTCTGTGGGATGGGGATGCTGATCATGGACAGCATATGTTCACTGCAGAAACATCTTGGTACCATGAACCATAATTTAAAAAATTTCCTACCTTTTTATTTCTATCTTTCCACAGTGTACTCTTCCTATTCATCTTTCAACTTTGTACCACTTATAAATTACACATAGTTCTTCTTTTTATCTTTCTTATATTTCCCCCAATTACAAGTCAAAACAATTTTAAACATCTTTTAAAGTTCTGAGTTCAAATTCTATCCCTCCCTCTGCCCTTCCTGAGAAAATAAGCAATCAGATATAGGTTATACATGTGCAATCATGTAAAACATTTTCATATTAGTCATTTTGTACAGGAATACTTAGATGTGAGAAAAAGAATGAAAGGAATGAAATGAAAAATAGCACACTTCAGTTTGTATTCAAATAATACCAGTTCCTTCTCTGAAAGTGGATAGTATGCTTCACGCTTGGTCCTTTGGGACTGTCTTGAACTTGACTGTATTGCTGAGAATATTTAAGTCATTCACAGTTCTTCATCGAACAATATTGTTGCCCTTTCTGTCATTTCTTATAGCACAATAATATTCCATTACAATAACTGACTACAGCTTGTTTAACCATTCCCCAGTTGATGGGCATCCCTTTGATTGCCAATTCTTAGCCATCACAAAAAGAGCAGCTGTAATTCTGTTTTTTGGGGGAGGGGAAGTCCTTTTGCCCTTTTTTGTATATCTTTGTGACATAGACCTGCCAGTGGAATTGCTAGATCAAAGTGTTCCCTGGCTGGGCCTGTACTAGACTGTATTCCACTCTCACTCTGACATAACAGACCTTTACTGTTAACTTTCTTAGTTGTCTTAGGCTGGAAAAATTTTCGCCTCATTCTTTTGTAGGTTCTGCTGCTCCAAAATTTGTTTTAAGGCATTATTTTAAAGTCATTTGGAGAGGAATTTAGAAGAATTGAGAGAAGTTCCTGCCTTTTCTCCACCATCTTGGCTCCACTCCCCTCAGGACTTCTAACTTCGAGACCAGTGTTCTTTATGGTAAGTTAATAATTTCCTGCATCTTTTTGTTCTTTCTCAGACATGAGTTATTCTGTTCATATTTCTGAGAATCCCTGCATTATATAACTCTTGAACCTCTGCTAAAAAAACTGCATAATATTCTGAAATTCTCCTCACATGACTTATTTTCATTTTCCTAACACTCTTAAACATACGTAATTCAATATCTTAGCTGATTTATCCATCTTTATTCTTTCTTTGGTATCAATCCTTTATGAATAACTTCTTACCTAGACTCCATTGTAAATTCCATAAAATCAAACAAATTAATAAAGGACTTAGATTGTCATTTAATCTACCAACTCACTTACCAATGAAGAAACTGAGGTTCAGGGAAGTTAACTGTCTTACCCAAGATCACACAGGTCATAACTGTCAGAGCTCAGGCTCTCTGAAACCAGTGTCAGATCTCTTTTCATAGTATCTGTCTAATAGTATTGTCCTTGTCAAGAGATGTTCAAGATAATATTATAAAGACTTTTATACCTCTTTCCCCAATTTACAATGTGTATGAAGTCATATTTATGGAGTGATTTGGGGAAAAGTTTGCAAATTCACAAAAACAGGGGTAAACATGGTGAATTGAAAGAATATTGGTCTTGCAAAGAGGGAGGCTTGGGATCAAATAAGGAACATTGGATCAGATAGAGCTTTAAAATCTTTTCTAATATTTTATGATGTCTAATTTCCCCACCTTCAAATTTATTGCATTTTTGTCCATCGTAATTCTCTAAAACTGTATTAATAGGCTGCTCTTTGACAAAAATGGTAAGAGAAAAAAATGAAAGTACCTCTACACTCTACATTTACAACATTCCAATGGTACACTTTTGAAAGTGCATCAAATTACATTTTCTTTTTACGTTAACATCCTCTGATAGAGATAAGATCTTTGGGTAAAGCAGCATGGTTCAGTGAAAGAAAGGCTGACTTCAGAGTAAGGAAATAGAAATTCAAATCCGACCTCTACTACTCCCTAGGTGTATGACTTTGGGCAAATCACTTAGCTTCTTAAGACCTTAGTTTCCACATTTATAAAATGAAGTAATCTCTGAATTCCACTGTACATCTTATGGCATAAGATTATCTCATATTTCAAGTGGCTATCTAGTCATGGAATAATAAACTATTGAGAAACAAAATGAAAAAGAAAGACAACTTTCTGCATTCCAACCAAACTGAAATGTAAGAAAATCTAGTCATTCAGCTTTGCAGTGAATTTTGGGTATAGAGGGACAAATTGTCACCGATGGGGAAAAGGCCCAGTCTATTAATAGGGCAGAAGAGGAACATTTTAGGTAGTGACAGAATTAATCAAAGCTGAAGTAATCCAATAACCAGATCTTTATTCCATTTTTTTCACACTAGGTAATTTATATGAATATGCTGCCTATATTTCTGAAATTTCTTTTCTCTGGTTAACTCTTATTGTTTGAAATGGCAAAGGGGAAAAACTTAGAAAAAAAACCATTGATTGAGACAGATATTTGCCAAGCTTAAACAGTCATCAAAGTGAAATTGTCAGGCTGAAGCTGGATGACAATTACTTGGGTATGCTGTGGTTAGTGTTGTTCCTCAGACATGGGGGTTGGGTTAAATGGCTCATGAGGTCCTTTCCAAATGCAATATCATATGATACTGTTATCATTTCCAGGAATTTCATACATCATCATTAACTTTATTATGAAAAAGTGATCATTATTTTGCATCTTTTCAAGAACAAAAAAAATTTGTGACAAATTCTTCTAATGATGTGAACAATATTTGCAAGTAATTTATTTTACATTACCCCTGTGAAGGAGACTCAGTCAATATCTGAATCAGTCATCAGATATAGTTAAATAGACTAGTTAAATAGGCACCCTACACAGAGGGACCAGAGTGAGACATCCCAAAATTCTGAATGAATTATTGCAAGTTGTGATCCCTAACTATTTGAATGTCAAGGCACCATTTCTATGTTGAAGATGAATTTCGTAGCCACAGTACCTCACCCATTCTGCCAAGATCCAGCATCCCACCTTCTTACCACCTTCCATTTCCATTTCCTCTTAATTCTAGAGTAAAACAGATGGCCAAACACATTAAATGCCTCTTACATGAAAGGACTCAGTGTTTCAATACTGGTCAAAAGAATACTTGACAGCCAGGACACATACCATGGTACAATTGACAGGACAACATAAGCAATTTATGGTCCATTTCCACAGCAAATGCAGATTCAAGTAGATCAGCATTTTATAAGTAGAGCCTTGAGAAACTTCCTACAATACCTTAGACATTTCTAGATGTGTTTACTTTGCTAACTAGCTTTATTTCCATTGAAAGGCAGTGAGAGGATAGAACCAGGATGGTAGAATAAAAGAAGGGATTCACCTGAGCTCACCCCAAACCCCTCAAAATGCCTTTTAAAATGACTCTAAACAAATTCTAGAGTAGCAGAACTCAGAAAAGATGGGGTGAAACAAATTCTCAGCCCAAGACAACTTGGAAGATTTGTGAGAAAGGTCGGTTGCACCAAAGTGAGATAGGAACACAATCTAGCACAGGCCAAGCCAGCACAGATCCAGCCCTGGCAAACTCAAAGCAGGGCTCAGGGTGACTGAATCTGGGGCAGCAGTGGCAGTTTCTAGAGCTCTCAGCCCGCACACACCAAAGACAAATTAGAATTTTGGCAAGAAAAGTATGTTGCATCTGAGTGAGCATGGAGTATAGGCCTCACCAACACAGCCCTAGCTCCAGGAAACAAGGAGCAGGCCTTGGGAGTGACTAAATCGGTAGTCACACAACAACTGTTGCTTCAAGAGCTCTCAGCCCACAAATGGAAAGGGGGTCAAATAACTGGCCAGAAGGAGACAACAGAGGTCTTTTTACTAGTACTGAGGAAAGACTCTCTTGCTTTGCCCATGCTCAGATTCAGGTAGCAGTATTGTTTGGAAGTCCCAGGGTGAGGATGAGCACTAGGATAGCAGAGCTTGCAACAGTGGTAGAGGGGGGAGCCTCCTCATAGTGCCAGGACAGAAAAGAATGTTTGTGGCCACTCATAGGCAGCTGTACCACCAGGAGTATTGTAAACACTTTTCCTTTTATGATACTACCTTTGAAGAACTGAAACCTTGCAGGTAGCTAAAAGTATTTTTGAAAACAGGTGCACAAAATCCCTGAAGCTTGGGACAATGTGGCTTCCATCCTGGTAATACAGTCTTATTTTAACAAACAGTTAAAAGTCAAGTAATAGACTGCAGAAATGAGCAAACAATGGGAAAAAAGATCAACTCTGACTATAAAAAGTTTCTATGGTGACAAGCAAGTTCAAAACACACACTCAAAAGAAGACAACAAAGTCAAAGCTACATCCTAAGCCTTCGAGAAAAATTATGAATTGGTTTCAAGGCCATGGAAGAACTTAAAAAAGGATTTTGAGAATCAAGAGATTTAGAAGAAAAATGGGAAGAGAAATGAGAATGATGCAAAATGATGCAAAAGAATGAGAATGACTCATTGAAAACCATGATCAAAAAAGAACCTAGACATCATCTTTCAAGAAATTAAAAGCCATCCTGTTATTCTAGAACCAGAGAATAAAATAGAAATTAAAAGAATCCACCTATCACGTCCTGAAAAAAATCCCAAAATGAAAACTTCCAGGAATATTGTCACCAAATTATAGGGTTCCCAGGTTAAAGAGAAGTATTGCAAGCAGCCATAAGGGAACAATTCAATTATTGTAGAGCTACAGTCAAGATAAGACAAGATTAAGCTGCTTCTCTATTAAATAACTGGAGATGTTGGAATATGATATTCTGATGGAGGTGACTTGGAAGCCAGTGTCTTTGACATCATCATCCCTCATCTGGTCCCCAAATATACAGTGCACTATTTCAGTGGAATATTCCTTCACTCCTAATAACAGCTCTGGAGTTTGGTACCCTAGGGTCACCACCACTGGTGTGTAAGCCTTTAAAAAGGAGCCATTTTCTATAGGCAATCTCAAATCACCAACTTTTAAAATGCCCATGTGACTGAGAGCAGGTTGGAAGTCTTCAGATCCCAACAAAAGATCCAGTTGTCATGAAAATATTTCAGTCCCTCCTCCTGACCCTGCAGGAGCTGGATCATTAGTGTCCTCACTTCCCCTGGCAATAAGAGCTACCTTATAGTCTCCATGAGACTCTTGAGGTCATGTTCATGTCATTCATTATTATGTCGATCTTGGTCATATTGCTGCCCACCACAGTCTCCTGGACAGTGACAATGCTTGGATGCCGAGTTTTCAGGATGACTTTTCTAAGTCTGATTTTCTGAAGGAAGGTTATTGGGTAGATCTTTTTCTACTTTTCTGTTTTCAAGTATTTCAGAACCACAAGTTCATCAGCCATTTTGTCCTTTGCTCTTTACCACATGGTGTATAGCGCACCGTATATGCTTTCTTTGATCCAGTTCAGACGCTGGAATTCTTCCATACTCCAGCAACCTTAAAGATCAGGAAGATATTTGGGAAGCTCCAGCTTCAACTCCATGGGAAATAAGACTTGAGAATTGTAGAAATAATCTCCTTCCTTCATGCTGTTGGATTGTAGCTTCCCATATCCCATTTCTTTGCCTTCTTCACTCTTTCCCAAATCTGTCAAGTTTTGACTCTGTAACAAATAAGATGTATTTTCCATTTTCTCACTCTTCCTCTTCACCTTCTTCTTCACTAAATTTTCAGAATACTGTCCAGATACTTCCTCCAAATAGTTTCCCATCTCCTTCTCTTCTTTTTCCTCTTTTAATTCCTCACTATTTCTCTCTTTTTCCTCATCCTTACAGTCAGATCCTGACTCTACTGATGAGGACACAGCTAAACTGTTCTTCCTCTCTTTGTCACTAACATTTTGTAAATCAGAAAGGGGATCACTCTCTTCCAGCTACTGCCTTTTGACTGGCTTCCCACCATTTCCATAGATTTAGAGTCATAAGAGACATCTGAAATTGAGTCCAGTGCTTCTATTTTACACATGAAGAACCTGAGACCCAAATTCATTAAATGATTTCATTAAGGATGTATTGTAAGCACAAGCAAGGTGGAATTTATGTTGTTTTCTTTTTGAAGTTGTTTCCTTGGCAAAGGATAAACTGTGAACATTTGAGGGGTTGATCTAATTTGAACCCTGATAATTCACAGCTATGCTGAGTCACATAGATTTTGTGCATACTGGTTCTGAATCAATCAGGTGCTAAGTCTTTGTTGGTATTTTGCTTTGGGGGCTCCCTCATGAGAAGGACATTTTGATTCCCTGGATGGGACTCTGAGTATCCATTTATTAAGTGCCCCCCTACTATTCAGATCTTGGTGTCATCCTTGTCTTGTGGTTTATGTAGGTGGTTGTATTACTGTGTTCAGATAGTTGGAGCCCTGTTGAATCTCTGTGCTAATTCCTCTTATTGAATTTTCTATACTCATGTCTTTCTAATGAAAATAAGATTATTGACCCCTTTAAAGTTGTCTTTCCTTTAGAAAGCAGATCAAACAACCTGTGCTAGCACCCCATCCTGTATCCTAGTATGATTTCTACTCCATGTACTTAGTATCACCTGGCTTTACTTGCATCCAATTCAATTAGTCAACTAGTCAACAAGCAATTATTATGGTCCTACTATGAGCCAGGCCCTAGGAATAGAAAGGAAGGTAAAAAGAGAGTTCTTTTTCTGAAGGAACTCAGAGTTTATGTGGGAGACAGCATAAATACAACTGTGCAAAACTGACAGTATCTCATCTTTATATTGACCTTAATCTTTAACTATATCTCCATTTACATTTACAGAATTCTTACATGGCCATTTCCTCAAAATTATTAGATACTTACTTGAAATGGAGAAATATTTAAATTTATATAATTCCAAGAATGAACAATTTTGACAGATTAATATTTTTTAAAGTAAATTCCATTTTAATAAAAAAATTAAATGCTTATTTTTAAACATCAAAAAGTATCCAAAATTATTTGTGCTTAAGATTTGGGGCCTAATTAGAATAAAAACCATTAAAATACTGCAATAAATGAGTTTTAAAATTTTCACCTGATTGAAAATGGCATTTGTAATTCAGCTCCTAGCCTGAAAATTCACAAGAAAATCAACTATCCTGAGATTTGGGGGTAAATTTAATGCCCAAAGAGATTTGAATACATTTGTGCAACTTTTATAAAAGTATTGAAATATTTTCCAAATGGAATAAACCACCTAAACATTTAAATTTTTCATATCTGCTTTTCATGAAAGTTAGTAATTAGATCTGTCTTATTAACATTGTACATGATGTGAAGAAATTAAATAATCCCATAAGAAATCATCCCTTTAAAAAGTCAAAATTATTTAAACCAATTCTGAAAATGGTGAGAGATCTATTCTCGTTTAACTCACGCTTCACTTTAAAAAAAGTAGGAAGGAGAGAGATGTAAAGCGTCACATTTTCTCCCTTTAAACAACAGATCATTTCATGAAAAAGAAATAATTTCTGATAACAGAAAAAAATAAAGCAAATCACAATATGTAAAAACAATACACCACAAAATGCAGCAAAACCAGATTCCATACTTTCCTTTACCCTGTACATTTTCCAATTCAAACATCTATCTCACTATCTATGCATATATAATGGATAGGTTGTGGCATATCCTGTGGTAAGTATGACTATTGGCCCTCCCTCTGAACATCCAGGTAATGACAACACTCATGCTCCTTTAAGCCTGTGCAGGAGCATTGGAGCATACCACACATAATTTCTGTGCATGTTTATTCCTATACCACTGAACTAAGATTGTTCTGCTTTATTTGTTCCTTTATTCTCAATTGCCATCAGAGTTTAGTAGAAAACTATTCCTCTGGAATTCTAGGAAACCGTTAAAGCAGAAGTAAATGTGTTTCCTACTCATTTATCATTTATAAAATGCTCATTTTACATGATGTAGTGAAAGACATGGGGGTTTTGTAAGAATGAATTATAACCAAATATAGACTCTAGAACTAAATATTTTAACCAAGATTTCAAATATCTGTAAGCCACAAATGCAAATTTTCAACAACCATTACTTCCCTGTCAGAAATAGTCCCAAAATAAAATATTTTGTTCAGTGTGTCGATTAGGGTGATTTAATCTTAGTGTTCTTGAATTAGTATTTTGAAAGGTTCTTAAAAAAATCTATGAAAGCCAATCAACAATACTTACCTATTGCTTTAAATAATTTATCGTCTATATTCGTGCATCTGCATTTGATTTATTTCTTATTTAATTCTCTTCATATTATTTTGATACATCAATAAATCTAAGTATCATGGAAGATAGTTAATTGGGACAAAATAATTATCTTTAATACATCTCTGAATCAAATGACAAAGCAAAATAAGAGAATGAAAATGTCACACATTCTTATCTCCTTATCTTTCTTTAAAAAAATGACATTATGTAGAAAAAAAGAATGGGCCAATATGAAAATGTGATCATGGAAATAATGTTTATTCTTGCTTGGAGTACTTGTATTTCTTTTTTTGCCAGAAAGATGGGAAGTATATCCTATATATATTCTTTCCTAGCCATGGTGAATATTTTTGTCTGTGATTGAAGTGAATTATCTTGCCTATTTCTTTATATTCAGAAGCTCTCCACCCCTTAAAAATATTCCTTTATGTCTTAAAAATGACTCCTACCAGAGTTTTCAGCCTTTTCCTTATTCTAGGTTTCATTTGCAGCTAGGTAGTACAGTGGATAGAGCACCAGTGCAGGAGTCAGGAGGACCTGAGTTCAAAACTCACCTCAGACACTTGACACTTACTAGCTGTGTGACTTTGGGCAAGTCACTTAACCCCAATTGCCTCATCCTAGGTGATCTCTAGTCATCTTGATGAATATCTGGTCACTGGATTCAGATGGCTCTGGAGGAGAAGTGGGGCTGGTGACTTTGCACAGCCCTCCCTCACTCAAAACAAAGTCAAGTGCAAGTCATGTCATCAGTTCTCTGATAGCATGGTCTTCTTAGGCAACAAAGGATGAACACACACATTTGGTTTCATTAAATGTTCAAAATATTGTTTTAAAAGATCACACAGGCAGTCTTTTTTTGGTACTGAGACATGTGACAGATATCACAATCTATCTCTCTTTGGATTACTCACAGTGCCTAGCACAGTGTTGACTAACAAGCTGTTGAATGAATATCAACTATAACGACTAAAAAGATAATTTGGAATCAAGATGGCAGAGTAAGCCATAAATTGCTGTTGCTTTCCTGTATTTACTTCCAAATAACCATAAAATAGCACCCCAGAGCAAATCTTGGAATAACGGAACCAGCAGAAAGATAGGGTGGAGCAGTCTTTTAGCCTGGGAAACTTAGAGGATTGGCAAGGTCTATTTCAGTTGGGTAAATTAGAGTGCATTCCAGGACAGGAAGTGTCCCAGCAAGCTAGTAGAAAACCAGTGGAAGATCCTGAGTCCCAGTGTGGTGGAAGAGGCAGATGTCAATACAACGACCCCTCACATGCCTTAGAATAACCAAGGGAATTGACATTTTCCACCTTGGAGAACTCCTATATGCTTCAACACAGCTGCTGGTGGGAAAGCATCCTCCAGAGGTCAGACTTCTCTATTCTTCTGTGCAGCCTCAGATGGGCAGGTATCCTCTGGTGGATGTAACTCCATGTACTTCAGTGTAGCCCCAGGGAAACAGAAAAACCCCAACTGGCCTCAGCACATGCCAGACACCATCACAAGCATGCCGCCTCAGCACAAGGTAAGCTGCCAAACCTCTATGGTCTCCAGTAGCCAGCATCTGAGGCCTCAGTATACAATCAGTGACCAGGCCCCAGGCCCCAAAAGCAAGAAGCTTGGGACAGTATCCCCTGTGCTCCAACAGGAGAGCTCAACTTTTAAAGCAAGAAAATAGGCTAAAAATATTAGCAACAAACATTGATCATAGAAAGTTATTATGTGACAAGGAAGATCAAAGCACAAACTCAGAAAAGGACAACATTGTCAAGATACCTGCATCCAAAAAATCTCAAAGGAGAATATGAATTGGTCACAAGCCCAAAAAGCCTTCTGGAAAGAGTTCAAGGAGCTCTTTAAAAGTCTACTAAGAAAGGTAGAAGTAAAGTGGGGGAGAGGAGAATGAGAGGTATGCAAGAGAGTCAACATCTTCAAAAACAAAGGATGAAAATTGACTGAAGAAAACAATTCCTTAAAAATTACAATTGGCCAAATTGAAGGTGGGGGGGTATCTATTGAGAAAGACAACTCCTTAAGAAGTGAAACAGGCCAAATGGAAAAGGAGGTATAAAAGCTAACTGAAGAAAACAATTCCTCAAAAATTAGAATTAAGGAAGTGGAAGGTAATGAGACATAAAGAATCAGTCAAGCAAAATCAAAAGAAGGAACAAATAGAAGAAAAGTAAAATGACTAACTGGAAAAAGAATTTACCATGAAAATAGTTCCAAGAGAGATCATTTAACAATTATTGGTCTTCTGAAAATCATGATCAAAAGAAGAGCCTGGACAATATCTTTCAAGAAATTATCAAGGAAAACTGCCCTGATATTCTAGAACCAGAGGGTAAATTAGTCATTGAAAGAATCCACCAATAACCTCCTGAAAGAGATCCAAAATGAAAACTCCAAAGAATATTGTAGCCAAATTCCAGATTTTTCAGGTAAATGAGAAAATACTGCAAGCAGTTGAAAAGAAACAATTTAAATATCATGGATCTGCAGTCAGGGTTACACAGAATTTAGCGGCTTCTGTATTAAAGAATCACAGGGTTTGGAAAGGCAAAGGAGCTTGGATTGGAACCAAGGATCAAATACTCAGCCAATCTGGGCATAATATTTTAGTGGGAAAGATAGATGTTCAATAAGATAAAAGACTTTCAAACATTCCTGATGAAAATACAGAACTGAATAGAAAATTTGATCTTTAAAAATATTGCTCAAGAGAAGCATAAAAATGAAATCAGGAAAGGAAAAATAAAACATGTTATTCAATAAGGTTAAACTGTGTACATCCCTACATGGAAAGATTATACTTGTTGCTCTTGAGAACTGTATCTTTATCAGGGCATGAGTATAACTTGACTCTAATGTACTGATAAAAATAATTAATTAAAAACTTATGTTTGAAGAAGAGAAAACAGGGAGGCAGAATAGGGTGTATTTCACCACATGAAGAGGTGCAAAGACTTATTGCAGTAGAGGGAAAGAAGAGAACAGAACAAGCATTCTTTGAAACATTTTGGCTCAGAGGGAAGAACATACACACAGTTGGTTATAGAAATTTATCTTACTCTTTAGGGTAGTAGTACGAGAAAGGGGGGAAGCTGATAAAAGGGAAGGCAGATGAGGGAGGAGGTGGTGAGAAGCAAAACACTGGTGAAGAGAGTAAAGAATAAATGGGTGGTAAGATAGAGAGAAAGTCACAGTTGGCAATCATACTGTGAATGTGAGTGGGATGAACTCTTCCATAAAATTGAAGCAGACAGGAGGGTAGATTAAAAACCACGATCCGTCAATACTTTTTTCACAAGAAACACATCTGAAGCAGAGAGATACACATAGAACAAAGATAAAAGGCTGATTCTGAATACATTTGTGTTTCATCAGAAGTAAAAAAAAAAATCCTGATCTCAAAACAAAAGGAAAAGTAGACCTAATTAAAAGAGATAAGGAAGAAAAATATGTGATGCTAAAGGTTACCACAGACAATGAAATAATATCGTTGCTAAAAATATGTATGTGCAAAGTGGTATAACATCCAAATTCATAGAGGAGAAGTTAAGTGAGTTACAGGAAGAAATAGAAGAACTATACTAGTGGGGTCCTCAACCTCCCCTTTTCCAGACTAGATACATCTTCCTTACCACAAAATAAACAACAAATAAGTTAAGGAGGTGAATAGAATTTTAGAAAAAGCTAGATATGGTAGACCTCTGGAGAAAACTGAATGGGGAAAGAAAAGAATATCTTTTTTTTTCTGTAGTACACAGCACCTATACAAAAATTGACCATGCACTATGGTATAAAAATGTCACAATCCAATGCAGAAAGGCAGATATATGCAATATATCCTCTTCAGTTCACATTTCTTCATCTCTTCAGATTACATTTTATAAAAGGCCATGAAAACATAGATTAAAAATTAATTGGAAACAAAATAATCAAATCCTAAAGAACAAGTGGGTCAAAAAGCAAATGATAGAAACACTCAACAATTGCATCAAAGAGAATGAAAACAATAATACAACCTACCAAAAATTATAGGATGCAGTCAAAGCAGTTCTTAGGGGAAATTTTATATCTCTAAATGTTTACATTAAAATAACAGAAAAAGAAGAGATTGATGAATTGGACATGCAACTAAAAAAATCTAGAAAAAGAACCAATCAAAATCCTTAATTAAGTGACAACTTAGAAATTTTAAAAATCAAAGGTGAGAGTAATAAAATTGAAATTAATAAAACTATTGAAATGATAAATAAAACTTAGTGCCAGTTAATGAAAAAACAATAAAATAGATAAACCATTAGTTACTTTGATTTTAAAAAGAAATAGGAAAATGAAATTTCCAGTATCAAAAATGAAAAGACTGAATTTACCAATGAAGGGAAAATAAAAAATTAGGAGCTATTTTGTCCAATTGTATGCCTATAAATCTCTCAATCTAAGAGAAATGGATGAATATTTACCAAAATATAAATTTCCCAGATCAGAAGAGGAAATAAAATAACTAACCATATTTCAGAAAAAGAAATTGAAGAAGCCCTCAATGAATTCCCTAGGAAAACACTCCAGGACCAGATGAATTTACAAGTGAATTCTACCAAATATTTAAAGAACAATTAATTACAATACTATGTAAACTATTTGGAACAACAGGTGAAGGAGTCCTACAAAATTCCTTTTATGATTCAAATATGGCATTGATACCTAATACAGAGCCAAAACAGAGAAAGAAAATTATAGACCAGTTTCCCTAATGAATATCGATGCAAAAAATTTTAAATAAAATATCATCAAAGATATAGCCACAATATATTACCAGGATAAGTCACTCTGACCAAGTGGCATTTATACCAGGCCTGGTTCAATATTAAGAAAACTATAAGTATAATTGAGCATACCAATAGCAAAATTAACAGAAGTCATATGATTATGTCAATAGAAGCAGGCAAAGCTGTTGACAAAGTAGAGCACTACGAGAAACATTGGAGAGCATAGAAGTAATGGAGCTTTCCTTAAAATGAGAAGCTGCATCTATCTAAAAGTATCAGCAAGTGTTATATGTAATGAGGATAAGCTAGAAGCATTTCCAGTAAAATCAGAGGTGAAACAAGGATGTCCATTATCACCACTGTTTTTTCAGTATTGTACTAGAAATGTTAACTTTAGCAATGACCAACTTTGATAAGACTTAGCTCTTCTCAACAATACAATGACCTAAGACAATTCAAAAATACTTACAATGGAAAGCGCTATCCACATTCAGAGAAATAACTGTGGAGTCTGAATGCATATTGAAGCATACTATTTTCCTTTTGTTGTTAATTGTTTTTCTTTCTTGTGATTTTTCTCTTTTGTTCTGATTCTACTTTCATAACATGACTAATGTGAAAATATGTTTAATGTGATTGTAACCTATATTAGATTTCATGTTGTCTTGGGGAGCTCCAAGGTGAAAAAGGGAGGAAAAATTTGAAACTCAAAATCTTATTAAATTAGATGTTGAAAACTATCTTTATGTATAATTAGAAAAAAAATACTATTAAATGAAAAAATAAAAGGATATTTTCCTATACATAATCTAAATAAGGATACCTCACTATTCCAAATGATCCATACTTCCATCATTATTGCTACTGCTACCACTAATACAAATTATAACCATTTCATGTGTTACTAGATTCAATTTTTTCGAAGAACCTACTTTGTATAAGTTACTGTGCTTGAAACTGAAGATATAAAGACAAAATCAATGATAATTTCTACCCTCAAAGAGATTACATGGCTAAAGGAATATAGCATGTATGTAATTAAGTAAATACTATGTACACACATACACAAAGTAACTTCAAGAGAGAGACTAACAATAACGGGAGGGGATCAAGAAAAGTCTAACAGAAGAGGCAGCATGAAGCTATTGTTTCAAGGAAGCTGAGTATTTTCAAGGTAGATGAGATGATAGTACATTCCAGATGTGGGATGTGAAAAGGCATGGAGGTGAGAAATACATAAAGAACTGTACATGGGACAGTTTATAATGAAGAGTGTGTACAGGAAAAAAGCATGAAGTAATGTTGAGAAAGTATGTGGAAGTCAGATAGTGAAGGAGGAAAAAAGAAGAAATATTGAGAGATGAAAAGGGACCGCTTTAATGGACAGACCAAGGATTTTTATTTTATTCTGGAAGCAACAGGAAGACATTGAATACATTCAGGTGGGGGAATATCTTCATAAATTGCTAAGGACAAGATACGTAAAATCAAAAATAATTTAAAATAAAAAATCATTCCTCTGGTGAATGACTCTAAGCTTAGCTAGATTAATGATAAAATAATATTCTGTTAACCATCCTGTCCTTGAAGTTTTATTTATTTATTTATTTATTTATTTTAGTTTTAGAGTCAGAGTTCCAAGAACCTTAAGAACTCAGGGGTATTTGCACATCTGGATGAAATTTCAGAGCAAGACCGGTTAGAGAAGCATTATATCAGACACAATGAAAAGTTTTGCAAGAGTTACTAGCTCAGATTCATAGTATTTTTTGAGTCAGAAGGAAGCTGATATAGTTTTTCAGAGAATGAAATTGAGGTACAGGGAGGCAAGATGACTTGTATGGAGTCATGTAGCAAGTTAGTGGCAGAATTAGAACTCTGATCCTGCCTTCCTGATAACCTTATACAATATTTTTCTTTTTCTCCAGTGAATTATGATAAATAGAGGTCAAATGATTTGCCCATGGTCCTATAGCTAGCAAGTCTCTTGAGATCAGATTTGAACTCAAGAATTCCTGAGTCCAGGCGCAGCACTCTAGTCACCAAGTCACCTAGCTGCCTCCAAAATAAGTTATAATGCATGAATCTAGTGAGATGCTACTGTAATAATGAACGTGAATGTGGAGAAGCATGGGAAGGCCTCTATGAACTGATGCAAAGGAAAAGAGAGCACAACAAGGAAGATAATATACAAATAAACTACATTGTAAATAAAAAGAACCATGAAAATAAAACAGTAACCAATGTTGACTCTGAAAAAGAGGCATGAGAAGAAACCTCACCAGTCTTCATGACAGTCAATGCAGGACAAGGTAGTCTAATCAAGATATATTTATTTATATACATATATAATATATATTTTATGTGCACATACATACACATACATGTACATACATGTACATGTATGTGTATACATATGCATGCATGTATATACATATATATATTCCTCATTTCAGACCAACAAATATTTGAAGGTACCTAAGCTGTAATAAATGCCTCCCCACAACTTCTTGTAAAAAAAAAAAATCCACATCTCATCTTCTGCAGAGTCTCCATCTTATTGTATTTCTCAAACATGGCACCCAGATCCTCTTTGATCCACACAAAACTAGTTCTTTTTCCCTCTCTGTATCCTTTCCTCTACCTTTAATTATATAATTTTTTCTTTTTTTTTTCTTTTACTTCTTCCAGAATGCCACCATAAAACAATAGTGTCCAACCAAAGATTTTTGCAAAAGGACTACCCTCTTCCTATTCTGGCATATTATTACTCCCATTGCAGGCAGAGATTGCATTGATTTTCTCATTGGTCATATTTGTCTCATATTGAGCTTTTAATCTGCTAAAGATTCGCTCTCAGATCTTTTTTGGACATGGCATCTAATCACACCTCTTCTATCTTGTACTTGTAAAAAATAAAATATCTTTTTGCATCTAAGTTTAAGACTTGATATTTATCCCTATTAAATATCACCTGATTAGATTTAACCCAATATTTAAGCCTGTCAAAATATCATTGGAACCTCACTCTGATCTCCACTATCTTAGCTCACCCTAAGCTATCTGCTTATAGGTAGCTAGTGCAGTGGAGAGAGCACTGGCCTTGGGGTCAGGAAGACTGTGTTCACATCTGGTCTTAGGCATTTACTAGGTGTGTGGCCCTAGGGTTAGTCACTTAATTTCTGGTTTCAACTGTTAAATGGGAAAAAATAAGAGTACCAGGGCTATTGTGAGTCTTATATGAGATTTTTATAAAACACTTAGCATAGTGTTTGGCAGATAGCGGGTACTACATAAGTGCTTATTCCTTCTTTTCCCCTTACCTTCTTATATGTATTTGATCTGCAAATTTCTTAAGTAAGCTGTGCCTTCATCCACATTATTGATAAGTGTTATTTATTAAATATCGAAATAGAATCCTGGGGTACCACATGAGATACTTTCCATTAAGTTGACATTCACCTTTCTCAATTATTATTTTAAGAGGCTAGGTAATTTAGAATAGTGCCAATGCCATGTAATTTTATTATCATCTAACCATCTTGTCCACAAGATGCCATCATAGACTTCATAACCTTGGTTGAAATTTAGACAAATTGTTTCTATTTTTGTTGCTTATTGTTCAGTCGTTTCAGTCATGTCCAACTCTTCTGACACAATTTGAGGTTTTCTTAGCAAAGATACTATAATGATTTGCCATTTTCCTCTCCAGCTCATTTTACAGATGAGAAAACTGAGGTAGGGTCATATAGCTAGTTAGTTCCTGAAGCTAGATATGAATTCAAGTCCTTCCTGACTCCAGGTTCAAGACTCTATCCACAACACCACCTTGCTGCCCCAACTGTTTCTACATCATTCTTCTAATCTATCAATCAAGAACTAAACAAAAGAAAAAAAATGAAATAAGATGTCTGGCATGACCCATTTTTGTTGAGGTTACCACAGATTCCTTGTCATCACACTTTCTTCTTCACCTTGGGATTATTGTTTGATTTCTTAACTACAATTCAGGGTGATCTCCTCCTATTAAATTCTGAGACCCACTAATTGTAAATCTGCAGCACCTATACAAGATTATATGTTGATGAACAACTCAAACTGCTGGATGTCTAGCCATTTGCTGCCATCTTTTATCTACAATATATTAAAATTCCATAATAATTCAAGCATAACTCAATGACTTGCTATTTTGAAGGATAAATTTAGTTCCGTGAAATTTCATGTGGCAAAGATTAATCAGCCTATCAACAAGCACTTATTACATACTGACTTGGGGCCAGAGACTGTGTTCCCTGGTCACCAGGCATGCAAAAATAACAATGAAGCAGACTTGGTCTCAAGAATTTATATTCTATGAGGGGAGATAGCATAAGCATAATGAAAGAGAAGGCAAAATAAATACACAGCAATTTTCTAGGTGAAGAAATCATAACTAAGATTAAGAATACTAAGTAATGCTTATGATGAGCTTTGAAGGGTGCTAGGAATTCCAAAAGATGAAGGTGAGTAGAGAGTAATTTTCAGGCATGCATATCTGTGCAAAGGCATAGAGATGGGGGTCGAGTGTCTTGCGTAAAGATCAGTAAGAAAATTAGTTTGTCTGGACAATAAAGATCAGGAAAGGAAAATAGGATAATTAATCTGAAATTATAGGTTGAAGTCAGGTTGTGAAACACTTTAAATGGCAAGGGAGGAATTTACATGTGATCCGAAAATGCAGTGAAAGGGAAGAGTGCTATGGTATATTCTGTGCAGCTGTGTGGAGGATGGATTAGAAGAGTCGCTTAAACCTTTTTTTTTTTTTAATACCACGGACACCTTTTCTGAGGACCCCTTCTCAGAATAATGCTTTTAAATGTATAAAACAAAAGTACATAGGATTACTAAGGAAACCAAATACAGTTATAAAAAATATATATTTTAAAAGTTCATGGACCTACGCTGAGAAGACCTGGATTAAAGAGTAGACAAACACTAGACAGAGACCAATTCGGATGCTATTGTAATGGACCATGTAAGCCTGTAAAACAGTCAAAAATCTTAGCATCAATTAGACAATAACTTTTGCTTTCTATAGCCTAGAAACCTAAAGTTATAGAATTTGTAAAATTTGGAGCAATGGAATACATTTTAAAATATGCATGCAGACCTATTAAATCATTCTTATGAGTCAGTCTACTTACAAGCTCTAGTGAGAGTTTACCCTCTGTTATTTGGAGAAGTCTCTGCCTCCCTCCATGGTTCCTGTGAGTTATCTTTTGTTGATTTCATGTATGTAAGGATTACTAAGCGTTTCACTGCCTCCATGAATGAAGGTCAGTAAATACTCTGCAATTTATAGTCTCACTCTCTTGGGGTCCTCAGAGGTTATGAAACCTGACACAATCACATAGACAGTTTTGTCAGAGCAGGGATAGAACCATATCCTCCTGACTCAATTTCACCACGCAGTGTCTACTGTGCATATTTTGGTAGCTTAAAATTTCCTTGTGTGACAGCAGTGCTCGATACATTATGTACCTAAGGTCATCTTCTTTCAGTTTGTGGTTCTACTTACAGTTTAAAGAACCAGTTTGTTTGTGAATCAACTTCTTAAGGGTGATTAATAAACAACATTGCAGCTGAAAGGGACCTTAGAGATTATCTAATCATCACGTAGAAGATGGGAAAGCTTTAGCTCTTAAAGGTGAAATGAACTGCTCAAGCCAATCAGTAAGTAAATGGAATAACCAGGATTTGAATCCATATCCTATTACTTCATATGCAATCCTCTTTTCTGCTACACCATAGTCTGGACCAACCAGACCTATACAGTAAGATGTTTGATATGGTTAATGATAATATCAGACACTTAATAAGAGCCTCAATTTCCTCCTGTCTAAAATGAGGATAATAATAACACCTATCTCATAGAGTTGTTGTGAAGATCAAATGAGATAATATATGTAAAGTGCTTTGTGAATCTTTAAGAGCTATAAAAAGGCTAGCTGTTAACGTGATCCTGTGCATCTGTATCTGATATACAGTTTAATTTAACTCCTCTGATTCTGGAAGTAATAATACCTCATTTAACCCCAGTTCAAAAAAAAAAATCTTACCATTAGGGCAAAGCACAGACAAACTAGAATGCTTTTTATAGCAAAAAGGACTGACTTGAAATCAAGAGACCTGGGTTAAAATACCAAATTTGATACTAATTATCTAAGAAGTAAGTGAAACAACTCCTTTGAGCCTCAATCTTTCTCATATGAAGACTGGGGATTATTACATTTGTCCTTCCTAGGGTTATTGTGAGTAAAAAATAAAGACACTAGATTGCTAAACAAATATATACTCTATTATGATAATTATAATGTTAATATCATTCAACTTGAAAATGGAAATCTTTCAAACACTTGAAATTTCCAATCATGTGTCAAGGTACTGAGGGCCTAATACCTTTTCATTGAAGTCCGGGTGATGTCTCAAGTCATTTTTAACCATCACTGGAACATTCTCTTATACCTTCTTTGGAACTGGTCATCACTGAATCCAGAGCTAAGGAAAAACAGGTTCTGAAGAAATAAAGAAATGAAATTGTATATACACTTGCCTAGAATAGGTACAAGTACAAGAATCTAGCATACAATTAAAAGGGAAAAGAGATTTGGATAAAAAAACATGCTTTTGTAGTTCAACAGATGGCTGGTTATTCTACTTTTGCTGATAAAATAAATTGGCATAAAGAAAACATGGATTTTTGTCTTAATTTTTGCATTTTCTTATATTCCAAACAGGAAATCTTGAATTATCTTTAGGTATCTTCAAGTCTTCTAAATTCTAATATTTTATCTTCAGCTTTCTTTTTCCTCACTAATATCTATCTATCTATCTATCTATCTATCTATCTATCTATCTATCTATCTGTCTGTCTGTCTGTCTGTCTGTCTGTCTGTCTATCTATCTATCTATCTATCTATCTTTCTATCTATCTCTCTATCTTCATAGAGGGGCATATTTAGTATTTTGTCTTAAAATGTTACTTATAAATAGCTATCTATCATAAAATTTGGAAATACATTGTTTCAATTTACCTTTTGCATTTCAAAAATATTATAAAATTATCTATATACATAAAAATTCTTTTTGCATTTTTATACTAAAATACGTTATAATTACAGATGATAGTTAGACATTCTGGGTCCCTTTTATCAATGAGAATACAGCTTCTTAAGAAAACTTAAAAGTAATTTAAAATTTGTTTCCTCCTTTTCCTGGAAAACTATAATCTATGTGATAAATCATTAATAATGTTGTATTCCATATTCAAATATAATGTTAATAATGGTGTTCTACATAATAATGACAATAAAGGTAATTTGATCAAGGGACTGATAAAAAAAAAAGAAGCAACTTTGAATTAAAAAGGCCCAAACTAACTAATATCTTGTTTTAAAGTAGGGTATGCTAGTAAGCTTGCTTCTTCAGCCAAATTTTCACTTCAAATGCAAAGTATTTATGCTTTAGATTATGTGTACGAAAGTACCAAATCTTATGTGGTCTTCTACCTAATGACATTTACAGAGAATTAAGCTCCATTTTTAAGCAACTTAAATTCAATTAATGAAGTTCTCCTATATTGTCATAAATAATACTGCATTCTGAATCCAATCTTCAATAATAAGCAATTTCCTCAGGGAAGTTTATACTCTGCATGAGAGGAAGAAAATCACCTCTTCCTTCATAGACTGGGAAAAACTATGTAGGTCCATACAATATGCTTATTTAATGATGGTTCATTTGGCCACATATATACAGATACTATTTAATGAGGGTACTATACGCTACATCACTGGTCAACATAACCTGCTAGGGAACAGTCAAATTTGACTTGATTGGGTCATATATCAAATGTGTGTCTCGATTTCACATCCACAGTCTCATGTCATCTTTTTTGTTGTTCAGTCATTTAGTCATGTCTGACTCTTTGTGACTCTATAGACCACATCATCCATGGGTTTTCTTGGCAAAGGTATCAGAGTGCTCTACCATTTCCTTTTTCAGTGTATTAAATAAACAAAGTTTAAGTGACTTGCCTATGGTCACATAGCTAGTATGTGTCTGAGGCTGGATTTGAACTGGTGTCTTCCTGAGTCCAGGAACAGGGCTCTGTCCATTGAACCATCTAGCTGCCCTCATGGCCCTTCATAAAATACTTATAAGGCTCATAGGCGAGACTCCCCCATTTGTAGATTAGGAAAAGGAGCAAATGGGGTAAAATGCCTGGGCCAAACAAATAAGTGAAGAACCCTAAATTAGAACTCAGGGATTCTGACTCATGGACCATTGATTGTACTTTCCCCTAGATCCATTTCCTAGAGAAATTATAGGATTCTTTCTGACATTACAATCTAAAGCCTGCCTATCTGAATGATAATAATTTAAAATTATTTTAAAAGAACAGACAAAAGTCAGACAAGTAATTCAGAAAATTCCTTCATTGTGGTTAAACAGACTATGTGTCACTGGAATTAGGTTAAAACATCGTCTATATTGAACTACTCATATCATTATCAACAATATTTATGATTCTGCAAGGCAAACTTTAAATGCATTTTAAAATCATTCAGTCTGAAAAATGTTTAGATAAACAATCAAATTTGCATTTTAGAGATATTTTTGTTTGTTTATTTGGTCCTAGTGTTTAATTTTTATTTTAATAGGGATTTCCCTGGGGAAATTTTCACATGCATGCACACACATACACACACACACACACACACACACACACACACACACATCTAACCCCCCCAAACTCCCCTTCTGGCAAAGGAACAATTCAAGTCCAATTTATCAACTGAAGAGTTGCCCCTTTGCTAAGTGAAAGGCCTTAGGTCACATGTAGAGGCAAAATTTGAATTCAGAACATTCTGATTCTGAATCCTGCCCACTCTCTAAGAGGAATTTTAAATTGATTATTAAATAGCACTGATTTTTCAATGAATCTGTGAACTCAAAAGTGTAGATGTTTTCTCCATAGTAGCATTGAAGAAATGTTTATTAATAGGGTTTGTAAATTCTTTTAGATGTTTAATAAATAACTACTTTGTGCAGGGCACCATATTAGGCAGTGGGAACATAAAAGAAAAGAAAACAAAAAACATAGTACCCAGCCCCAAGGAACTTACGCAGATAACTTGAGAAGTTCTAGATAATTTGAGAAGAGAACTCTAATGACTGGAAGGGAGGGTATCAATCAATTGTAGGTTACAAACCATCCTTGCCTTCCCATCTTGTATAGTTCTTGTATATATGTCCTCCATTATGGGATTATTTAGCACTCCCTCATCTGGTTCATTTAATATTTCATGAGCAAATGAAGTCTAACACCTGGGATATCCATCTGTTTTCCCTCACTCTTTCTGCATGACCAGCATACCTCCTTTTCCAGACGTACATGTCCTCAATACATCAATACTTCAAAAAGCTATTCTATTGGTGGCATGTGAGTTCCTTTCCCCAGCACAGATGGCAGCTCATATGTAATTTAGTTGCTAAAGCTTACAGTGTGGCCTGAGGCTCAGAGAGCTTAAATGACTTGCCCATAATCACATAACCTATACATGTCAGAGATGGAATTAGAATCTGAATCTCACTGATACCAAGTCCATCATCGCATATACTCTAGCATACTATCTACTAGCTCTAAATATTATATCCTTCCTATGATGTCTTCTAAAAAAATTCTCAGGTTCCTTGTTCCTCTAAATCTAGTATATATGACATATATGACCTTATGAGCCTATGTATTTAGGATGACATCCTTTTTCAAAAAAAAAAAGGTTTTTTATTTGTTTCTAAATTTCATGTAAAAACAATTTTAACATTCTTTTTTAAAAATAACTTTTGACCTCCAAATTCCCTCCCTCCCTATCCCCCTCCTTGAGAAATCAAGCACTTTAATATAGATTATACATGTGCAGTCACAAAAAAATATATTTCCACATTGTTGCTGTTGTTTTTATCCTTAATTTTGGAAGAAAACTAATGACATCATGAAATAATGTCTTGACTTGCAGATGAATTGGATTTAAGTGAGGCAGAGTTGCATAAAGTCATCCTCACTCTTTCTTCCAGACTCATTGAAATCATTGAAGTCCAGTGACAAGACAAAAGTCAAGCCAACTGGCGATGGACTGAGATGTGGTGAGTCATCTTAGTATTTTACATCTGACAAAGTTCTAAATGCTTCACAGCACCTACATTAGCAACTTTCATGGCAGTTGGAACAAGTTGTTGTCATTCACTCATTCCACCAGGGGAAGTCCATATAAGCCATGTTTCAAAAGAGAAAACACACACATTCACACACACACACACACACACACACACATGCACACACACATACACCACAGAAATAATAAAGAAAGCAAAAAAAAGTGTACTTCAATTTGCATTCAGACTCTAGCACTTCTTTTTCTGAAGTTTTTTTGGATTTTTCATCATAAGTCCTTTAAAACTGTCTTGGATCATTGAATTGCTGAGAATAGATAAGTCATTCACAGTTAATCATCTTTTCAATAGTGCTGTTACTGTGTGAGATATTCTTCTGGTTCTGATCACTTCACTTTGTATCAGTTCATACAAGTATTCATAGGATTTTCTGAAACCATTCTGCTCATCATTTCTTATAGAACCAAAGTGTTCCATCACAATCACATACCACAATTTGTCCTGTCATTCCCTAATTGACTGGCATCTCCTCAGTTTCAAATTCTTTACCACCACAAAAAGAGATGCTACAAAAATTTTTGTGCATATTGAATTTTTTCCCTTTCCTTTAATCTCTGTGATAAAAACCTAGTAGTGATATTACTGGATTAAAAATTATGCGCAATTTGGTTGCCTTTTGGGCATAGTTACAAATAGTTCTCCAAAATGATTAGGTCATTTCACAACTCTACCAACAACACATTGGTGTCCCAACTTTTCTACATTCCTCCCAGCATATTAACTAACCTGAAAGGTATGAGGTTACAATATAGAGTAATTTAATTTTTATCTTTCTCATCAATTGTGATTTGGAGCATTTTTATAAGACTATAGATAATTTTGCTTTCTTCATCTGAAAACTGCTTGTTCATATCCTTTGATCAACAATCAATTGGCAAATAGCTTGTATTCCTATGTATTTAACTCAGTTCTATATATATTTGAGAAATGAGACCTTTATCAAAGAAACTTACTATAAAATTTTCCCACTTCCCTGCTTTCCTTCTAATTTTGACTATATTGGTTTTGTGCAAAAGCTTTTTAATTCCATGCAATCAAAATTATCTATTTTGCTTCCTTTAATCCCCTCTATCTCTTGCTGGAACATAAGCTCTTCCCTTAGCTATAGATCTGACAAGTAAAGTTTTCCATGTTCCCCCAATTTACTTGTAATATCTCCTTTCATTTCTAAATCATGTACCCATTTCAACCTTATCTTGGCTTGCTGTGTGAGATGTTGGTCTATACATAGTTTCTGCCTAATTGCTTTGCAATTTTTCCAGCAGTTTTTGGCAAATAGTGAATTTTTTCACAAAAAGCTTTGTAGAGCCAACATGATGTTCCCAGCACCTCTGGTGGCCATAACTAATCAATCCAGTGCAATTTTGAATCACAAAATACCACAGACTCTCCACATGGAAGACAGAACTAAAACATTTATTCAGACACTAGAAAACCAAATCCATCATAACAACAAAAATCTACATGCAATAAAAATGCAGAGAACAACACCATCTCCAAGTCTTCCCCTGATAGGCTTCCCACAAACCAGGTCCTTTAAGCAACTCACAAACAGGTTTCCCTTAAACAAAATGCCTTTTTCACACTCCTAGTCAGCTGTGGGTTTGCCTGCATCCTTCAGTTCTGACTGCTCTCAATAATTTCCTCTCTGCTCTGCCCTAGCTTAGCCTCTTCCTGTTCCACCCTTCCTGTTCCACCCATTTAGCAAACTCTTCCCACCACAGGCTTCATGTGATACAGACTTCCATATAACTCAGGCAAGTCATAAGGGCCATTCATTGAATGGGAATGATTTTCCATTTAAATTGCAAGATTGGATCTTTGCATTAGTCAAACATGAGACTACTATGATCATTTATTACCGTACATTGTGCATCTACTGTATTCCACTGATCTACCACTCTATCTCTTAGCCAATATCAGATTGTTTTGACGGTTGTCACTTTGCAATAAAATTTGAGATCTAGTATTAACTGCTAGCCCAACTTTCTTCACATTTTTTCACTGACTCCTTTGATATTCATGTACATATATATGTATATGTACATATATGTATATATCTTTAAATATAAATTTTGTTGTTATTTTTTCAAGCTCTTTAAAATATTTTTTTCTAATTTGATTGGTATGCTAAATTAATTGAAGTATAATGTCTTTTTTTGATTATGCTGGCTTGGTCTACTCATGAGCAATTAATATTTCTCTAATTATTTGGATGTCTTTATTTGTATGAAGAGTGTTTTGTAATTGTGTTCCTGTACTTCCTAGGTTTGTATTGGCAAGGATTATATACATCTATAGTTGTTTTAAATGAAATTTATCTTTCTTTCTCTTGTTACTGGGCTTTGTTGATAATTACAGAAATGCTGATGACTTACGTAGCTTTATTTTATACTTTGCAACTCTGCTGATCAACTAGGTTTTTAGTTGATTCTCTAGGATTCTCTAAGATTCTCCAAGTGGATGCCCACATATATTAAATATAAATTTTGCCATTATATTTGCGTCATCTCCAATGCGAATTCTTTTGCTGTCATGATATTTACTCAGGACACATATCAAGAATATCTTTAACTAAAACATAAGAAGGGAACAGCCAGGCAGTCAACAAGTAGTCATTCAGTTGGCAAGCATTTATTAAACACTTACTGTGTGCTAGGAATGTTGTAAACCTTTATGTAGTGTCCCCCCAAAAAATTGTAAGAATGTGAGAAGCAAATAAAAAGAGAACCGGTTTTTAAGATAGGAAGACTTAGATGTGAATCTTACCTCTAACACACATTGGTTGTGTGACTGTCTACAAAGCATTTGACATTTTAGTACCTAGGCAACAACCCAAGACTATAAATTTTGCAAAAGTTGCTGATTCTGCATTGGTAGAGGGAGTTTCCTCTGAGAGTTGCCTATACCAATGAAATCCCACCTCCAATACTAATCCCTAAATCTTATGTGTTAGTTAATACAAGTATTCTCATCTCTGTGTGGTTTTAAGGGCACATCTATGATTTCATTGGTTTAAGGAATTCTAGTGAGGAAACATCTTCTCCCAACACAGATAAGTATCTCCTCTACAACTCATGATCAACTGTAGCTTAGAAAATCTGAGCTCAAGAGATCTGCCAGTCTCAGTTACCCTATTAGCAAGGATTGCAGATGTATATCACCCCTCCTGATGCTCCTTCATTTCTGAATTTCAAAGCATTTTTTCCAAGATAATTTTTGCCATCCTCATTTGTAACTATATTTTCATCATGTCAAAATATAGGCTGGCTTATTCATATTTATGTTATTTGTATGACATTTATATGTGTACTGATTCCCTCCATAGAATGTAAGCCAAGAAGTTTTTGAAGGCAAGAACTTTTTTAATTTTTGTCTTTTTTTTCCAGGGCCTAGTACAGTGCCTGCCCATAGAAGATGCTCTATAAATGTTTTTTAATTGATAGATAGATTTCATTGGAGAACCTTGTGAGGTTTACAGATCTTTCTCTACTTTGTCATATGAAGTAGAAGAATACAAGTTGTAAATAACTTAGCTAACATACTAAATAACACACTCAGAGTCCAAAAGGATCTTAGCAGTCTTGAGGTGAATCTAATAGCATGAACTTCAGTAGTGATAAATGGAAAGTTTTGTACTTGAGCACAAAAAATAATCAACTTCACAAGTTGGTCTAGATTTGAATAAACAGAAGTTTGTTTGTTTTTTTAAAGTTCTTGAGGTGTTGGTAAACCATTAGCTCAATATCAATCAATGATATGATGTGGCAGCCAGAAAAGCTTTTGTGAACTAAGCTGCATTAAGAGGTGGTTAGCGTTTAACAAAAAGGAGGAGAAAATCCAACTGTACTCTGACATCATGAAAATTTATCTGGTATATTATGTTCAGGCAGCTAGATGACTCAGTGGACAGAGTGCTGGGCCTGGAGTCAGGAAGATATGGGTTTAAATATGAAGTCCACCTGCTCATCAATTCTTATAACACAATAGTATGCCATTATATTCATATACCACAACTTGTGCAGCCATTCCCCAAGTGATGGGCATCCCCTCAGTTGCCAGTTCTTTGCCACCACCAAGAAGAGCTGCTATAAATATTTTTGTACATGTGAGTCCTTTTCCCATTTTTATGTTATCTTTGGATATAGCCTTAGAAGTGGTATTGCTGGTTCAAAGGAAGAAGAGGTTTTTTTAGGGGGGAGCTTGTTTATTTTTGTTTTATTGTATGTGTGTATGTCAGCTCATTAATCCTGCTATCCAATTTTTACTCATTTTGCCATAATTTATTTTAAGACATGAGAATATGGACAATTAAATAGTTATAGCAATTGGAAAGGGTCCCCCTCTATTCCTCTCCTTCTCTCTCTCTCTCTCTCTCTCTCTCTCTCTCTTTCTCTCTCTCTCAACAGATTGACAAGTAGATAGATAGAGAGAGACAATAGATGTAGCTATAGACATAGACATAGACATAGATATGGATATATATATAGACATAGATACACACAAATATATCTGATTATCAGGACAACCCTGCAAGGAAGCAGCTGAGTATAATATGCATGTATGGCTGTCAAACATAGAGCAGAATAGTGCAGGTCAAGCTAACACTGGAATTTGAAGTGAGAAGAAGTGGATTTAAGTCTCAGCTTTGACATTTGTAGAATGTAAAGTTAGTCAAGTTACTTAGACTCTCTCAGTCTCAGTTTTCTCATATACAAAATGGAGACGATAGTCATCATTGTGCTACCTAGATGGCACGGTGGATACAGAATTGAACGTGGAGTCAGGAAAAACCTGAGCTCAAATATAGCTTTAGGCCTTAGCTAGCTGTGTAACTCTGGACAAGTCACTTAACATCTCTCAGGTTCAGTTCCCTCATCTGAAAAATGGGGATAATGATAGCACCTACTTCCACAGCTGCAGTGAGTATATTTGTAAAATGCTTCACAAATCTTAAAAGCACTATGTAAAAGTTTCTGCTGCAACCACTCCTACTACTACTACTATTGCTGTTGCTACTACTACTACTACTGCTGCTGCTGCTGCTGCTGCTTCTACTTACCTATTTACCTCCCTACTTGCCTTTCAGGGTGGTTGTGAGGAAGCTACTTTGTAAATACTGAATTATTACTTTTGTTAATAGGCAAAAAAAAGTCCAACCTCCTCATATTAAAAAAAAAAAAATACACATTTATGTGAGCCAGGTCATGTGCTTTGGAATATGAGGGATGGGAAGTATATAGAGATGAGAGAGGAGAAGCGAAAAAGAGAAAGAGGAAAGAAGGAAACATAAGAGGAAGAAGATAATAAGCATTTATATGTATGTATGTATATATATATATATATATATACATATATATATTGCCTACTGTGTGTCAGACTCTGCGCTAAGCACAACACAAGTATTATCTCATTTGATAATTAGGATAACTGTGAAAAAGTATTAGTCAATGGCAATGTTCCGTTCCTAAAGGGAAAAAGAAAGAGTAAAATCACATGCTTTGGGTAGAAGTAGACTGTAGTATATTGCCAACAATTACTTTTTACTTGAAAAAAGTGGCATAAAAGATATAATTATAGTTGCAACTTCAAGATTTATAATTTTCACAATAATCTTTCATGACAGGTTATTTCCATTTTTTAGATTAAGAAAATGATGGTCAGTGTAGCTGAGCTACTTACAGCGAGTATCAGAATTTGAACCCCAGCCCTCGTCATTCCAGTTAACAGACATCAAGGGCATATTAGGCTAGAAAAGGAAGTGGGCAGTTCACTTAGAGAGAGAACAGGGGGTTATAGATATAATAATGTGTATTATTATAGTGCAGCAGCTTGGTGGATAGAGCTCCATCCCTGGAGTCAGGAAGACCTGAGTTCAAATTTGGTCCCAGATACTTAATTGCTAGGTGACCCTGGACAAGTCACTTGATGCTGTTTGCCTCAGTTGTCTCCTCTGTAAAATGAACTGGAAAAGGAATTGGCAGACTATTCTGGTATCTTTGTCAAGAAAACACCAAATGGGGTCACAAAGAGTTACAACTGAAAAATGATTGAACAACACATTATAGATAGCTAATTATTCTACATACAATATATAGATAGCATATAGGGCCCAACCCAAGGACCACAGGGGTATCTTTGAAATATTCAAAGGAAAAGAAGAAGGCCGGTATATTTGGTAGCTTCTCAATTGATGATGCAGATAGAAAAACTGACAAGGCTAGCTCAGCAAGAGGTGGGTATGCATTTCAATCAACAATGGGAGAGGGAAGTCCAGCTCCAGGGGAGCAGAGTAGTACTTTTATCATTTCTATGCCATATATTGCCCTGAAGAATACTTTTTCCATGTAACATCTCTAGGGACAGTAGTGAGCTTAGACAGGGCATTTGAGTTCCTGTTGGTGTGAGCATTTCATTGAGTGCACATTTCTATTAGCCATTCCAGACAAAAAAGGGGCATGTGAGAAACATGAGTTGCCATAAAGTCATTACAGACTGAAGCTGTGGATGTTTTAGGGGATGAACTATTGTACTTGTAGGGATATATTATAAGCCACTTGACTGAAAAAAAAGAGCATCTGGACTATAAAAATGACTGAGCAAATGAAAAAAGTATAAAAAGGCCAGAGTGGAAGTGAGTAATTGGTGATTTTAGTACCAAGACAGAGACTGGAGTACATTAAGAAATCAAAATGAGATTGGTGGTATATTTGTAGAGCTGATACCATAATGGCATTCTAATTTAATTGGGAATTCTATGTGTACAAAAGGGGATAAGCAGAGACATAGTCTTAAACAGGATAGAGAACAGCAAGGCAGAAATGAATCTCAGAAATAGAATTCATCTTTGGTAGCTATAAAAAGAAATCAACTCTTTCACTCATCACTTTTACCTGTAAATTTTCAATGACCAATCTTCAAAGATGCGGACTCAAACACTTAATGAAATGAAACGTGTATGCAAAATTGGTTAGTGATAAACAAAAAAGATAATTTTACATACATAAATGAAAAACAACACAGAGTGTAATTATGGAAAACATGTACCTTGTTAAACATCGAAGGGACCAGGGAGTAAAGTGAAAAGTGAAGGGACAAAACATTAAAGTTAAAAAAATAATTGTAAAGATTAAAGTGGCTAATAATTCAAAGGCAACACCATAAGAAAAGAGAGACATTTTAATTACCAACAAACAGCAAAGAGGAAGCAAATCATTCTATTTCAAGGCTCTCTATCAGTCTAGCACTTCATAAATCACCTTGTCTGTTTTGATGCAGTCAGATCTCTGAAAATAAATCAAGCATATTTGCATCTCTCCTTTCCTGAGCAATATGGTATGACAAAAAATAGAATTGGATTTCAAATCTCAGCCCTTGCGTTGGAATTTCATAATTGGAACTTACTTGCTATGTGGTTCTGGACAGGGTAATCTCATCCTTGGTTTCCTCATATGTAAAATGGAGAGGGTGACGTTTTTATGATTTAACTTAAATGGTTCTTGAGAGACTAAAATGTAATAATGTATATAAAGTGCTTTCAAAAGCTTCAAGTGCTATATAACTGTAAGCTGTTTTTATTATTATTGTTGTCATAAGAAAATGAAATACATCTATTTAGTTCATAGCAAACTCTTAACCCTGGTGATGTCTATTCTCCCCAAAAAAGCAAAGCCTTGGGATATACTTATATATAAGGGGATACTACATGCTCTTTAGCAAGAGACATGGATTGTTGTATGAGTAGCCTGCTAAAATGCTCATATATTGTATAAAATCTCTAATGAAGACAAGTTAGATTGAGTGACCAGGAAGGAAGGAATGCTAATTCTGCACCTCACCACAGTATCTGGACATAACTCTGAAAATCAGAAAAATCCTGTAGATTGCACCCCGCCATTATGGTCATCATCATCATCTCCTTCTTCTTCTACTCCTCCTCCTCCTCCTCAACAAGCATTTATTTAATGCCTATGTGTCAGGTACTGTGCTAGGCATTTAGGATATAAAGGAAGGTAAAAACAATCTCTTTCCTCAACGACATCACATTCTAATGGGGTGACAACATGTCCATATAAGATATATATGGTACAAATTGAAAGGAAAACTAAGGGGAGGCCAGGAAGGGTCTTTTGGGAAGGTTGTATTTGAGCTGAGTCTTGAAGGAAATCAGAAAGGCCAAGAGATTGAGGGAGAAGTTAAGAATTACTGGCCTGGGACATTTCCTTGAGCCTTAGTTTTCTCTTCTATAAAATGCACTTAAATAGTACTCATATATTTGGTAGAGAGAACAAGTAAAGTAACGTATAGGAGATGCTTGGCAAATCTTAAAAGTTTGCTAGCTAGGCAGCAAGGGGATACAAAGACAGGAGAAAAAAGATAGTTATGTGAAGTCCTAAAAGTTAAAAAGAAAAAAAAGGATAGGTAAGTAGGTAATAGCTAGAATTAAAACTGAGGATGAGGGGCAATAAATGGAATAAGAATGTCTGGAAATGAAGTAAAATAAAATAAACCAGCAGAAAACCCAGATACAAAGCCCAGAATTGGTCCTCCCAAGAGTTTTGGCCTACTAATTCATCTTAAGGCAGCTCTAGTCCCTGAGCCTTAATCAAGATGTGTCTTTTTGTCTTCTTAGCAAAGTATTTCTATGGGGAAAGGTATGAATAATCAAAGGATTCCAAACAAATGTCCTGTTCCTGATAAACTCATCAAATTGATCAGGGAACTGCCTTTCCCATCCCTTTCTCATAATCAAATGAAAAAATTAACTTATAAGGTCAGCATGTATAGCCAGTATATATAGGTAAAATATTTCCTTTAGTAATTTACTTCCAGATTTTGATCCACATAGAGCCCATCTTCTCTCCCGTTCCCAACACAAACAGGCACACACACACACACACACACACACACACACACACACACATATGCAGACAGTCACACACATGTGCACACATGCACATGCATGCACACACACACACACACACACACACACACCCTAAGCACGCATGCACATTTTCCCCTTCAGATGAGGGTCAAAATTTAAACCAACAGAACCTTTACAGCCATACAAGAAGGGAACGTGACCCAACAACTGCAGTAAATAATGAAAACCATAAAAGTTTGCAGTTGGTTCAGTTATTTTCATTGAAATCCTAAATAGGTTTACATCTCTAAATTGACAAATCTGAAAATGACTAGACTCTGAAATCTCAGCGTCTTCAGGGAAGGAAGTGAAAATGTTAAAAGGATTCTTGATTGTGCAGTGAGCAGGCAAATAGGTAATTAGACCTATACAAAGTAGCCAATCACCCCAGGCTCAGCGGAATAACATTTTTGAATTTTAGGAGAAATCACCAAGGAAGCTGGAGGCCTCTTGGCAGGAATGTTTTGCAGAGCACTCCAGGCAAAAGGAAAGGCAGAGACCTGAAAGGCACTGAGAGCAGTATCAGTGTTTAAGAATGAAACTAAGTAAGATATAAAACTGGAGACCCACAGGGAACAGAAAGGAGAAATGTAGACATTGCAAAGGGCATAACACCATTATAAAAATGTATAATTTAGGGAGAGAATGCTCGCTGAGTTCTGCACTGTCTAGTGAATTTTGTGTCTGAATGCACATGCTGAGAGACTGATTTTAACATATGCATTTCAAGAAAGCATAGTCATAATAATAACCTAATCAAGGAGGAATATAATTATATAATCTACAAAAAAAAAACTGAATTACTGAGAAGGTTTAGTTTGGGGAAAGAATTTATGTGGAAACAAAATTGGCACAGGTCCTTAATTAAAGGGGGCAGGAGCTAGTGGGGGAAAAAAGCCAGGTAGAGTGATTCAGGCTTCCTTATTAGAACTACATGGTGGCTGGCCTGAAATCAGCCCTGTGCCGAGTAAATTGAAGTTGTTTGAATTTAATGGCAACAGAATGATAGGAATTTTTAAAAAATCAGAGAAGGACCAATTAATGTAATTATTCACAATGGATTGACTTTATGAATTGATAAATTACTCATACAGTTTAATATACAGAGTATAAGGTAATAAGAAAAACTGCTCTGCTAAAGTAATTATTATGTGGCATTCATACCAGTTAGAAAATTGAGAGTATCTGATAGCAGGTTTTTTGTTTTAATCTGTTGATTTTGTCAACAGTAAAATATTTGGGTAAGAGGGGAAATTTGTATGATGTTTTATATGTGACTCATTGTAATTGTGTAGCTAGATTTTATTAACACTCCTGGGGGAGGAGTGGGAGAATGGGTCAGAGTTTCTATTGTATCTATTTTTCTTTCAAATAAGCTGGGATCCAGGAGTTTGGGGAAGGTGGGCAGTGCAATTCTAAGGACTGCACCTAAAAGACAGAGTCATAAAGATCTTGACATGTGACCATACTAACATGACCTCCAGGACACCCAAAAGATAGTTTAAGAGAGCAGAACCAGCTCTAACAGTCACGTAGTAAATTTGAACTCCGACAAACCTATCTACCATAAAACAGACAAAGGACCAAAGGAGGGTGTGTAAGTGTGTGTGTGGGGGGGTGTATATATGTGCACGCACATGTGTGTGCTGGAGACAGAGAGGCCGTTGTATAAAGACTACCAAAAATTTGAGGGAAGCTAAGAAAAATTTTTCATGATCTGAATTAAGGTTCCAGGGAAGGAATTTTCTTATGGAGAGCCCTAGGAATCAAGAACTGGACCGTCTGAGGTCCAAGTCTAGAATATCATAGGATTATGGAAAGAGCACTGGACGTAAAGTCAGAAGACGTGATTTTAAATCCTGGCTCATTTAATACCAGTGGAATTCAATTCCACAAATATTTGTTAAATACTATTAAGTGTTTGATTGTGCTAGGCACTGAGTATATAAAGAGACTAATTGTGTACCATCACATAATCTTTCTGGGCCTCAGTTTCCCCATAGAATACCTTGTACTACATTATCTCTTAGGTCCTTCCTAGATTGGAGTCTTATGATCTTCTGTCATGGATAGAAGAAATAAATCTGCGGTTTGTATGGGTCTCGAGCTTAGAAGAAGGATCCATATGGAGGAGGCTGCCTGACATATTCCTAGACTCTTAGAATATGGAAAGCCAGTTTCAGAGCAGCTGAAACAACTAACATCCTTGCCAAACCAAAGCTGTTCTCCATTAGGTACCTGAAATTTAATCAGACCTTAAATTGATATTGCAATTGGTCAGATTAGTCTGATGACACAGCCCAGGACACAAGAAAGACTCAAGGGATTAAATTAGGCAAAAAGATACAAAATAAAGAATAAACAAAGTCCAATTCCCTGTAAATGTGCAGGAGGCATCAGAGTGAACCTTAAGACTCCTATAAATTCATAATTTCTCTTGATTCACTAATTTAATGTTAGCCTTTCTCCTATTGTGTTTAATAACAAAACCCCCTTGAAACACTTGAAAGAAGATGCTTGTTTTCAGGTAAAAAGATAAGGGAAAAACTTATTTCCTCTCCCTAAAACAAAGCTTAGGGTTTTGGGGAGCTGAAGTTTAAAAAGGAGTTATGTTGGCAATATGGAACCAGAAGAAGATACCAGTCATTCAAGTCCTAAGACTTGATGATGACAAGGAAGTCTATAGCTGCAGATTTCAGTAAATTCATGAGAATCCCTTTCATCCATAATTATTATTGGGGTTTTTTTTTAATTGGTAAAAATAGATGGATGGATGGGTGTTATTTGTTAAGCACTTACTATGTGCACTGTACTAAGTGCTGTGGATACAAATACAAAAATAAGATAATGCCTGCCCTCAAGGAATTTATATTTTAAGAGGAGGCAAATAACATTTATAGTAAAATAGTGGCCATGGAATGAAGTTATGGTCTGGGGAGTCCTAAAGATGATCAATGGAATAACAGTGTCACCAGTTCCTATGCCCTTCAAGAGACTGACTACATTTCCCAAAGTAAGAGACAGAAAACAGAGACAATTTATGATTGGGAGAACAAGGTAGAAAATGGCTGGTGAGGAGATAAGGGTGCATAGTTTCAGGGTTCAGTATCTCAATTCCTACCAGGCATAGTCTCTGTTTGGATGGTGGGACAACATCAGCTCATCAACATAGAAAAAGACTGGGTTGAAGGTGAGGCTTCATGGTCACGGGAAACTGAGTCAAATGACTTAGCTCCGAACTTCATCAATCCAATGGACAACCTTCAAGCTCCATTAGTGTCTACAATGTGGAAAATAGATTTTTTTCCTATTTCTCAATGAAAAAGGAATTTTATCCATATGACATCCCATTAAAAACAGGGAAAAGACCTCATTACAACAGACAACTCAAGAGCACTTCAGTCAGGGGAGCCAGACCAAAATGAAGTCTAAAGAGTACCTCTTTATTTAACCTTCTTCTTCACTCAACAAGTTGGGTGGTCTTCTGATTTGTATTTTGGGGAAGCCATTGAAGAGAGTTCCACAGAATAGGCAAGTGTGGATGTATTGTCATCTGTATTACTGGAAAGTAAGAGCAGCTAGGTGGTGCAGTGGGTAGAGCACCAGTGCAGGAGGAGGATCTGAATTCAAATCTCACCTCAGACACTTGACACTTACTAGCTGTGTGACCTTGGGCAAGTCACTTAACCCCAATTGCCTCATCCTGGGTCATCTCTAGTCATCTGATGAATATCTGGTCACTGGATTCAGATGGCTCTGGAGGAGAAGTGATGCTGGTAACCTGCACAGCTCTCCCTCACTCAAAACAAAGTCAAGTGCAAGTCATGTCATTATTTCTCTGATGGCATGGTCTTCTTCGTCAATGAAGGACAAACACACTGGAAAGTATATCCAGCTTAATGAGAGCTAAGATCCATTGAAATGCTGGGGCATGAAAATGTTGGATCTGTACTGAGCCATCACTACACCTCTTGAAGAGTTACCATAGTGACTAAAGCATTCATCTGAAGAACATGTTGGAGGCAGAGATGCTGTTCTAGCTATGGTACAAAACCAAGCAGAGGAGGAGTGAAAAGGAAAATGTGCTGTTCATTCAGCACTATGCTGAACCTAGCTGAGCTAAGAGTCTCACAAGGGCCTCCAGTCTTTTGTTTTAGCAATGGATAAGTCCCTTAGGAAACATGGATACTTACTTGCCAAAAAAGGAAAAGAAGGAAGGAAAAGAAATGGAATTTTACAGGCCTTACTTATCCACTTCACCCGGTAATTTATGGTTGTTATGGTTATGGCATATATGAATAAGATTTTCCAAGATTTTCCTTTTTGAGAAATAACTTTTGAGATTTCTCCTATTCAAACTTGTCCTCTAAGGCCAAATGTACCACTAGCCTAGTGGATGGATGAAAAGATCTCTCAAAGTCACCTGTATTGTGATCTCATCAGCTCTGCAACATCATGCTAAATTTCAAATAATAATCATTCGTATACATTTGATTCCTCTACTAAGGTGTAAATCCCTTGTTGCAGGTGTTTTGTCTAATTTGTCTTCAAATTCCCCTTCCTCCAGGCTATATCGCAGTACTTTGCACATAATTGGTGCTATGGAGAAGAGTGGTTGAATTACTGGCCAATGAATCAGCTCCAAAGGCTAAGATTCTTTGCTGATTTCTATGACAATTTTTATGATAATCAGACATCCATGCCTTGAATTTTACTTTCCTGCTACATTCTTGCTTGCCAGTAATAAGCTCCCAGCTCTTAGATGCTTCTGTACATTCAAGGTTGCCTATAGATGAGGCTCATTATGTGAACAGTAATCAGGTGTTTGAGTTCCTAGGTGACCCACAACTGATGCAACTTTCAACCAAGATTTTCAGGTCACGTCTTTTAGCAAAGGGGTTATGAAATCTCACTCTGAAGAGAAGCAGCTCAGTAAGAATAGAAAGAACACAGGTTTTGGAATCCTAGGGCCTAGATTTAATTCTCAGCTTTACCACTTTCTACATACATGACTCTGGATGGGTATGATAATAATAATAAAGGAAATATGTATGAAGGGCTTCCTTTGCTCCAGGCACTCTGCTGAGCACTTTACAATTATTATCGCACTTGAACCTCACAATAACCTTGGAAGTAAATGCTACTATTTTACATATGAAGAAACTGAGGTTGAGAGGACTTAAGTGCCTTGCCCAGTGTCACAGAGCTAATAAGTGTCTGAAGTTTTATTTGAAATCAAAGCTTTTTGACTCCAGGCCCACCACTCAATCCACTCTTCCAGTGAGTTCTAAACCTCATTGTCCTCATATGAATAATGAGGGTATTGAACTAGTGGTGTTATAAAACTTTTGGTGTTAGAGGGCCATTTGGCAGTTTACTAACCTTATGGACATCTTTTCCAAATGATATTTTAAATGGATAAAATTACAAAAGAAACCAATTGTTTTGAAGTAGTTATCATTTTTTAAGTTCATGGACACCAGGCTAACAATCCCCAGACTAGCTGATCTCTAAGTTCCCTGCTGTCTCTAAATCTATGATTTTATGCCTTGTTCTCGTATACCCTTGAAATAAATCTCTGTGTAACCTCTCTCTCTCCATACACCTGTTACTTTAATTTAAAATTTCCCATCCAGCTCAAAAAGTGTTTGAAATGATTTTTGGTTAAACTGAGTTTCCCCTTTATTGTCAAATGCAAACTTGTAAGTCCACATTTTCAAAATGTCCGTTACTTTCAAGCCTGAATTGTTTTCTCTGAAGAATGCAGTGCTGTTCTGAGTGCTCTGTGCAGTACTTTTGAAAAACTGTTCCCAAGGCATCCTTGAATAAGCCTACAGATTCCCTGTGGACAACATTCCTAAGGGTGATCACGTTTAGGGAGATGATCCATGGAAAGTCACTCTCAGATCTATCCAGGAAGAACTTCTAAATCTAGAATGGCCATTTCTAAAATGTACGCTTGAAGCATTTATAATCTGAATTAGGTCGGCTCCAGAGCAAAATGTGAGGTCGGTGAATCATTTCTGTTTCTTTCCCCTTCCTTCTCTCATCCCCTTGCATGCTTTCTAGGAATGACCTCTCGTTGGACAGCGTGTGGCTAGATCAATGCCGTTGGATACCACCTTTTTATCTTATCTTCTCTCCATGCTTTGTGATAGAGCTCTCATGATCTTCTGCCACAGCTCAGGAACATATGCCATCTTTTGTATCTTGCATACTTTAACCCTGTGTTGTGCATGATGAGGAAAAAAGAGGGAAAGCTGCAGATCAGATGAGTAACTTAAAACATTTGGCCATATGTGATATGTATCTACAAGTGTGTACCCATTTATTAGAGACTCCAAGTATAAACAGAAATATTTTCTGTATTATTAAGTCAAAAATACTATGTGCTTGCTTACATTTTCCCATGATTAATTTTGAAAAGTCCTTACTACAAAAGGTTATATTATGTATAAGCTAAAAAGTCCTTTGAGGTTGATATAAGAGCAAGAAATTTTTGTTGTGTACTATAAGTCATAATTTTTAAGGCCTACCATGGGCCATGTTTGCCCCCATCATCACCTTAATAGAAAATTTAAAATAAATGAAACTGAGGCCTAGAAGAATGAAATGACATTCTCAAAATCACAAAGAAAGTAAGAAAGGCAGTCCTTAAACCCCATTCCTTTCATTCCAAATTCAGCAAGTCTGCACTACAATCCTAAACCAGAATTTTTTAAAAAATTATAATCCTAATATCTGTCATTAATCTTTTTCATCCACCATGAATTAAAAATAGCTTCTCTCCATTGACTACAGATTATCCAATTAAACTCTCCTCTAAACAAAAAAGGGGTCTCTTTCAGTTCCTCCTATACTCTTACACTGTACTATATAATCTTTTCCTCCTGCAGGCCAGACAAAAATGGCTATGATTCCCCTGGTAAAGTTGGGAAGCACTTGAGCTGCCAACATCTCTTCCCTCTAGTGATCTGCTATTAATAGGGCTAGCAACTGCAAAAGCCTTGTTCCTGAAATGATTATGCATGTGACTAGGAAGAGTGAATTTTTTGATGACCAAAACACACCAGCAAAAAGTTAGATTTTGATTCCCAATACATAGGCATATGTTAGGGAGGAATTCCACTGACCTAGTTTTCTGAAGTTATCAAAGGACTTTGATCTCTGGCCAAGATATAGAGGTTAAATAGAAAGACCCAGTCTCAATCTAGGACACTTGGCTTATCTTTTGAGAGCTGATTACAGAGTAGATCAGTCGATAAATATCTGTTAAGAGACTGCTCTGTGTCAGGTGCACTGGGAAATAAATACCAAGAAGAAGGATAATCAATCACTATGGAAGCAGAAAAGTGGGAGCAAGGTGGAGGAGGAAGTATAGAAAAGCACTCAGGGAACTGGAGAAATGATGGAAAAGCTCAAAAAGGGGTAAAAATCAAGAAATGAGTGACCCGCGCCCCCTTCCTAAATGGAGGTTTTGGAGTTCATGTCTCCACACTACAGTCAGAGGGGCAGAAGGTTCTGATGGGCAGAGTATAGGTACTAAGGATGACTAGATTTAGTTGATGAAGTTATATCCTAATAGACAAATAGTCCAACAGGGAAGATAAGACATGATCAGTGAGGAACAACATCATTTAACCCAGGTGAGGAATGTGTCCATTGAAGCAATGGGTTCAGTTCCAGTAGAGATGCTATCAATGCTCCATAAGTAGCAGGTTTAGTCAGTAGTTCCTTCACACATATTCCCCACATGGAATCCCTTCCTATACATGACCACACTTCCTACTGATGGGATATTTCTTTGGGGGATAGTATGTGCATAAATTATGGGAATTATTCTACTGAATATCTTCATGGTGTGCTATTTCTTAGTATGCCTTTACCTTAGACTTATTGTGCCCTCTTGTTGACCAGAGAAAAAGTACACAAAATAAGTGGGAACACAGGAACTGCTGGTTTGAGTGGGTGTGAACTCACAGAGTACGTCCAACCTGAGGCAGCTATTGCAGGGATCCCACACATGGGAGGGATGTACCACAGGTATTACACATTTAGCAGAGCCTGCTAGAAATTGTAGTGAGTTCCAGGAGCACACACTTACACTAACTCCTGTTTTGGGAGGGGAAGACTATAGGACAGAATAAGAGAATTTTCCTATTTTTCCTGCTTAGAATGCTTTCCCTTTTAATCTCTACCTATCCAAATCTTACCAATGTCTTAGACGCATAGACTGAGACCTACCTTGAACCCCTCTCTTAATTCCTACAACTATATAGTCAATATCATTTATATAAGTACTCACTTGTACTCTTTCTTGTTTAGTTTGTCTTAGTTTAATACAAAATGAATATTTAGGAATATCCTCTTTTGTTCTCCTTATGCAACTCCTAGAGAGTTTCATACAGTGCTGGCTAGATAGTAGGCTCTCAATTTTGGAAATTCAATAAAATTTTACTGAATGCCTACTATCAGAGCATTATGTGAGGTGCATTATGGGATATTATCCCTGCTGCTAAGAGCTCGTAGTTTGGAAAACAAATGCTTGTTGAGCGAATGCCTCCAGTCTCACATCCCAGCTTTCAGATCAGTTGTTTTCACCATTGTTTGGATTTTGGCACACTTAGGCTGCTTTGAGCGTGATTGGTATCTGCTGTTACACCTTGGAAGTTCCAGAACTGAAGGGAAGGATGCAGAACAGTTAGGCAGAATGAGGACCAGAGCCAAACAACTAGGACTTTCCCCAGGCTAGACAGACATTTAAAATGTAGAGTTTGGTTTTTTGTTTTTGTCTTTTTTACCTTTTAAAAATGTTTATATAAATTCTAAATTTCTTCTATTTCCATTTTGACATCACCCTCACTCCCTCAAAACTATAGAAACGATTGAGCTTACCACACAGGTAAGCAAGGATATCCATGGTAGTGTGCTTCATCTTCCCTTTCATAACAAGCTGCAGTTGTTAGCTCCTCTGTGGCCTGGCTCCTCCTTTCTCTCTCCTGGTGATAGCTTCTTCAGAATCAGCCTCCCAGTATCTCAGAGTATCTAGCTTTATAGGCTGCTATTAAAGTATGAAGAAGGAGATCTATATCTTCCCAAAGCAGTGTTTTCTTAGGATCTTTCTGCCTTCTAACTTAGATTTATCTTTATCACTTGTGTTATTTGCACCTCATGAAATACAAAGATGATTTGAGAGTACACTAAAGTGATGCTTTCTCTAGAAACCAAGAGTGCTAGTTATAGGTCTGGTTAGTGTGCTTTGTGGGTGATAGGGTCAATTTTAAGGTAAAAGCTGAAGAAGATCTCATCAAAGCAATAAATGAGCATGCCATCCCTAGAGCTACTTACCATTTTGTGCATCATAGAGCGGAGCACAGGTTCACAATGCAAATTGGGGCTGTTGAATTCCATCATAGATACTTTCTATGATCACATACATGTTTTCTTTATTATTTCTTTCTCTCCAGAAGGAAACAAAAGGAACTAGAATTCTCTTGTGTTCTGCATGTAGATGAGGCCATGGATAAATATGAAATCCCTCCCAAATATTGCCAGCATGACTTGAATCCCTCACTTCTTATAAGGAAAGAGCCACTAATTAAGAGGCCTTAAAGATGAGTTTCCCTTAATGTACTTTCTCTAGGTAATTAAGGTTGTGTCAATAAGGCCTCTGTTTAATGAGCAATATTCTGGGTAATGTTGATGTTTAATGAATACATATTATTATTGTTATTAATATTTGTGTTAAGCTTGTGTGGCTAAATGGGCATTATGTACTTATGTGTCTATGTCTAGCAAGGTTATTCCTGAATGATCAATGACTGTGTTCACAGATGCTGTTAAATTTTATGCTAAAAATATATCTGTACATTAAAGGAGTTATAATATACAATTATCCATCTGCTTAGCTGACATTTTTCAGTCTGACATTTAATATTGTCACAAACAGGAAAACAGTCCTACTGAGCCCTTACCAGGATTACAAAGGAAGAGTCTCCAGGCAGAAACTTTTTAATTAAAGTTTGATTTAATGAAAATTATGAAACACAGACACAATGGCTTTAAGCAGTATCAGATACACAGGCTAGAGCTACATCTGGGAAGGCATCTCTTAAAGACCTTCAATTACTTACAAGACTGTGCTTCCAACAAACCCAGGATTAATATCCCATAGGATCACAGATCTAGACCTGAAACAGATCTTAGAAATGATCCTACCCAACCATTTTCATTTTCTTTCTTTTTGTACAGATGAATAAACAAATGGAGCCAGGAGAGATTAAATGATTTGCTTAGCATTAAACAGGTTATAAAGTCAGAATATGAACCCATCTCCTCTGACTCCAAATCCAGTCCTCTTTCCCCAAACTGGCTTTGTTCCCTTTTGAAGTCACTGAAATATTTTTTTCTGCATTCAAGCTCATAATTTATAAAACAAAATAAAACAAAAACTATAGTCTCTTTTATTTATGTCAGAATCTTGAGGATTCAGAGAAGGTGGGATATAAATGGGGAGAAAAACCCAGTAACAAAGAAAATACTGTTCTGGTGGAGCAGCTTACTCCTTCTCTCCAGTTCCAATTCAAAGAAGAGGGTTCAAAGTAGAAAGAAAAAATACTTGTCAGGGCAATAGGACAACAACATGGCAGAAATATGTCTCCAGAGATCAATGACCAAGGAATTTTAAGAGAAGGAATGATGTAAAGTCATCAGAACAAGCCCATCCATAAAGAGTCTCTATAGTCTCCACATATCCCTACCAAGAATTCATTAGAGGGACTCTAGGGGATTGGGAGTTGGGAGGGAAGGAAAAGAGACCTCTTTCCTTTCCCATTTCATTCCTTGAATAGCCCTGGGTTAGTCACTTTATTTCCCTTGTTTGTTCTTCCACCTATAAAAGAAGAAGAAGAATCTTAGCACAATAGAACTGAAAAGATTCTTGGACAATCATCTGGTTTATCTTCTTGCTGTCAGGAAAGAAAATGATAAAATTATCTAAAGAAAATTAATTTGTACTCTCTTTTTGATGTCACTCAGCACTCTATAGATACCCATTCATATATATGTATATGTATGTGCATGTGCATGTGTGTATATGTGTATGTATGTATAAATGTAATGTATATATGTGTGTAAGTATATGTGCTTATGTATATATGTATGTGTGTAAGTATACATGTATATAAGTGTATGTGTATATATGGTTGTAAATATATATGTACGTATACATACATATACATATATATATATATTTGTGTGTGTATGTATATCTACACACTCTTTTAAATTCCATCTGTCCTAATGGTGTATGGGGAAAAGTACTGAAATGGGAATTGAAAAACAAGGGTTCCAAGCAAAGGGTTGATGATAGATGTTTAACAATCAGGTCTGTGAGAGAAAGAAACACTTATGTTTTATCTGCAATACTAACATCTTCTCCATAACTTTATTAAGTTCAGAAATCAACAAAGCAATAAATTGTAACAGTACTCTAGTAAATCCCTGGTTCCAGGACTTATTTGTTATTAATGATCTTATGACTTGAGTCAGGACACCTAATATTTCAGAGCCTCATTTTCCACACCTATAAAATGAGGTGTTTAGACTTGATGACTCTAAAGTCCTTTCTTGTTACAGTTCTATGATTCTAAGTTCTTCTTTATGTCCAACTGAAATATCTCTTGTTTTTAATGTAAGCTCATTCATTTACTCTTTTGTCGTGGTTGTTTGTTTAGTTCTGTGTTGTCACATGACCTCTTCATAAAAAACCTTTCATGTACTTGTAGAAAGCAATTAATTCACCTCCTTTCTTCTCTAGGCTAGACTACCTCAGTTCCATTAACCTTTCCTCATAGGTCTTTTTTTCAATTCACTTAATTATCTCCCTTGCTCTTCTCTGAACCGTTTTTCATTTCTACATCCTTTTTGAAGCATACAGGCCCAAACTGGACACAATACTCAAATAAGAGTTTCCTTTGATTCAAATAATAGGATAAGAATTACCCTACTTCCCAGTCCTAGCATGTCATAATCCTTTTAATATATTAGGTTTTTTTCCATGGTGTTACTGTATTACACACTCAATTTTCAGCTTATGATCAATTATATATCTGAGATTTCTTTTCATTTCCTTATACCTATCCAGTTTCTCTCTGTTCTTTCTTCTACTTTTTTATCCCTCTATGTATGAATTTTGGCTTCTTCACACTGAATTATTCCCTGTTTCTTCAGAATTATACTTTAGTTCCATTACCCACAATTTAAGAATTCCATATATATATATATATATATATATATATATATATATATATATATATATATATATATATATATATATATATATATATATATAGTATCAACTACATATTCTGTTTATATCCTTGATTTTATCCATAAGTCATGGATTAAAAAAAATATTGATTATAGAAAGCCCCAAAATTAACCTTAAGAGTTATTTAACTCTTCAATTACAACTGGCCTGCTAGCTACTTCTAGTTACAGAAATGTTCTAAATGCCCCTAAGTGGTGCCCTATGTGTGAGATGTAAAAGAAAGTTTCCATATTATCTCCTACAAAAGTCCTTTCCTGATCTTACCAACAACACCACTCTGTCCACAATGATTAGTAATCTCTCCCTCTTATGTGCAATCTTATGAGGTTACAGCATAACCACTTACTGCAACATTCTAGAGCCAACTATTCACCTACTTTGGTAAATCCAATACATTTTCAAAATATGCTTTCAGTTTCTATACCTCAGAGGAAGCATGATAAGAATGGGAGACATTACCTCTTTCTTTTCCAAGTTTCTCAGAAGGAAAGTATGTCATATACACTACAGTCAAGTCAATGAATGCAGTAGTTTCCTACATAATTAGTTGAATTATTCTAGTTAAGATTAGGTTCCTCTGAAATTGAAACAGGCAGATGGAGGTGAAATAATTCTGTAGGGAGTAAAAAAAAACCACTTAGGAAACTAAGGGCCTGATTTATAAAGAAAGATATAAGAAGTTGGATAGCCTGATGTCTGAGGGGAGATAAGATAAAAGTCTTTAGCTGTTTGAAAGATATAAACACCAGGAAAGTAGAAGTGTTATTTATCATCTTGATTTTCAGCTTTAACTACAAGTAATGTGATGGCACAAAGCTATGATATTATTGACTAACTATTCAAACAACATAGTTGATAGATTAAGGACTTCCAAGCAAGGTGGGGGAAAATGTCTAAAATTTGAGAGATTTATAATGATGCTTGATTAGAATTTTAAACTTTTGAATTTTGGGAGGGGGGAGGGGAGATCTGGTACCAGTCACTGTGGGAACAGACCTAGTAATGATTACTTTACTTCTTCAATCAGACTATCTTCTAATAAATCTGGGTATTCTCTCAAATGGTGCAGATTATAAACCACCCATATCTTTTTGTTCTGTAAGACTCTTTGTTTTATCTTCCCATAGATCCCCCACAAGGGCTCCACCCAACATGTTGCAAATCCTTCTGCAGATCTCATGACATTACAACAACTAGGTTTCACAGTGGATAAATTGTGGAGTTGAAGTCAAGGAAGACTTGAATGCAAATCCAGTATCAGGCACTTAATAGATGTGTGAGCCTAGGAAAGTGAATTAACTTCTATTTACCTCTGTTTCCTCCTCTGTAAAATGGGGTTAATAATATTGTACCTTCCAGGATTCTTGTGAGGATCAAGTAATAATTGTAAAGCACTTAGCACATGTTTGGCACATAGCACTATATATAGATACGTATATGTGTTTATGTGTATGTGTATGTGTGTAAATGTATATGTGTGTATATGTTTATAGATATATATGTGTGTGCAGAAATAGGTGTGTGTATAGTCAGATTGATAGACTGATAGATATTATTGACTATTATTATTGTGTGAATGCCAGCAAAGAATGTGGATTATCCAAAAGTTATCCATTATTCTCATTACGTGATCAGCTCACTTCCTTTCCCAGTCATATAACTTTCATTACAGATTATATAGCATTTCTTTTTGTTCCCTGGCTGTAGTTTATTTAAAGTGAATATATTGAATTTAGATAGCATATCTTCAGAAAATGATTTGGTATACGTTGGAGTTCCAATAATATAGATCACAATAGCTTCATGCCTGCCTATCCTACGATTTTTGCCCAGATCAAATTTTGCCCAGATCTTGCTATCAGTTCACCATAAGGTATTGACCTAATGTGTTAGAGCCCTTCTTTGCTTTCTCCTGATGTTCAAGAATACCAGTGCAGTACCTAAGCTATCACCTTGTTATCACTCACTCTCAGTATGTGACCAGCCCTCCTTCTCTTCCTATCTTTCCATTCCCTGAGAACATCTTTTAACTTTGTTCTTCTTTGGAGCTCCTCCTGGGTTATCTGCTGAAAGTAACTTGAATCAACTACGAGATTCTTATTTCCAACTCTGGGATATTCATTTTTAAATTTCTTTTTTATTATTAACTTATTTGTTTTCTATAATCAGTTCTATAAGTCTTAGATTTTCTCACCTCCCTCCCCAAGAGGGAGTGTGATCTTATATGGGTTCTACACATACATTCTTATTAAACACATTTTCACATGGATCATGTTGCATAGAAGAATTAAAATGAATGGGAGAAACTGTGAAAAAAATTCATTTTTAATTTCTCCGAAATGGTCATGTTCTATGTCTTGCTGATATATAAAACTAGTAGAATGTTAGCATTTTAAAATGGAACACATTGATTGGGAAGCTTGATCTAAGGAAAGGATTTATAACTCCCCAAAGACACTTAACTATTCTATCCTCTCTAGCTTAAACCCTAAAATTAACTACTTTTCTATCTACACTATTTATTCCACATACAAATGCACATCCATATGTCCAAATTTGTACTGAATTTTGTGTGGTAGGTATCCTTCATCCACTTGGTCTTTTCTGATAGGCAGTTAGGTCACATTTCTTGAAGTTGAAGCATCTTAAATTTTCTCCACTGGTGGCCCCTTTCCACCTGAGAAATTTTTATGCAACCCTGAGAAAATAGTATATAAAACAGGCATACAGATCAAACATTTATTGATAAAATCATAAAGAAATTTATTTTAAAACAATTCTTTCATACACATGTAATTTTACCATTTATTAAAGAAAAAGGCAAATTTACATACTAATGAGAGGGATGTGCTTGTTTATTTTTATGTAAAGAGTTAAATCTTGGTGGAATATTTGATACTGTAGGACACAAAGCATCTTCAGTGTTTTTCAGAGTTGATCAATATTTTGATTTTATAATCACCAGTGCTGAGAATGCCACTTCACATAAATACATAGTACAAAATGGCAGAAATATGCTTAGGACCATTTCAGAAAATGTTAGAAATTCTGTCCTATTCCCTATCATCTAATAATTTTTTTTTTTTTTTTAGTAAACTCAGGTTTTAAACTTGGTTGCTTCATAACTTAGCAAATTCTTCTTGAACTTTTAATGGCAGATGCCTGATTTTTTTTTATTTCAATTGAGTATGGTTTATGAATCAAATTTAGTTTTTCAGAATCAAAATTTGAAGGGAAGTATTTTTGAAATTGTCTCCAGGCATTTCAGGTGATCAGTTATAACTCTTAAAATTAAATCTTAGAGGATGGCAGAGACAAGATGGCAGAGTAGGAAGATGCACATACACTAGCTCTTCCCTCACAGCCCATAAAATACCTGTAAAGAAGGACTCTCAACAAATTCTAGAGCAGCAGAAGCCACAGAACAACAGAGTGGAGGAGATTTCTAGCACAGAGTGACCTGAAAGACCAATGGGAAAAGTCTATTGCACCTGGACAAGGAGCAGAGTTCAGCTCAGCCTTGGCCACACGGCACCAGGAGGAGCAGAACCAAACAGGCTTCAGGGACAGAATATCCAGGCAGAGCAGATCCCTCAACTCACAGGCACTAAAGGTCAGTGAGAGGGTTTTTTCAACTGTCCAAGAAGGGAGCAGGATGTCTCCATAACTTAGGTCTCCTCAGGTGACAGCAGTGGAGGAAGCATCAGAAGGGGGCTCCCAAGGCAGGCAGCAGCAGGCATCCATTGTTGAAGGTCTCTTCATAAACCCCCTGAGGGAACTGAGCCCTGTGTGTGGGCCCTGCCCCCACCTGAGCAGGTGATCTTAATCTCACAGTGAATAGTGGCCCTACCCCTGCCTAAAGCCCCTGAAGGATTAGAGCAGCTCATCTGAATTTCAGTCCCCAGTGCTAGCTTGGTGGAACTGGAGGCAGGGTGGTTGTGGAGAGGAAACTCAGAAGTCAAACAATTATCTGGGAAAATGCCCAAAAAAGGGAAAAAAAATAAGAACATAGAAGGTTACTTTCTTGGGGAACAGGTATCTCCTCTCATCCTTTCAGATGAGGAAGAATAAGGCACACTGTCAGAGGAAAACAAGGACCCTGTCTACAGGGCCTCCAAAGGGAACTTAAATTGGGCTCAGGCAATAGAAGAGCTTGAAAAGTGAATTAACAGCTTGGTAAAGGAGAACCAAAAAAATGCTGAGGAAAATGACACCTTTAAAAAGAGGCTAACTCAGTTGGAAAAAGAGGTCCAAAAAGCCAATAAGGAGAACTTTAAAAAGCAGAATTAGCCAAATGGAGGAGAAGGTTCAAAAGCTCACTGAACAAAAGAGTTCTCTGAAAGAGAGAATTGAGTTCAGGGAAATGAATGACTATGAGATAAACCAAGCAGTTAAAAAACAAAACCAAAAGTTTGAAAAAATAGAAGATAATGTGAAACATCTCACTGGAAAAATGACTGACCTGGAAAATAGATCCAGGAGAAACTATCTAAAAATTATGGGACTGCCCAAAAGCCATGATCAAAAACAGAGCCTAGACATTATCTTCCATGAAATTATCGAGGAAAAGTATCCTGATACTCTAGAACCAGAGGGCAAAATAAATATTGAAAGAATCCACAGATCACCTCCTGAAAGAGATCCAAAAAGAGAAATTCCTAGGAATATTGTAGCCAAATTCCAGAGTTCCCAGGTCAAGGAGAAAATATTGAAAGCAGCCAGGAAGAAACAATTCAAGTATTGTGGAAATACAATCAGGATAACACAAGATCTAGAAGCTCTACATTAAGGAATCAAAAGGCTTGGAACAGGATATTACAGAAGTCAAAGGAACTGGGATTAAAACCAAGAATCACCTACCCAGCAAAACTGAGTATAATACTTCAAGGGAATAAATGGTCATTCAGTGATATAGAGGACTTGAAGCATTCATATTGATGAAAAGATCAGAATTGTATAGAAAATTTGACTTTGACAAGAATCAAGAGAAGCATGAAAAGGTAAATAGGAAAGAGAAGTCATAAAAGACTTTCTAAAGCTGAACTGTTTACATTCCTACCTGGAAAGAAAATATTTATAACTCTTGAATCTTTTCTCAGTATTTGGGTTGGTGGAGGGATTTTTACACCACACACACACACACACACACACACACACACACACACACACACACACATATAGACTGAGAGTACAGGTTGTGTTGAATCAGAAGAGATGATATCCACATCAAAAAATAAAATAAAATAAAAATTAAGAGGTGAGGGAGGAAAATACTGGGAGGAGAAAGGGAGAAATGGAATGGGGCAGGCTGTAACTCATAAAAGACATAAGAAAAATCTTGTTCAATGAAGGAGAAAAGGGGCAAGGGGAGAGGGAAAAGTGAAGCTACTCTCTCCACATATGGCTAAAGTAGGGAATAACATGCTCACTAAATTTGGTATGAAACTCTATCTTACACTACAGGAAAGTAGGGGAGGAGGCAACAAGTGGGATGAGGGGAATGATAGAAGGGAGGGAAAATTGGAGAAGGAAGTAACTAGTAATAAACACTTTTGGGAATGGACAAGATCAAATGAGGAAATAAAAATAAGAGGGGATAGAGTAGAATAGAAGGCAATATAGTTAGTATTACACAATACGATTATTATGGAAGTCTTTTGCAAAACGACATATATTTAGTCTGTATTGAATTGCTTGCCTTCTTGGTGGGGATGGGGATGGAGAAAGAGAGGAAGGGAGAGAAGTTGGAATTCAAAGTATTAGAAAGGAATGTTGAGAATGTTTATTGCATATAATCAGGAAATAAAAAACACAGGAATGGGGTATAGAAATTTATCTTGCCCTACAAGAAAAGAGAGAAGATGGGGATAAGGGAAGGGTGGAGTTGATAGAAGGGAGGGTATAGTGAGGGAAGGACTAATCAGAATGCAAGGTATTAGGAAGTAGGGAGAGGGAAATGATGGGAAGAAAAATTGGATGTTACAAAGTGATATAAAAGCAATTAGTATTGAAACAATTAACTGAATTAATTACTGAGAATAAATCAAAGACATCTTTAGTTTGGGGAAAAGAGTTTTAGTCTAAATTTCCTAGAGGCAGGTAACATCAGGCAAAATTTGGCATTGATGGAAAAGTTAAATTTTTAATGGTAAATTTGATTTTATGATTGCCATTTAATCAGGAACTAGAACATGTATAGAAAGGTATGTAAGTCACTTAAGACTTGCCTCAAAAGATGTTCCTTAGCCAACGTGAAATTATAATCATATTTGAAACCTGGTTATTGGAACTTGCTATTTTAAGATGCTATGGGACTATTAAGTGATTGTTCTTCTGAGTCTAACTCCAGGTATGGATAGGAAGAAAGGTGGTCTGAGCCTCCAATCCATGATGCCAGTAAGCCTGTGAGATACCGGTATGACCTGCAAAAGGTGATCTCATGGGAAGGGTGGGAGAGTGGCTGTTCAGCCTGGGCTGAGGTAGGATTCTCTTGACTCAATATCCCCACTGACACCTGGCAGACTTTAAGCCTGACTGAATGAAAGTTGACAATCTACTCCTTCCTGTAATTGACATGAAGTTGAGGAGATATTGGTTTCCCTGCAATGTCCCTACTCTTAGTAGCAATTTCCTATAGTCAAAAGGTTTGTAAGCTTAATACAAGATCTATTAAATTATAGATTGTTGGTAGGGGAACATCTGAGATTAAATATAAAATTCAGCTATTAGGCTTAGAACTTTAGACCAACAACAATAAGTGAGAGTCCTTTAATTCTTAGTAATACTGTTGAGACAATTAGGTCAAGAGCTTGTGAAGTTAGCATATATAAATATTATTTGTGTCTCAGTTGGTTAATGTTTTAAAAAAATTCTTTTATGGACTATATTTTAAATGTTTTAAAAAGAAGTATCACCTGACCAAAAGTTGGAATTGTTTTACGTGATATGAACTGTGTTAAAAATGAAAAATAAAATAAAATATTAAAGTTTAAAAAAACAGTTAAATCTTAGGGAAAGTTGCTTTCAATTATAAAATCACATGTAGGTGTAAATATTTCTTAAAAATAAAGCAATTCCACCCTATTCTTCTATATGTTAACATTTTTAAGTAAAATTTTCCATTTTATCTTTTTCTCCTTGAAGCAATATGTTTAAAACATTGTTTTTGAAAATATCTAACAAATAACAGTTTTGAAAGCCATAATTCATTATGGAAAAATAATGAAATTGGATTTCTGCTAGTCAAAAATATAACAACTTCATTTTTCAGTTTCAATAATGTATTCAAATTTCACCTTCTTGAGAGCTACCTTATCTTTGCATTTTGTAATAAGCTTATATAATTGGAGTCCAAGTTTTTCCAAAGGTTTGAAAACAAACAACTATTAAGGGCACAACTTTTAATGAGGTTAATGATTTTGATAGTATAGCAAAGCACAGCACCTAACAGGTCATATTTTTTTGGCTATCAGTGCCTCCTGATGGATCATGCAGTGAGTATAAGTTATATGTTCATTGCCATCAGCTTTAACTTTTGCTTCAAATCCAACATTCTTGCCCATTATTGCTTCAATACCATCTGTACAGACTCAAATGCAGTTTTTCCACTATAACCTTCATTTGTGAAAAATTCATCAACTTTAAGATATATATATATTATATAGTATATAATATTATATTATATAATATATAATATTATATATTTTATATATATGTATATATATATATCTTCCTCATTTTTTGCCCTTCTAAGGGCAACAAAACAATAATTCATCATGTATTCTTCCTTCATAAACATATCTTACACAATGTAACAAGTGTGCCATGTTAGAAATATCATTTTGTTCATCTAACTGAATTATAAACTTTGGACTGTCCTTAAATCTACTGCTAATAAGCTGCTGAAATGGGTCATTACTAATTTCAGAAATTCTTTTGGAAATTGTATTATTAAATAAAGGAATTTTATGAATTTCATCCCCATACTTTTTCCCATGAACTATTTCTGACATTTTAATAGCAGCAAGTAACATGAGATCTCCTATCACATAGGGCTTTATAGTTTTTTGCAATTAAATAAGAAGTTTCATAAGATGCAAGTAAATATTTTTCATTGAAATTAACAAGTTTCTCAAAACATTGTTTTTCTTTATTTGAAGATTTTAAAAGTCATTCAAAATATTTCTTTGACTTATCACAGTACACCGGTATTAAGTGCACTTGGTATTAAGAGGCTGTTTTAGTTTGATTGTTTTCATGCACTCTGAAACCAAAACTTCATTACCAATTAATCAAAGAGGCTTTTCCACACCATCATCACTGTTAGAAGTAAAGCCAAATTGCAAAAGTGATTTGACATTTTTTCCTTTCTTTTATCAAATTAGTTGTACTGCAACCTGGTAGCGAGAACTCTGCCTCATTGTCATCAGTATTTTTACCTCTAAACTTAACCACTTATCCATAACTGAAAAATATGTTTGTTCTAAAATAGATATAAAGATTACTGATAATTTCTCAAATAAATACTTCCTGAAACTACATTTGTTTGTGCTTAATTTAAAAAGTTGATGTTCACACTTACACATATAACAGTGATGGTGGAGAAATATTATTAAAGGGCTTTTGCTTTACTTGCTTCAATTAAACATTTATGTTTTTGTGGAAGAAGGAGATTATAGCAATTTTTAAAATCAAACTGAATCCAAAGATATACTAACTTGATATTTACATGCTGAGGAATGACAGAGGGAAGATATCAAAAGTCTTTATTTTCTGTAATTAAACTATTATATTTCTGTAAAAGCAGAAAACTTGATGTGTACAGTAAAAACAATGCAATGCAAAACATACAATAGTCTTGAATGTGAGCCAAGGTGTTTCTGGCAATGTTTGCTGGCATTGCATGATGTGATGGTATGCACAGTGCAAAGTGCATGTGTTACATGTTCAGAACCAAGGCTGCAGTGAAGTCAGATGATGGAACATGGGCAAAAGCTGCCAGAAACACCTTGGATTCATTACACATTTAATTTTGAATTAATTTTCGGTCATTCCATGTTCAGAAACATTTACTATTGTCAAATTTTTGGTAATCACCACATTCAGTTACCCAAACCCATATGGGACTTCAACTTGCAGTATAAGAAGCATTGCTTTAAATGATAGGTTTCTTATAGGAAACTCAGCAATATCATGGGGTTAGACACGATTAGGAGAGTCATCTGCAAATGACTGGAGGCCCCTGTTATTGTCATTCTGGGTGTTGTTGACTTTACATTGGATCTTCTCTATCACAGTAACAACATGATTGGCGAGCATATATCTATTTGTTTTATGCATTGCCAGATCCTTATCGCTAGAAGGACAATGTTGTTTAAAAAATAGACTAGATTTTCTTAATGGAAAATGTTCATTAAAAATAATCAAATATTTTTCAAAAGACAACCCAACATTCTCCCTTCCTCCTATTCAATACTGGGTCCATATCACTGTTTATCTACCCTTTGTGTCCAAAGCACACATACCTATGAACATCCTTTAGGTTATGTATCCTACTGCATATTGTAATCTGTAAATTGAACATTTTTCATCCCTTCATTTTTTTTCTTTATGTGAAGCTGAGTTCTTTTGATGAAATAGGTTTCATATTTAGGGTTATCTATGATTTTCTAGAATTTGATGCAATCAGAACAATATATTCTTCAAATAGGAACATCTGGAGCATTATAAGACTACATAAGAAATCTCTCTCCCACTACAGTTCTACTGGGCACCGTCCATGATTGTGGTAATTCCATATCCCTGTTTTGGTCTTCACTTGATTGAAGTAATAAATACCATCAACATTTACTATATTTATCAGAGATATTTTGTCAAAGAAGAGACTTTAAGTTGATGTTTTTGTTTTACTTGGAACATTTTTTATAGACAATAAGCAATAAACATAGTGGAACCTTATATTCTTTATGTCTTCTACTCAATTGTGTGATTGTAAAATTGCAATCTGCCCTAGAATGCTGTTTACACAAACAGTATTTTGTTTTCTTCTTAAACCATTTTAAGGATACCCTTGATGCATGCACATTATTCTCATAAAGATGTTGTAGAGAAGGGAAAGTTGACATTTGGGATAGTAATTATTGGTATTTTCTTGATTGACTATTTGAGGAAAATAATAAAAAGGAGTGTTATTTTTCCAAGTATCTGGAATCCTCTCCTCTTTCAGAAATCTTGAGAATCTGACTTTTTCATATCTTTAAAATTATGGTGCATCTAAACTCTAGATAACCTTTGTGGACATGCTTTATCTAAAAATCCTGCTTTTTTTTTACTTTCAAAATGTACAATAGGAAATGTTTTGAAATCAGTCTTATAAAATGCAAAGAAATTAAAAACACTATCTTGAACCAATAAATATGTCTAAATTATATCTACATATAATATCTAATTTAGATATCTAAATATACAATATAATTATAGAGTAAAGTAATATGTGGAGAATAGTACATGGAAATCATGGCAACCTCAATATTGCTAGAATTTTCCCTATAGAAATATCCTCTATTGAAAATATTCAGTCCATAAAGTATATAGAATACCTACTTATTGTGAGGCACGGGAAAATAAACATCTTTTTTAAGCTTTTTAATGACAGGAAATTTCCTTTTTCTGGCCAAAAAAAATTCTTTCCTCCATCCAGTGGAAGTGAAAATCATAAAGAATTGCCTGATAGAGTATTATTTGACTTGCTTGAAGTGAAATGAGACAATATAGTTTAATGGCAAGAAATCAAAGAACTTGTATTGATATTCCACCTCTGCTACTTACTACCTTTCTGACCTTGGGCAGTTTTGGGGATGTACGTGAGTATAGATGATCTGAATAATATAATGGTGATATATTTCACAATTTTCAAAAATGGAGTACTCTTGTACCACAAGAAATGAAAAGAAAGTTTCAGAGAGACCTTGAAAAGCATGTATGAAGAGACCAAGACCAAAAGAACAATTCATACTATAACATCAATGTCATAGAAAAATAATTTTGAAAGTCTTAAGAACTCTCATAAATGCAATGATTAACCATGATTTCAAAGGATTAATGAAGATTAATATTACTGTTTATGGCAGAGAGATTACATACAGATATGCAGAATAAGACATTCTTTTTTACATGACTATTCTTATAGAATATTAGGGATCCATGTTTCTTTTCAGCAGGGAGAGGTAAGAGAGAACTGGAGGAAAAATTAAAAAAAAAAAACTAAATAGAATACCCCTTCAACTCTTAACAAAAAATGTGTTGGAAGTCACACTTTTCTTGTATTGAGACTGAGTTTATTGCTTTGAAATTTTATCTAATTTTATTTGTGGGAATGGTTGAGTGGGAAGAAAAAACTTTAAATAGGGCAGCTTAGTGGCACAGTAGATAGTGTGCTGGACCTCTGGTCAGGAACACCTGGGTTCAAATCTAGCCTCAGACACTTACTAGCTGGGTGACTCTGGGCAAGTCATTTAACCCTATCTGCCAAATGAACTGGGAGAAGGAAATCTTTGCCAAGAAATCCTCAAATGAGGTCACAAAGAATCGAACAGGACTGAACAACAATGAAAGGGGGTGGATAGAGTGCTGTACATGGAGGTGAGAAAGACCTGAGTTCAAATTTAACCTCATATATTTACTAGTTAAAAGCCACTCAATTACCAAGTATTCCTAGCACACAAGGTTTTTTGTAAGATTGAAATGACATCAAATTCATAAAGCATTTTGCAAACATTAAAGTACTGCCTAAATATACTTCATCATTTAGTCTTATGCCTCAACACATCAACTATATATTTTTTAACTGTGTATCCTTCCAAGCACTTTTGTGTTTTATTTTTAAAAGCATAAAAGTAGTTTTCTAAACCAGGAATCACTAACAGGCCTGTCAGAGGGATCTGTTTTTCAAATAGTTTAATTTTAATTTTTAAAAAGAGGAAAAGAGTTTTCTATTTGCACCAAACATATCACTGGTAACACACCATTACTCCCAACATATTTCAGATGTCTTTATAAAGTAGAGTAGTTCTGATGACAAGGATAGTCAGGTACATTGTTTGAAATTATGACCCAGCAGAGTCACATTGAAGAAAGGTCTCTCAATTATTCAAAACTATTATTTCAGCTTGTCACATACATCCTAAACTGTCAAGTCTGATATATGAACAGATCCAATGGGTAGATACTGCTCTTCACATCATCATTATATCCAGGTAAGATTTTCAATGAAAATGATACAATCTATAACATATTTCAGTGTACCACGATCTTTATTTTCAGCTTTCTTCCTATTTCACATTTTATTTAACCTTACAGATGTAAATGTCAGTTTTCTGGGAGGGAGCTTGTGGCAAGGTCATTAGCTCATTAGACTGTTGCAAGGCACTAATGTGAACCTCTAGGAAATATGCAAACCTCATATGTATCTAAGCAAGAAAACTTCACCTTGAACAAATTGCTTGCTACATGCAGATCACTCTAAGTCAAGTCTCAGGTTGCTAAAGTGTGTATTAACCCATCAGACTGCCTCATGTGTTATAATTCTCCAAGTTTAATTTTCAGACATTCATTTAAAGTAATTTCCAACTCTGTTACTTAAATGGGTTTCTTCTAATATGACCTTTGATAAGTTATTTGAGTAATTTTTGCAGAATAGAGAAATTGATGAATTTCGATGGCAAGATTCAAAAGTAAACTTAATTTCCTTAAAAGAAACCATCGGTGTTTGACTTTATTGACTGAGTTCATATAGTAGTGATATGCAAACAGAAATTTGATCATTTTATTTTTTTAAAAATGAGCGTAACTGGGTTTAGGACAGTTGGAAGATGGACTTGTGGGTATATGTGTATTACTTTAACAGTGTTCTAAATTAAGATTCATTCCCAAAACATACATGCAAATGCTTGGCCCTAAAATAATATGTAGCCTTTACTACATTCCACACACACACACACACACACACACACACACACACACACACACACACATACACACACACATCACAGCATGAAAAGCGGGGAAGAAATCTAAAAGCATTTTCATGATGCATATTTATATATCTGGTCAAATTCTCCAAAGCATCCTCTGAATCTCCTCCTGTAATTTGCTGTGGGCATGCAATTTTCTGCATGAAAGTTTTTAAACATCTTAAAAACTTGTATATAAAGAACCTAACATTGAAGATGCACCTGCATAATCACAGGTGCAAACTGAGGGGCCGGTTAAGGCTATTTTGAAAATGCCACCATCCATTTCTAACTGATGAATCATGTTCATATTTGAAGAGCCCCACCCTGCCTCTCTCACCTCTCTCTCTCTCTCTCTCTCTCTCTCTCTCTCTCTCTCTTTCTCTCTCTCTCTCTCTCTCTCTCTCTCTCTCTCTCTCTCTCTCTCTCTCTCTCTCTCTCTTCTCTCTCTCTCTCTCTCTCTCTTCTCTCTCTCTCTCTCTCTCTCTCTCTCTCTCTCTCTCTCTCTCTCTTTCTCTCTCTCTCTCTCTCTGCTACCTATGTTCAGATACAAGTCAACATCTATCCTTCAGTGTCCTCCTGAAAGTTCATCATCAAAAACAAATTACAGTGAATATCTACTATGAAATTTTTAAGGTAAATATTCAACTAATTGGATTAGCTATGCAAAAAAAAATCTGGGGAAACACAAGAGAAGGGAGTTCCAAGCTCACCTGACCCTGACCACATTCAAAGCATTTAATAGTATACACAGGATTAATGCAGTCAGCATTCCCAGAGTAAATTACTTAATCATTCATTCTCACTGTAGAGTATTAAAAAAAAAAAAACTCTTGGCCCTGAATTGAAAGCAGTATTCCTAATATATTTGAGAGGTTGGAATAGCTGGAGAAACGTTTAGAAAGAAATCAAGATCTTTAAGAAACTAGTTAAAGCTTTATCTGGTTTTAAAAGCCAGTTAGGTAGAAGAAATTTCTATGGAGAACGTTTGTCCTTTAATCTCTGCTTGTATTTGTTGTTTTTTGTTTTTTATTTTGTTTTTAAATCATAGTGAGCATGCCTTAAACTGACTCTGGGACTTAACTTTGCTGAACCAGTTTTGTCATTTGTAAAATGTTAAGAATGGACTAAAATTTCTACTCCCTTCTTACAGAAAAGGATCTGTTGGAGTCAAATAATATAGTATCATTATACAATGTCCATAAGAGAATTAATATTGGGATATAACAATGTTTGAAACAGTTATCCTTGGAATATAACAATTCTTCAGGAAGCAAAGATAGCAAAATTGATTCCAGGAAATTAATGATAGTCTCTATAAAAGGTAGGACCACATAGTTACCTATTTGTACAAAATTTCATTTGTATTTTCCCTGTTCTCCCAACAAAGTCTACTCCAATAAGCATCGTGGTCAATATAGATTCTTGTAGGTTACGCCATCAGAAACAGCTTTGAGTACAGACCCAGTACTTATAGGTCTGTTACCTGGAGGTGAGTCTAGCCAGCGTCAGAAAGTTTCAAAACCAGAAGCCTGTCCAGCAGGTGATATATTTCAGCCACAAGCTGTCACAGAGAGTAACATGAGCACTGACATGTGATCTCCATGAGCAGAACAAGTGCCCACACTGATGAAATCGTAGCAGATATCATGCTACCCATCCTAGTTCCTATCCTGGGGCCTGGCATACAGTAGATATATATTTTTTTTTTTTAATTCTGTAGAATGAATGAAAACCAGGGACCGCAGATGTGCCTGCAGTCCTACTCTGCCTGGCCTGATAGGCAGGCTATTCCAGTCATCCAGAAATATTCTCTCATTATAGCATATTCTATTAAGTGAGAGGGAAGCTGGATAGGGGGCAGGAAGAAGGATTGATGATGCATTTTCATCAAGAGAAATAGAAAAAAATAGTAAAGAAGGGCAGAGAATATGGTTTCACCATTAAAAATATTAACAACCATGTCATCAGGTTTATTCTTCTCTGAAATATGTTCCTGTCATGTAGACAAGGCCATAATGAATGTACATTTCTTACTGAAAGCTCATGACTGTGTTCTCCTTCCCTTCAAGGTGACATCTTCCACACCACAGATGGATTTAAGAGGAGGGCTATTTTTAGTTCTCCATCTAGCTGCCTTGATTCCATTCTGGCCATTACACAGCACATTAGTTTTTTTGCCAGGGTGTTTTTAGCTATAAAGAAGTGTTGAGGCCTATCACACTCGATGATTTTAATGTTAAATACCTTCAGTTCATTTTTTTCCCTTTCTGCTTCATTTCTATTTTCCTCTTTATTTCTTTTTTCTTATTTGTCACTGTTCTGTTTCACTTCAATTATTTTTTTTTTTTGATGTTTTCTTTTTCTAGTCCCAATTTGTATTGTAATTATCTTGGCTGACTTTATAAAGCCTATTATGTCCCCCACACACTTGACTTTTTCTCTAAGTTCAGTGGAAGTGTTCTATCACTATAGTAAAAAAAAAAAAAAATGTTGTACTTTTCTGACTTTATTATTTTCCCTTTATTTAAAGCTATGGGTATGGGGGAGGGCATTGTTCTACTAATTCTTTGCAAAACTGCTTTGTGTGTCTTTTTTTGCGTACTCAGCCTAATTTTTCTTTCAATGATTTTTTTCTTCTCATTCTCTTCCATTTTAAACCTAGCCCTACCCCATATAGTCAATCCTGCTGTGCTTATAGTCAGTCACTGAGGTTTGTAATATCAGAACATCCTCAACTTTTCCCTTGTCCTCATACCTCCCCACATTCAATTAATTGCCCAATCTTGTCAATTCAGCTTCCCTAACTTTATTTGGATTTGTCCCATTCTTTCCATTTCCATAGCCAGCATACTTAGTGAAAGGCTTGTAACTCAACAGCAGCAGCTAGGTTTTGCATTGGTACAGGACTGGGTCTGAATCAGGAAGATGAGTTCAAATTTGGCTTCAGACACCTAATGACTAGTCAAGTCACTTAATTTATGTCTGTCTCAGTTTCCTCAGCTATAAAATAAGGATAATAATACAACCGTGCAATATAACTATGAAATGAGGATACTAATACAACCCAACAAACATATTGGGTTTCACAGTTTTGTTTCCCAGTGTTCTTGAAAGCCCCAAGGCACAGAGAGGGTGCTTAACAAAAGTTTCCTTCCTTCATAACCTCTTATCTGGACAATTGGGATAGACCCATACTAACATCCCTGCTTCAAGAATTTCCTCTCTCCAATCTATCCTCCAAACAACTGCCAAATCAACATTCCTAAAGTACATTGGACCATGTTACATAAGACATTTCAATGGCTTCCTTCAGTCTGTAAAATAGACAATAAATTTCTCCAACATTTCAAAACCGCCATGTTCTAGCTCCAATGTACTTTTTCATATTGTTTCTTTTCATTACTTTCCTAAATACCCTCTACTGCCCAGAAAAACTGGTCCTCTACCTGCTCTTCCATGTCCTAGTTCTTGGTCTTTATACATCTGTCCCCTAATCATGGGATGCTCTTTCCCCCTGACTTCTTCCTCTTAGAATCTCTAACATTTCAAGATTTAGCTCTAGTGTCACTTCCTACAGGAGACTTTTCCTGATTCTCCTAATTTGCTAGTGTTCCTCATATCCTATTAAAGTCATTTGTATTTGTTTTAAATTTACATATCTATGTATTTGCTACTCCCTCCATAAAAAAAACAAAAAAAAAAACAAGCTTCTTGAAGATAGAGAATGATTGATTTTTACTGCAAAGTCTGGCAAATGCTTAATAAATGCTTGGTGAATTGCAACTGTGCTTCTTATCCTTTGTATCTTACATGTGGCATCGGGTTGACACTTAACTAGCTGTGTGACCTTGCGCAAATCACTTATCTTGTTCGCCTCAGTTCTCTCATGTGTAAAATGGGGATAATAATAGTACCTATGTCCCAGGATTGTTGTGAGGATCAAATGAGATAATAATTGTAAAGTATTTACCACAGTGCCTGGCACCTAGTAAGCAATATAGAAATATTAGCCATTATTATTAATCTTTTCCAAAATAATGAGTGTTTTTAAGCAATTGCCATAAGGTTTTTGATAAAATTTTTACTCAGAGTAAGCACATTTATAGAACTCTATACATGGAAAAATGGCAAGTATTTATTCCATTGCTTATCTTTATTTCTGCACTTCACTGAGGCCATTTTAGGGGAGATGTAAGCATTCTGGCCAGTCAATTTCTTAAACAGCATTTGGAAATAGTGGCAGCCAAACCCAACCATGACATGGTTTGACTACTCACTTTGACTATATGAACAACCTACATGAGTTACCTGGAAGTTACATTACATAACTCAGCCAAAGAAAGGTGACTCTACAGATTGTTTTTGACACCTCTCTGGCTCCACTTTTAGCCTTGGTCTGAAAAATCAAAACCACCCGTAATTCATTTTGAAACCTATTACAAAATGGAAAAAATTATTGCTAACAGACTCTCTGATGTCTTGATGTGACTTTGACACTTCAATCAACTAATAATTATAGCTTTTCTACAGAAAAGGTCAATTTTGACAAATGGCCTCTTGTACATGGTGAATGTACTCATATGCTGTCAGATTGAATCTTTATTCTGAATTACTGTAGTAAAACAATCAGAAACATTTGTTGAATGCAGCCTACAGACAAGATGCCCTTGTTGTCCTTCTCTCTAACCATATTACTTTCTAATGAAGAGAGAACAAATCCAAATTAATATATCTAAATATTAGTGGCAGAAATATCACAAATTTTCACATATTTACCCTGTGATATGTGCATATGATACATGTGCTCTATTTGAGGCTGGTGAGATGGAGGAGGAACAGGGTGACATAAGTATGAGGCTCAGTAAGTTGGTATAAAATTGGCTCAAATAGCTTTTCCTCCATGTAGCTTTCTTTGATATCACCTCTCTCTCCCCTTCATTGAATGATCTCTGTGTCCTCAAATTTTCTTAAAGCACTTTGTTTTGATATCTTCATTGCCCCCAACACATTACAGTCCATACCTTGTTTGTTTGTGAACATGGCGTATCTTCTTTGTTAAATTATAAACTCAGTCTTTTGTATCTCCAACATCTAGGGCAGTGATATGAACATTATAAGAATTTCATGAATTTGAATCTAACCTGATTGGTTTCCTGTATACTAACACACCTATACAGTCCTTTGAAGCCAGTTGTATGAATATTAATACCATTTTACAGATGAGGAAACAGATTCTGAGAGGCAAGGTGCTTTGCCTGTGTTCACATAGATAATAGATATTAGAACTTGAATCTTCTAACTCTGGCTTTTTCATAATGCCAAATGTCAGAAACACTTTTAGTGAAGAAATAAAACTTCAGATTAGAGGCCATCCATATAAATCTGCCTTTAAAAGCGCAGTGCTTCAGCTACCTGTTTTCCCCACTGCAATTGTGATTCAGGGAGGAAAATGAAATTTAATTACCTTTAGATAGTTGCTTCTCTGTTTAGTGAATAGTATTTCTTGGAGTTCATTGTAAAATCAAAAAGACATATGTCACTTTGGTATCATTAGTGCCTAAAAGAAAATGATATTACTTATTGAAATGTGTTTATCATTATTATTTAAGTGTTGTCCTGCTAAGCAGAGAAAATAATTCTAAGGAGATATATTTTTGCATGCCATATTTATGTGTTTCTAGTTGGCTGCTTTTTGGGAAATGCTTCAGTATTTCAAAAGTCCCATTATTTTATTAAGGTGGGAACTCCTTAAAGATAGGCTGAGCAAAGTTTCTATATGCCTTAAAGGTATAATGGCAGTTTTACTATCACTAAGTTTTTATTAAGCTCTTGGTATGTTCCTGGCAAATTCTGGGGACACAGAGGAAGGCAAAAACAACATCCCTTCCCCTTAAAGATTTCACAGCATACAAACAAGTAGGCATATACAAGATATATACAGAATAAATTAGAGGCAATCTCAAAGGATAATTCACTGGGTGGGGAGAAAGGCTTCTTACATAAGGTAAGAATTGAACTTACACTTGAAGGAAGACAGAAGGTAGAGAAAAGGAAGGAAAACATGGAGCAGTCAGTGGAAAGGCACAGGAGATGGAGTATCTGTAAGAGTATCAGAAAGGAGGTCAATACTGAACTCATGGAGGGCAGTAAAGCATGAAAAGACTGGAAATGTAGGAAGCAGAAAGCTGTGAGGGACTTATAAATCCAAATAGATGATTTTGCATTTGATCCAAGAGGTGATAAGGAACCACTGAAGTTTATTAAATGGGGGACTGGGTGGAACATGGTCAGATTTGTGCTTAAGGAAGATCATTTTGGCAGAAGAGAGGAGGATGAATTGCAAGGAGACTTGAGGGAAAGAAACCAATAAGAAAGCTATTGAATAGTATAAGGAAGAATGATGTTATGAGTCTCTATCATGGCTGTGGCTATTTTGGAGGAGAGAAGGGGATATATGTTTTGAAAGTGGAATCTACAGAACTTGGCAAAAGATTAGACAGCAGCAACGCAAGATGGGAGGGACACGGGAAAATTCAGTGAGAATATGGAGTCAAGGATGACACCAAGGCTCTGAACCCATGTACCTGGAAGGTTAGTGGTACTTGGGAAATTCTGAAGAGGAGACAGCTTGGTAGGGAAAGATAATGAGTTCATTTTTTAATGTCTAGCTTTACATTTCTATGGAAAATCCAGTCCAAAATAAAATATAAACTAAAGTAAAATTAAATACAATGAAAGTACACTGCTAGGCAAATCCTAATGATCAGCTTCTCCTCCAAATTTAATAAATCTGGTAATATATATTGGCTGGTGACTGAAGTAGAAATAAGAGGAACATTGGGAGGAACTGACCACTTTAAGTTTGAATTTGTGATAAAAGAGAAGAAAGTTTAGCATAGTATCTATACATTCTAGATTTTGAAAGGACAGATTTCACAAAAGTTCATAGAAATGTGGCATCCATAATGTTGCATCCATATGCCTAAAAAATAGTCCATGTTCATCTAATCAATCATTGCCATATCCCCTTATTTTCCCTCTCTGAATTCCCTATAGACCAGAACAGGATTAATTTAATGACAACAATTACTAGGACTTAAAAGAGATTATAGAAGCATTTCTTCAGAGATACTACAGACTTTGGAGGTAATCTACACCAATTCCCTCGTTTTTAAATGAGGAAACTGAAGGCTAAAGATGACAATAATAAGTGCAGAATCAAACTGACTTCTCTTACCCCAAATGCAATGCTCTTTCCAAGGAACTATGATAACATTTGAAAAATAGAAAGAAAAGGAAATATTCTGAAATGGAAAATAGAAAACACTCTCCTTACCCATTTCCCAAAGAGCAATTCAACTTTCAGAGCAAAATTTCCAAGTCTAAACCCATGTTACTATCAGCTCAGAGCTCATGGCAGATTAAACATTTGACCATCAAATGGTCATTGAGGCTCTGCATTTTGATTCTCAGGTTGCTTCCTTCTCTTGCCACTGGACCAGTAAGTCCTCTAGTTTCTATAATTCCTGACAGAGAAAGAGCAAATCTCACAGGGAAGCCAAAGGGCAACCACATAAACATCTAAAGACCAGGTTTGGCAGTATATGAGAATTGTTACATTTATGCAGGGAAAAGAAATATGGGCAGGAGGTGGGGAGAAATTTCAATGTTCACAATATCCAGCAGAGAAACACCTAGTAGAAAAGATGCTTTTCTCCTCTATGGTCATTTTCCTTTCTTCCTCATTATTCCATCTTCTCTTCCTTAAACCTTCAAACTTTTCTCATTCTTTGCCTCCTGTGTGAATACCTAGGTGACTAAATGTTACATACTCATATGGAATTCTGGGAATTGTGGTTTCCAAGAGACCTCATTCCTTAGAAAGGACATAGCACCTCCTTGTGGAAAGCATAGTCATTTTAAGAAGATATGACCTAAAATTCTATGGAAGAAGATAATCAGATTTTTAATATTCTATGAAAAAATTTTTTTACCAGTCGCTGTGTATTTTTTTTCCTTTTGTTCAAGTGCTATCATTCCTATATAGTGTGTATGTATGTGGAGAGGGGAAGTCTGTCAGCATACCCATAATAAATTGACTCCCACCTACCCAGCAGAGCTACTGTAATCTCAGAAACTAAAGAGCAGGATAACAATGAGGTATTAATGAATTAAAGAAAAGATAAAAAAGAGTTTACATGCTTTGTTATCTCATACAAACTATGATGACACTTGAAAAAGTAAACAGTCAACTTTCCTTCATATCAAAGCAGAATCCTTAGTGGCTCTTCAAAAGCTAGTTTATTAGCTCTGTAGAATCAAGATAGAAGACCTTTGTGGTCTAGCCACAGGGCATAGTGGATAGAGAGCCAGGCTTGGAACCAGGAAAACGTGTCTTCTGGAGTTCAAATATGATCTCAGACTCTTACTAGCTGTATGATCCTAGGCAAGTCACTTCACCTTGTTTACCTCAGTTTCTTTTTCTATAAAATGAGCTGGAGAAAAAGATGGCAAACCATTTCAGTATTTTTGCTAAGAAAATCCTAAATGGGGTCACAAAGAGTCAGACAGGACTGAAATAACTGAATTACAAAAGCAGAACTTTGTGGAATATGAACTCTGTAAATCTAAAGTAGAGTCAGATAAGGAAGATCCTAGCTCTTGAGAGGGGATCACTCTTTTACTTTCTCTTGAGAGAAGCTACCATTATGTAGCCAGCAGGGAAGAGATTTTCTTCTAGCCCACTTTAGGCATAGTGTTTTCAAATGGAGCTTCTATTTCTGTAGGAGACATCATCCTCAGCAAGAGACAAGATCAAGGAGCTAAGGAGACTGTTGAGTCAGTGGAGGTAGCTTCAAAGAAGAACCCTGATAGAATGGTCAAATGTGAATTCAAGAAAGAATTGGACCTAGAGATCAGAAGATGAACCATAGAGCAGACTAGGCCATGGAATCTCAGATGGGCCAACTGCTCCTCAAAGATAACTCACCAACAGCATAATAATGGCCTGCAAAGAGAAATGAAATCACGGATTTTCATTACCACAGACATGAGTTGTCTTGGCCAAGTGTATTTCCTGGATATATGCCCCACTACTGGCGTATGCTAGGTAAATGCCAACTCTTTCCACAGATGCTCCGAGTGGTTAATGGAGAGTATACCAAGTTTATAGACATAATGTTTTATAGTTGCTGTTCTATGCCACCTTGTAAATGTCTTTATTTTGAGTTATGCCTGCTAACTATTAAAGGTAACCACACTGATATAGGATCATGAGCTACAGTTTTAATAGTTCAGATCAACGTAGAACCTGAAGTAGTCACTATCCCAGGGACTCAATCTGCAGCCTACAAGTGCCAAGTTGAGGAGGTTATCCCAAAGAGAATCGCAAACCTTTATTTCAAAATGTCCTTTAATAATACAACACTCAATCTCAAATACCCTTTCCTTAACAATTAGTTCATTTAACAAATTTAAATATTTCTGTAATTTCTACCTTTCATAGATAGCAGAAATTAAAAAAAAGAATATTATCTATGCCCTTTCTTTAATTTCTTTCCCAGGACCTTATAGCCTTTAGGAATACTTACTGGAACTTTCTGGCAGCATTATTAATCACCAGATGTGAATAGTGACAATCAGGCTTGAGAGTTCTTAGGAGGTTCTCTGTTATATCCAATATGGTATGCAGGGAAGGAAGCAAATATCTATATTGTTTATGTGAGGTCTTGAATTAGCTACCTTGGCAACCCTCAACAGGGCAACTACCACTACCACTCTATTTTTCTTCTCTCCATTACTAGATGACCTCTCTCTTGTTGGTACTTGTAAATACACATCATCAATTCTTAGAGCACAAATCTCTGTTTTCTCTCAGTGGGTCCAGCTCCTTGCTCTCCAGGAAAAAGGCTGATAACTATTAAATATGTCCAAAGGTTCAGTGACCCTTCTTCCCCACTACTTTGTTTTCTTATTAGAAAAGAATTAACAGACAAGGCATGAAAGTACATAACTGAGTGCTAAGTTCTGTGGATAAAAATACAAATGATATAGCAATCCAGATAAGTATGAGGAGGTAAGTATATGCTAGAATAGCCAGGAATGTCTCTGTGAGCTAAGGATTGATAAAAGGGTTAGGATTAGGGTAAGAAAAATGAAGAGTATGCCAAGAAAAGGAATGATATGAATGAAAGCACTAAAGTAAAATCAGCATATTGGATGCATAGCCATTAGATTAGCAGAGCCAACCGAAAAAATAGAAAATGACGAATATTGGATGGACTACCAAAAAAAGGCCAGACACATTGATGGACAGGTGATGAAGCCATTCTGGAAAGTAAATTGAAACTATGTCCCAAAATTGTACATATTCTTTTACCCAAACATATCACTACTAGGTCTATTTCCCAAAGAGATCAAAGCACAACAAAGGAAAAAGACCATCCATAAGTTTCAAAACATTTATAGAAGTTCTTGTTATGACAGCGAAGAACTGGAAATTAAGGGGTACTCATCAGCTGGGAAATGGCTGAACAAATTATGCTATGTGGATACAACAGAATACTATTGTGACATAAGAAATGATGACTGAGTGGTTCCAAAGAAACCCAGCAACAATTGTATACAGACTGAAGCAAAGTGAAGTGACCAGAACTAAGAGATGGATACACACATATGTAAGTATACATTTATGTATGTATATATGTATATATATATATATATATATATATATATTTTATGTATGTATGTATATCATAACATCATTGCAATGACAACTTCGAAAGTTTTAAAGACCCTGATTAATTCATTGTCTAACTACAATTCCAGGTCACTGAAGATGAAGCATACTACCTCTGCTCACATAGATGTGATGGAATCAGGATACAGAATAAGAATAGTCCTGGATACATGGCAGAATCATATTGTCTCAGGGTAGGACCTCAAAGCTCTATCTAATCTAACCCACCTATAACCAAGAATCCTCTCTAAAATATTCTGATGAAAGGGTCTCATTCCACTTCTTAGATAGCTCCAACAATTAGGCAGCTTTTTTCTGACATCAAACCTGAATTTTTTTCTTAGTACAGATTCCATCTATTATTCCTAATTCTGCTTTCTGGGGTCAAGAAAACTAATAAACAGATACATGTGTAAAAAGAAACTTATAAAGTGCTAATTACATGACAACCACTGCCCTAATTGCTGGGAATAAAAATGCAAAAACAAAAACATCTCTCTCTCTATCTCAAGAAACTTACATTTTAATTGAGTGAGATAAGTAAGTAGTCCCCAAAGATGGGTACGTTGCAGGACACATAAGAAAGTAGATTGATACAGTCCTCCCAAGAGCAATGGCAGAATTATAGTGGGCAAGGCTGTTCTTAAAAAGATAACTAGTCAGTGAAGCATGACTGCCTGAAATAATACACCAGGGTAGGAGTTCTTGAGATGAAAAGTTGAAACTTTCAAAGAATGATCTCTGGTCCATGCAGCAATGTGATTGGTGAGATGACTGGGGAGGAGGTAGTGAAGGGAAGTATGACTGGGGTGGCCTGTAATAGTCTAATTCCTATTCCTTATGAGAGTTGTCAGAGACTTAAAGACAACTATCATGTTCCCACTCTTTTCCTCATCTCATCAATAGCCTTCCCAAAATATGACATCCCTAGATATTGTCTAATCAGAGCAGTGCACATCTACACTATCACCTCGATATTCCTGGAAAATTGCTTCTCGTGAAGTTCATGATTGTATGAGCTTTCTTGGTTGTGATATCACAATATTGCTTTATTGTCCACCAAAATCTCTAAATCACCCTCATATGTACTAAATACATCATCTTTTACTGTTTCATAACAAACTTTCAAGACTTTACATTTATTCCAATTAAATTTATTCTTAAATATTTTTGACCCATGTTCTATCCTGCCAAGTTTTTTTTGTTTTGCTTTGTTTTTCCTCCTAGCTTTGTCAACTAGTGGATTGGCAATCTATGTAAGAAGTTTTGTATCATCTGTAAACCCAATAAGCATGCCATCTAGCCCCTTATCCAATTTGTGGATAAATCTTTTTTTTGTAAATAGCATTTGATTTTTTCCATTTACATGTAGAAATAGTTTTCAACATTCATTTTTATGAGATTTTGAGTTTCAAATTTTTCTCCCTCCCTTTCATCCTTCTTCCCCAAGATGGTAAGCAATCTGATATAGGTTATACATGTGCAATCATGGAAACATATTTCCACATTAGTCATGTTGTGGAAAAAGAAACAGCTCCAAAGGGGAAAGCCACAAAAAAAGTGAAAATAGCATGCTTTGCCCTGCATTCAGTTTCCATAGTTCTCTCCCAGGAAAATGTTTATAGCATTTTCCATCATGAGTCTTTTGGGATTGTCTTGGATCACTATATTACTGAGAAGAACTAAGTAAATTATAGTTTATCATTGTACAATGTTGCTGTTACTATGTAACAGCTGGTTCTGCTCACCACATTCAGCATCATCCATTCATGTAAATCTTTCCATGTTTTCCTGAAATCTACCTGCTCATCATTTCTTTTAGCTCAATAGTATTCCATTACATTCACATACTACAACACGTTTTTGCTGATATATCTTAAATGATAGGGAACTTAGTACTAATTCTTCTGGCAGCCAGTGGGAACTTCCCTCCAAGTTTATGCCCATCTCTCAGTGACCGCTAAGCAAAATAGTATCTGATAGTGGAGGAAATAAATACCTGCTGAAGTCTTGTTTTGTTTTGTTTCATTTATTTATTTTTTGAGAAAGAAAGAGACTTGAAGAAAATAGTATCTGTGGAAAATTTGTTAGTAAGTGACTCCAGAAAGGATGGAGAGAAAATAAACTGGGTTGAGAAAACCAGTTAAAATACCATTGTTAGACTGCGTATGTTCTTTGATCCATACCACTTCTAGGTCTGTATCCAAAAGAGATCATAAAAATGGGAAAAGGACCCATATGTACACAAATATTTTGGAAACTCTTTTTGTGATAGCAAAGAATTGAAATTTGAGAAGGTGTCCATCAATTGGGGAATGGCTGAACATGTAGTATATCAATGCTCATCATAAGAAACAATGAGCAGGCAGATTTCAGAAAAATCTGGACTTAAATGACCCTACTGTACTGAGTGAAGTGAGCAGAACCAGGAGAACATAGTGCACAGTAACAGCAACAATGAGTGCTGGCCAGCTTTGATAAACTTAGCTCTCCTCAGCAATACAATGATCTCAGACAATTCCAAAAGACTCGAGATGGAAAATACTATCCACACCCAGAGAAAGAACTATGGAGTCTGAATGCAGATCAAAGCATAATATTTTCTCTTCTTTTTTGTTTTTGTTTTCTTTCTCATGGTTTTCCTCTTTGGTTCTGATTTTTCTTTACAGTATGACTAATGTGGCATATGTTTAATATTGTTGTACATATATAGCCTATATCAGATTACATGAAATTGTGGGGAGGTGGGAGGGAAGAAAGGGGGAAAAATTAGAACTCAAACTCTTATAAAAGTGAATGTTGAAAACTAAAAATATATACAAGTTTATCCATTTAAAAAATACCATTGTTATAAAACAGTATAAAGTGATGAAAGCTTGGAATAATGATTAGAGGCAATATAAATGGAGTGGAGCAAACATACATATAAGATATTTCAAAGGAAAAGGAAACAGAGTTTGATGTCTTTTTCTGGATATGGCTAACAAGGTAAGTGACAGCCATACTGAATTCTTACTGCATGGATTAAAGGGTGGTATCATTCCGAAGGACAGGGAAATTTAGATGAAAAACCACTTCAGAGGAGAAGATCTTGATTCAGATGTTTGATATAATGAGTTAAAGTTTTAAGACAGTTCTACACAGAAACTATCTCTTTGAACTCTAGGAAAATAGACTAGAAATTCAGAAAAAGAAGGTAAGACTGAAGGTGAAGATTTGGGAAGCCTGGAAATGAAATAAATCTAATGGGAGGGGTTTCTTTTTTTAACTCAATTGATCAACATTTATGAAGTGCCTACTATGTGCCAGGCATTATTCGAAGGTTAAGGATACAAAAAAAGGCTCCTGCCCTCAACAAGTTTACAATCTAATGGGGGAGGCAGCATATAAATACCTTCATACAGGGTATATTTCCTGAAGGTCATAATCCTATGGAAGGGGTTTCTTAAGAAAAGATTATTCAACAAACATTTTTAAAAGGTTAGAATATGGTTTTGTCATTGCCCCCATTAAGAAGCCAAAAGAAAAAAGCATCAGCAAAAGAAGTAGAAAATGATACAGGGAATCAACATCATATAATATTCTGAGAACCAAAGAAATAATGAATTTTAAGATTCTTTGAGGTGATTCCCTATTTCGTTTGAAGGAACCACTATCTTCCCAATGACAGTTAAATGTGGAAGAAAGTTCAGAAAGGCCAATTGGAATTGTCAACAAGGTCATCTTTAGAGATCTTTGAGAGTACAGTTTTGCCACAGAGAAGTGACAAAATTCCAATTGCAGAATGTTATGGAGAAATTAGGTAGTGAGGAAGTGGAGAAAGGAATTGCAGTAGTTCAGGTGTTGAAAGGAGTTAAAGTAATAGCAAGCAGGAGAAAGTGCTTTATAAATATGAATGTGTTCTCATTGAATACAGAGAAGAAGGAAAGATATTAGGCAGTATCTAGAGGAGGTTTGGGGCTAAGGAAAGGGTTTTATGTTTGTTTTTTCATGGTAGGTGAGATGTATATATATTTGAAGGCTCAGTAGAAAGAAACTGACATCTGGGAGAGAGTGAAGATCCTGGAAAGGAAAGAAATGAATGTGAGAACATAGATCTAAGTGTGAATATCAACTTAGTATTTAACATTGTATTAAATTTCCTTTCTCTTTCAAGGCAAATCAAATTATATGTATTGATAGGTCAATCCTGAGTTAAATTATTCCAATCAATATATAAAGTTTGGTAGCTTAGGTAGTTCAGAAGAAAACTTCTTGTAATTTTACAAAAGAAAAATATCATCAAAGCTTATGACCCAAGCACATCTGGCAGTTGTCAATAAAGTGTAAATTGGCATTCTGACACCCTGCTGTTTCATCCCATACAGTTCATCATGAGGCTAAAAAACACATTCTCTTAATGGCTGTGCCCTGTTGCTAGATTAGTCTATGCTGTTGCAGCCTAACAAATATACATTCCATTTCTGGACAGAAGATAATCACCATTTGATTTTGGCCATAGATTTAGAGATATCCTATGATTTCACAGAACAGAACCTACTTTATGTCAAATTCTTGCTTTGTTGATCATTTCCACCAATCACTTTAGAACTAATCATAGCTCTATCACAAAGTGGAAGTGAAATTAGCTAAGCCAATTCACCTCAGTTGGTGTTATTTTGCTTTGTAGGGTGGATCACTTTTAGTTCAAGATTTGTTAGTTTTATAGTCTGTAGTAACATTACCTTAAAGTACTATTTGGATACTTTACATGTATATATCTTCTCTTTCCAACTAGCTTATTAACACAACATATAAAGATATAATAAAGGAAATTATTAGAGATTATTTTATTGGGCTAGCTTTGTAAGTTCCAAAAGAACAGGAAATGTATCTTAGTTCTTTTGTAAATGAGCACAAACTTTTTGGTAGGGTGAAACTTGTGATTGCAGTGGTATAGGTAAATGTGTATGTATGTGTGAATATATGTGTATATGCTATATATATATGTATATATACATATATATACCTATATAAATACATGCACATCTGTATATATGCATGTATAACAACTCATTATTAATTTATTCATTTGCTTATTTATTTGGGGAGAGGGGGGGATTTCATTGATATAAGAAATTATCATTGAGAAAATACCTCTACTAACAGTAAGTCAGAAGCTACTCTGCAATTTATAGTCTCAACAGGTTGTTTTGAACACTAAAATTTGAAATTACTTTGGCAAGGTCACAAAGCCAGGCTGTGTCAAAGCAGGAATTAAAGCTTGTACTCTCCATACACTTTACTTTGCTCTTCTCCACGGGTATGTATGACTCTTGTACTTATATTTATATATATAAAAGATAATGCATACATCAGACTTTGTACTGATAGAACACGCATTTAATTGATACGAGTTCTCTCATTTGATCTTTACAATATTCCTGTGAAGTACGAGTGCAAGTGGTTTTATTTGCAGCCATTTTAGAGGGGTAGAAAATGAAAATTAATGAGGTTAAAGTGACTGGCCCAAGGTCACACAGATAGTAATTAGGAAATCTCAAACTCAAATTTTCTAACAACAAGGTGAAGCTTCTTTCTACTACTCCCATGATGTTACATAGCTTTCCTTTTTTCTCAGAAAAATCTTTTGGAAGACTAGTTACTGCTAAGCCCTTTCACTTCCATATTTCTCAAAAAGAAATGACACCAGGCTATAGCATATGCTTTTTTCCCCTTTCATTTCACTGAATTTGCATACATAACAACATGGAATGTCTATACTATATAAATCCACTGTCATTTATATATGTGTGTATATATGTATGTGTGTATGTGTTACATGTGTATATATACATAATTACGTAGGGCTACTGTAAATAAACAATAAACGTAAAGATAAAGCATCCACTGAAAATGGAAACTATTACATAAGCCCACAGACATATTCACAAAAAACTTATGCCAAATTTCTAAAAGAAAGACAGAGAATTAATCGAGGATCTCACAAACAAATTCAGCGTCTAGTTTGTAGATTTTCAAACAGCAGGGCACATATTAAACTCCAATACTGGATGAAATGGCTATGAGTATACCCAATTGTTAACAATTTATTTTGCAGTATTTTTTCATAAACAGATGGAAATGTTGCATATTAAGTGACACATCATGTCATTTACTGTACTTTAAAGTATATGAGATTTATAGTCAGCCTACTTCTAATTCAGTGAACGCCATCAACAGATTGCACAATGGGTCATTTTCACCGTGGGGTGTTAGAGTATTGCAGGGAAAGTTGACAAACAGAGCATATTAATAAGAATTTAGTAAATGTGATTAATGTTACTAGGAAAGCAGCACTTATTCAATAAGCACTATCATTTTTTGGTGCACACTGTGACATGAAGAAGCATGGGCCACCCCCTGGGAAAACATAATGGAGATAGGTAGCTACCAGAAACTGAATTCTAGATTTTGCAATAAGCAGAGTTTATAAATTCCATTGACAACTGAGGGATCTGCAGTTTCAAAGAATTTTAACCTTAAGCTAATATAATTAGCAATCTCCACTTACAAAAATGAAATCATGCAACCCAAGATCAAATGAGTTAACATGTAGAGTGGTTTGCAGCTGTTGAAATGCTATGTAAATAATAGCTATTGTTGGTTTTTTTTTTGTTGTTGTCATTATTATTGTCATTCTCACTAATAGTAGGAGCAGCAGCAGCAGCCATGGTCATGGTGGTGACAGTGGTGGTGGTGGTGGTGGTGGTGGTGGTGGTGATGGTGGTACTAATAGTAGTAGTAGTGAGGAAAAAGCACCCTACAGTCTCAAGGCCATATGTGACCCTCTAGGTCCTCAAGTGCAGCCCTTTGATTGAATTCAAACTTCACAGAACAAATCCCCTTAATAAAAGAATTTGTTCTGCCTGCACCCAAGGACCTAGAAGACCACATGTGGCTTTGAGGCCACAGGTTTCCCACCACTGGTTAGTCCTTCACTTGGCATGAAGTCTTCCTGTGCATTATGTTATCACTGAGGCATTATCTACAGGTGCAAATAAAATTAAACTGAAGTCCATTAATTGCCTACTGTGAATAGGACATCATGGAGAGATAGACCTGGGAACATATAAAATTTTGCTAAAACATGATCCCTGTCGTTATGGAGCTCGGAGGAAGTTGTGACAAAAGCATGTGTGATAATTGTGTTAGAGAAGTGGAAATTGAAGTGAGGTGTGAAAAAGGAAAGATTATAACTGACTGGGAAATTCTTGAAAGAGGAAGCACTTCATTTGAACTATGTAGGATAGGCAAGAATTAAAAAGATGAAGAGACAGATTGAAGACATTTTATCTATATTCCCAGCACTCTGTACGGGCCTTTCTTTTCTTATCATTCTATATTGTTTTCCTTCATGGTCTCATCGAGTTCCATAAATTCAGTGGATGATCCCCAAATAAATATGCCTAGCCCAAACCTTTCTCATGGTCTCTAAACTCACATCGACTGCCTGTTGAATAATTCCATCATGATGTCCAGAAATTATCTCAAACTTAACGTGTCTAAAATAGATTATCACAATCTTTCCTAATCAAATATTCCTTACATGGGATTCATTAACTTTTTTTAGCATTTTGATACCTATTTCAATATAGACTGTCCCAAAAATCTTCGTCCAGTTTAATAGCTTAAATATTCTATATATTTCCAATATGTGTTGTATACATCCAACAGATTTAATGGCTTAAAACTGCACTAAGACGTGTAGTACACTCAGTAGGATGTTGATAAATTTTAAACAACTGCCTTTCTAGGGAAAAAAATTACACAGAACACAAGTTTATGCTTAATCTGCATTATTAACATTTGTAGTGTTTGCCAATTTCTGAAGTATAAATACTCACTTTGAAAATTTAAGAACATGCTCAGATATGGAAAGTGAAAATAATTATGTGTATTGGACATGATGACCTGATAGGACTTAGGCCTTTTTAAAAAAATATATTTTATTTTTCCACAATTCCATGTTAAGAAAAATTTGAACTTTTGGGGTTTTTTAATTTCCAAATTCTATCCTTTCTCTCTCTCTCTCTCTCTCTCTCTCTCTCTCTCTCTCTCTCTCTCTCTCTCTCACCCATCCATCCATCCTGAGATGGTAAGTAATCTCACATAGGTTATACATGATCAATCACATAAAACATTTCCATATTATTCATTTTGTATAAGAAGACTTGATCCAAACAAAACAAGAGAAAAGGAAAGAAAAGAAAAAAAAATTTAAATAGTAGGCTTCAGTCTACATTCAGGATCTGAGCCTTCTCAAAGAACGCCCAATTCCTATGGGCCTATGAAGACCTCAGTGCGTACCCTGCTTCCTTTACTATTCCACTCATTTGCTATATCAGGATCACCACGTAGTTTCTTTTCTGATGAGATTAGTTGGGGAGAATAGTACATGACAAGGCAGATTATACCCTCAGGTTCTGACTTTCCTTTCCTTTCTGACAGGTTTTAAATCAGAAAATTCCCAAGAGTGACTCCTATTATTCTGTCTTCACAATGAATAGGCAGCCCAGGTGTCATTGTGGGCTGCCCATAATGTCTTCTACTTGACTTGGTGGCCAACATGACCCTTGCTACCATTCTTAGCTACTGTTCTAGATGTCAGAATCCAATTGCCTAAGGAGGTAGATGCTCATACGAAGAAAAAGGAAATCTCAGAGAAGAGGTGAAGTGGTGGTAACCAAGACTTCCTGGCAATCACAGAAAGCATATTGAAGAAGAAAATCTGACAGAGTATGGAGAAGGAAGACGATCCACACAGGGGAATCTGCAGTGATATCCTCAAACTCAGATAGGCCCCCAAAAGTCCAGTGATCCTGACTCAGTGGAAAACTCTAGAGCCAGAATACCTGAGTTCAGATAACTCCTCTCATGCTCACTACTTGTGTGACCTTGGCTAAGTAATTTGATCACCTTATGCTTGCCTTACCATATCTGGAAAATGAGGGATTGGATTTGATGACCCCTCGGTTCCCTTCAAGCTTTAGAATTATGATCTTATGCTTCTAAGGAGAATGACTAGACCTGAGAAACATCTATAAATTTTCCATGCTAGCTACCTCAGACTAAAAGATGGAGAATAACTCCTCTCTTATCTTTATCTTCTTTCCTCTCACCTCTACACAAGAGAATATAGTTATTTCATCTCCACAAGAGTTGTTACTTACCCATTGGTAATCTGTATTATGGGTTGTATCCATTTTGTATTTATTTTCCTCTGTATCTTCTTGTTCTGCCATAAATAATTTGCTAATCAGTTTGTAATTCATACATAGTCTACAAAGAAATAACACCTCTAGAGTAAAGAACTGAGCCATATTTGTGTAAATAGGATTACCCAAAACACCTACTAAAAAATCACTGGGAACTCCAGAGTCAAAATGGGGAAGGGAGCTCTGATTAAAATTTGTGGAATTGTCTCTAGGATCACTAAAAATAGTTATATATTGTCTATGATTATTGTTAGATCATCAGTTTTGGAGTTTCAGGCCAAGCTAAGATTTTCTGAATTAGTGTTTCTCCAGCTCACTCTGAGTTGATAAACTGTCTGCTTAAATTGTTTATGCTAGAACATCTGCATTAGTTGGCTAAATTGATGTCTTAAGGTGAATTGATTGTACCTGTAGTAGTAAATTACATTGTATAAGTTGCTTATGCTAGTAGCACTGAGTTTTGATTTGTTTTGTTTTCTCAAGGTCTAGGCTGTCATTAGATAGCAGTTTTCCAACGTAAACTCTCTCTCTCTAGTTCAGACAAGTTGACTTCAGAGGACACAATGCAGTAGTGGTGGTAAAGATTGGAGATGAAGTAGAATGTACTTAGATGATAGACAACTAATCATAAGAGAAGAGAACAAGCATTTATTAAGTACCTACAGTATGCCAGGACCTGTGTTAAGGGCTTTACAAATATTATCTCACTTGATCATCACTACCAGCTTGGGCGATAGGTTCCTATTATTATCATCCCTGGTTATCATTTGAGAAAACTAAAGAGAAGGAGAGAGGATAAGCATTTATATTGCACTTACTATGTGCCAGACAAGTACTTTTTTTAAACAAATATCATCTCATTTTATCCTCAAAACAACCCTGTGAGATAGGTGCTATTATGATCCCCATTTTACAGTTGAAGAAACTGAGTCAGTCAGAAGTTAAGTGACTTACCCAGGACAACACAGCCAGTAAACTTCTAAGACTGGATTTTAACTAAGATATTGGTGTCTTATGGGGCATGAGTCAGTGGATAGAATGCTGGGCCTAGAGTCAGGAAGACATCCGTTTAAACCCAGTCTCAGACACTTACTAGCTGTGTGACCCTGGGCAAGTTACTTAACCTATGTCTGTTTCAGTCCACTGGAGAAGGAAATGGCAAACACTCTGGTATCTTTACCAAGAAAACCCCATGGACAGTCTGGCTCATGAGGTCATGAAGAGCTGGACATAACTGAATGACTGAACATATCATTGTCATGAGCAGATTTATGTCAATGAACAGATTCATGACTTCAGACCCAGCAGTCTATCCATTGCACCACTTAGTTGACTCCCAAGTCACAACAACAGTCCATTAACTTTATGTGGCATGTGCTTCTGCAACCTCAACCCTTTAGTGCTGCGTGGAGATCATCCAGAAGAGAACTGTGAGGTGTACACTTTATTTTGAGGTTGTATTTAACTGCTCACCATATATTCCACTACTGGCTTTTGAAGATCCAAGCAAGCCACAGTGCCAATGACCTAATGAGCCCAAGAGCAATTCTATGCTAGGAGAGAAATGGTCAGTTGCAATCTGGTTTTTTTATAAGTGGAGAAATTCTTAACAGGGAGACTCATTATGTGATCCTGAAACAGTCCTTCAAGCCCATCTGCCCAACTTTTTCATCTTACAAATGAGACAACTGAGTCCCAGAGGAATTAGGTTAGTGGTCCAAGATCACAAAGTAAGTAAATGGAATGGGATTCAAACTCAAGCCCTATCATTCCATACACTCTTTTAAAGTGGCCTATCACTAGCAAGGTGCAAAAATGGGCTCATGTGTGTGGACTTAACAGTAGCTCACTAACCTGTTCTACCACTATATTGGATGCTGCTATCTAGAAATGGCATTAGATGGCTATAATTCCAATACATATTATTGGTCAGAGATGCCCAAAAGGGAGAATGGATGACCTAGCCTATGAGTCTTATGGGTTTAAATCCTTGATTTAGTTAGCTTTTTCCTTGCATAAATCCAGGATTCAAAGTATAACATTGGATCTGCAGGTGCTATGAGTGGAGAATGAACAGAAGGTCTTCTATTGCCCACGTATTCACTGGATTCATCTGTGGCCTTTTTGGACTCAGTGCAATATCCCTGGAATAGAGATTCATGTTCTACCATGCTCTGGCAGAGGATTCCCTTGTTGGGATTACAATTCTATCCATGCCTGAAGCAATACTCTTAACTATCTTTAACAACATCATCCTCAGTATCATCATCATCATCATAAAGTCATAGGAATTTAAGGCTTATACAACTGCTTTTGATGTAGTAGAAGAAGTGAAAGATAGAGGATAGAGGGAATATGTATTTCTACAATGCCTACTATGTGCCAGAGGGGCAGCTAGGGGGCACAGTGGATGGAGCAATGGGCCTGGAGTCAGGAAGACTTCTATTTCTGAGTTCATATCTGACCTCAGACATTTATTAGCTGTGTGACTCTGGGCAAGTCATTTAATCCTTATTGTGTCAGTTTCCTCATATTGAAAATGAGCTGCAGAAGGACATGGCAAACCATTCCAGTATCTTTGCCAAGAAAAACTCAAATAGGGTCACAAAAAGTCAGATATGACTGAAAAAACAAATTACCAATAACACAATGTGCCAGGTACTGTGTTAAGCACTAGAAAACAACAACCCTCTGAGGTAGACTTTGAGGTAGTTTTATTATCCCCACTTAATAGATTAGGAAATTGAGGCTCAGATATGGTAAGCATCTTACCCATGGTAGCATAGTTCTTTAAGTATTAAAGGTGAGAATAAAAGCTATGTCTTTGCTAGATTCAAGTCCCACACTTTTCAGCCAAACCACCTTGACTAGTAAATTTTGTAAAGAAGTAAATAGTAAATAGTAAAAAACTATTGAATAAAACAAGTTGGATTCACACTGGTAGAAAAAAAGATGTCTAAATAAACCATGTTATATTGATCAAGAAAACACAGCAATATTACTGAAAGTTTTCAGGTGCATTTGCCAGCTCAAGGGGCCTGTATAAATATTCATCATGTCTGAACCATGTCCAAATTCCTGTCTTCCACTTATCCTTGGACCCAATTCTAAAGGGGTTATAGGTCTCTGGCAAGTCCAGCTTGGTGTAAATCCATGTCCCTGAACACCAGCCAAAATGTCTGAAATCAATGGAAGGAGCTTTCAGTTACAGATGATGATCTCATACAAGCCTTGGTAGTCTATGTAGGGCACAAATCACCTTCCTTTTTAAAAACAACAAAAAAGATGCTTTTGCCAGCAAGCAGGAAGTTCAAACAAATCCTTTCTTTTAATTCTTCCGGGAATGTATTCCCATAAGACCTGTATTTCTCTCACATTTAATTAGCAAATTTGGCCCAGCATGCCAGGTAAGAATTCTGTAGAGCAATGCTGACCTTGACGTAGAGGCCAATAATGAGCCTGCTCTTGGCTAAAGATCACCAGCAAGTTCTACTGTTTAAAGGAAATCTCTTCTATATTCTTCTCACCTACAAAATTCTTTCTTGGGTGAACTGAAGTATTTTTTTTACCTGGAAACTAGATTTTAGATATGGTGTTACTGAGCATTTTCATGTGGACATTCTAAGAAATCAAGGTAGTGGTTTTTTTCCATGAGTTCTTAAAATATGATATCCAGACTAATTTCTTGTTCATAGCTTATGAATAGTCCAATCTTTCTTAAATTATGTCTCTGTAAACTAGTCATCAGGTTGATTGTTTTGAATATAAGATGCCTTTTATTTCTTTCCAATTTATTCTTTGTTACATTTTGTTTGTTTTAATTTTGAATATATCTTATTGTCATATGGAGTCAGAATCCTCCTTTAGCCTAAATAGGTCTGAATGTGCAAAGGCACAAAGGTAGGAAAGTAGAAGGCTTTTTTAGGTAACAAAAGTACTCAAGTTTGACTACTGCCTATGTTAGAAGATAGTGGGAAATAAGGCTAGAAGAGCAAGTTGGCACTACGTAAAAGATGTCAAAGTTGAGGCTGAAAAATTAGAATGTCAATAAGTCTTGGGAGGATACTGAAGTACTTTTATCAGGGAAGGAGCATGATCAAAATACTAGGGGCAGCTAGGTAGTTCAGTGAATTGGGCCTGGAGTCTGGAGGACCTGATTTCAAATCTGGCCTCAAATGCTTGACACTTACTAGTTGTGAGACTTTGGACAAGTCACTTAACTCCAATTGCCTTCCCTTCCCCCCTCAAAAAAAATGCTATGGTAATATCAATCTTTCTGTCATGTACAGGATAGACTTGGTGGAGGCAAAATGAAATGGAGAAACCAGAATATTTCAACAATCATGTGTAAAGTAATGTCAGTTCAACTAAAGAGTTGGCAGAACAAAGAGATGGATCAACAAAGGAGATACTATGAAAAAAGAATTAACAGAATGAATTACCCCTAAGGAAACTCAGGCTCTAGATTTGGCTTAGAATGAACTCTCATATAAACAATAGAGTCAATTTTACCTTTATTGGGAATGATCAATGAATATAGATATCACATATCATAGAGACATAAAATCTGCATATCATATATATTGATATCACATAATGCAAAATAGAATCAATAATCACACACAGTGAATACCCTTCTTTGCTTCTCTCTTTCTCCCACAGTGAAACTTATCCCGGTGCAAATCACAGCAGCCCCTAACCCTCATCTGAGGGTTCACAAGGACAGAGGAGCAAACATGCCCCACTCTGTGATCACTTTTGTCCTAAAAGTGCTGCACCAGCTCTAGGGCACTGATGGCCATTGTGAAAGCACACAGCTGGGTAGAGACCCACACAAAGGGTCTACTTGACTTGGAGTTGCATGTTTTTTTCCCTCTCCTGCTTTGAAGTCCTGTCTTTCTCTGGACTTTTCCCCCACCTAGATACTTCATTAATTTTACCTGCCCTTGATGAACTCCTTTTTCTAGGTCAGTGTATAGCAATCAGGTCTAAGTGAGGATCATAGCAGAGCACTGAGTGAGAAGGAAGAGTAAAAAGATAACAACCAGATTTCAATGCTGGGCCACAAGGAGAAAGGTGACAGAAAATAATTGGCTTGGGCAGAAGTCTAAGGTTCCTTTCACTTCCTAATAAATCTATATCTATCTATCTATCTATCTATCTATCTATCTATCTATCTATCTATCTAACCTATCTATCTATCTGTTTGTCTCTGTCTATATATGTGTGTCTCTATGTATGTGTGAGTATATATATGCACATGCATACATGTGTGTATGTGTTATTTATTGTTGTTTAGTCATTTTTCAGTCATGTCTTACTCTTCATAACCCCTCTAGGGTTTTCTTGGTGAAGATACTGAAGTGGTTTTCCAATCCTTCTCCAGATAATTTTACAAATAAAGAAACTGAGTCAAACAGGTTTAGGTGACTTGCCCAAGGTCAATCAGCTAGTAAGTGATTGCACCTGGATTTGAACTCAGATCTTCCTGACTCCAGGCCTGGTACTCTATCCACTGTGCCACCAGCTGCCATATGTACACATATATGTATACACATATATGTATACGTATATGTATATGTATATGTATATGTCTATGTATATGTATATAAATTATCTAATTCTTTGATGAATTTAATTTTATACCTGCGGTATTGTGAGAGGAAAGTTCTAGCTCCAGTTATATGTTTCCACCTGAAATTTGGATGAGAACTTAGAGCTGTAGAATAATGTTATCTCCCAACACAACCACTCAGCATGGTGTACTCAAATCAGAGAAGGTACTGTGCTTTATGATCAAAGAAGAATTGAAACCACTCAAAGGAAATGCAGAATGTACAAATTTAGAGTATCCACCCCAAATGTTCATGCAGACTATCCATGCCCAACCTGTCATAGAGCATTCCGAGTTTGTATTGTTCTTATTAGCCACATTCTGATACATTGAAACTTGACTCTAGCATAGCGATGTCATTTTGGTCCTCTTTGAGAATGAAGGACAATAACCAGAATAATGTTGTACTGAAGTGAAGTTGAAACTGAGAGAGATGCATAGACCACTGGTAGAAAATATGTAAAATCAAAAGTCAGTCAAGGAAAGAACCTTAGGAAGCACCTACATGTTGGGGCAAGAAGATTCAGCTCACGAGACAGAGAAGGCAGAATCAAAAAGATAGAAAACCCTGAATATTAAAGTATCATAGAAGTCATGAGAGTGAGTTTCAAGAGGTTAATTAACAGTGCCAAGGATGGCATACAAGTCAAAGATGATGAAGGCCTGATATTAAGCCACTGGATGTGGCAATTAAAAGATTTTTAGTGACTCTCAATAAAAGTGTTTTTCATTGCTTCACTGTGGCATGCAAGTGGATAATGGATTCAGATTTGGCCAGAAGACTGCCCACAATGGCAGAGACTACTTGGCTAGACATGTTTTAAGTATTAGCCTGAACAGACAATATAATTTTTGCCCAATGATGAGCCTTGCTACCTTCAGCCTCAGGGTATGAATCTAGGAGTTTTCAAAAATCAAAAAAACTCTTTAATGTAGGAGAAGTTTCAATCTGCTTGAATAAAGGGAAGATATATATTGACAAAATCATACATCCTTGATATGTTGAAAGGGTATCCAGTTCCTGGACATGACATAAGAGAATTTATTTTGTTGGAGTAGGTATATTTACTACAAGGTTACAAGGATTTTGTCTTTTCATTTCATTTTGATTTGTTTCAGTTAGAGTGGAGAGTGAAAATAGAGGAAATAAATGCATGTTAATTGAAAAGAAAATAAACCATCCAGAGAAAGAACTGATGAAGAGAAGCATATATAGAAGAATTTCACACACCCACTTATGCATGTATATATATATATGCATACTTATCTGTGTCTAATGGTAGCCATCTCTAGGGTGAGGAGCAGAGAGGGAAGGGAAAAAAAAGATTACATAATTTTCTGTATTTGAAAGAAACAGCAAATTGTGCTTAGTGGATCTGCAATTTTACATACAAGCATCATTTTATATTGTACTATTCATTAAAATTCTTGTTTTATTCATAAATTAAAAAGAAAATAAATGTTTCTTTTTAAAAAATAAATCACAATGTTTAAAGTAGTATAATTCAATGGAAGCTAGATTGCCAGGGATTAAGAAATGACTGAATGATGAGGACAGGAGGAAAACAAAGGTTGACTACTCTCTTTCAAAATGGAGTTCTAAGTCTAGGGTCCATTGTGAGCATTACAAAATACAAATGTTGATAATGCCCAAGAACAATCAAGGAAAGCTGTTCAATAGAGTTACCTAATCATACATGTCACTTTTCTCTTTTGTAGTTGATCAATTATTAACAGGAAAGGATCGATAAGTGCTTTAGATTCAACCATTTGATGTTGACATTGTCTGTTGCCTTTTAGTGTTTTGTGATAGCATTGTTATTGCTGTGGTCATTGTGTGTATTGTTCTTTTTGGTTCTGCTTTCTTCACTCTGAAGTACTTTATACAAACTGTCTCATGCTTCAATAAAATCTTCATATTAGCCATTCTATTCAGCACAATAAAATCCTTTATATTTCTATAACACCATTTTTCAGCTATGAAAAATGTCATTGGGCACATAATTCAGTCACTGGGCACATAATTTGTTTCTAGCTTTTGTTGCACCCCCCCAAGCTCCCACCAAAGGAATATAAATAAACACAAATTTCATTCAACCCTACAGCCCCCATGAATTACTATTACAAATAATGGATCTATGAATAGTTTTGTACAAGCTCAGTGGTTTTTTGTTTGTTTCATACAGTGGTGACAATGGATGATTTGTAGGGATAGGCTTGTACCCTGGCTCTTTCTGAGCCCTCAGTAAAGGGCATACCCAATCAGAAGTTTCTTATTGGTCCTTTTGTACCTCCCCAACCTAACTCACGATACGTGTGACTGTGTTGAAGGATTGATCACTGAGTCACTAAGTTGACATGAAAGGCAGAGGCAATTTATATTCTCAATTTCTTCTTCTTTCCTGACCATGTGGCTTGGTACTCCAAACCCTCGAGGAACCTTCTGGGAGGAAAGTGATTTTCCCCTCCCCCAAAGCAGCTGCTCACACGTGCAAGCTAAAACACATGCTTTAGCTGAACCTGAATCTCAAGGCTGCCTCTTCTGCTTTGTGCTTTGATTCTGAGATGGGTGTTTTTACTTGTCATGACAACTTTTTGAGTTGGAGAGGTCAAGCATACCTGGATCCTACTTCACAGCAGGAGGTGAACCACAAAACAACTTCTCCGAGCTGGAGAAGGGCACTGCCTAGAGAATGAGATCAAGCCTTGCCATGGCTTACAAAAGATCTTTGAGCAAGTTGTTCATATGATATAGAACTAAAGTCAAGATACAATACCCACTCAGCAGTCCCATAAACTGTTTCATGTTGTGCAAATTCGTCAAAGATTACTTAGGAATCTTTTATGTTTAAATATATTTATTTTGTAGTAAAGGAAATAAATGAGTTATACTTAGTACATTGAACATCTTTCCATGAGAGAACTTGTTCATTCCTATTTGAGAGACCCTATACATGAGCAAAACTAGAACTTTGAATGAACTGCATATCTATTTTTATATAATACCAGATAATTGAAACATTCTTTCATTCTAATATAACGCATGATATGAGAAACAAACTCTCCATTCCAATTTTTTAATCTTTTAGAGTCATTTCCTCACCCCTTTATCAAGAAAGACAGCATTTTGGATGTGGTAGAAAGAATATGGAATTTAGAGAGAGGATACTGACTTTTACTAGATGTCTGACAATAGAAAAGTGACTAAAGTTCTTTGAATCTCAGTTTTCTAGTATATACAAATATGTAACAACAACAACAACAATACTTAACCCAAAAGATTGTTGTAAGCATCAAATGAGTTAATGTATGTAGAATATTTAATTAACTTTTAAATATATAAATGCTAATTTATTTATTCAATTGAATTGTAATTAATTTTATTATTTTTAATGTTGTCTCCCTATTAATTTTAATATGTTATCTGCATAAATTTTTCCTCAATAATTATATATATATATAATTTATATATCTATAGTTTAATTTGAGTAATATCATTTTTAGAAGAGGTCAGAGCCAAGGTGGGGTTAAGAAGTCAGGAAGTTGCCTGCACCCTCCCAAGTTTCCTTCAGAAACAACATTAAATCAAACCTCTAATCAGATTTTGTACTGACAGAACCCACAAAAATCCAGAGTGCAACAATCTTACAGCTTACAGTAACTTAGAAATCAGGAAAAGTCTGTCTCAGTTTGGCAAAAGGGAAGTACAGCACAGCCCAGACAATGTCCAGGCAAGCTAGCAGGAGGCTCATAGCCACAGCACACATCAGCAGTCCTGACTCAGCAGTCCAGTGGCATAGCAGGCCAGGTGTAATGCCTCCAACTCTAGTGCAGAAGGCAAATTGCCAGCTCCAGAACCCCAGCAAAATGTAGGCACCATTAGGCACAGCCACCCAGAAGCAGTGGGCAAGCTACAAGCTTGAGTCCCCAGTGCAGAAAGTAAGTGGTCAGAACGATGGCCCCCAGCACAAAAAGCTTAGGACAGTGCCCCCAGTGCTCCAGGATTAGAGCTCAACTTTTAAAAATGAGAAAAAAAAGAGCCCTGATAGTAGAAATCTACTACGAAGAGAGGGAAGATCCAAACACAAACTCAAAAGAGGGCAACAATGTCCAAATGTCTACATGTGAAGCCTCAAAGGGGAATATGAATTGGTCCCAATCCCCAAAAATTCTCTTGGAAAAGTTAAAAAGGATTTTAAAAATCAAGGTAAAAAGATAGAAGAAAAGTTGGGAAAAGAAATGAAAGTAATAAAGCAGAATTATGAGAAAAGAATCAGCAGTTTGGAAAAGAAAGGGCAAAAACTGATTAAAGAAAACAATTCTTTAGGGGCGGAGCCAAGATGGCGGAGTAGAAAGACGCACATACACATAGCTCCGAACCCACAACCCATAGAACATCTGTAAAGAGGAACTCATGGCGAATTCTGGAGCAGTAGAGGCCACAGAACAGTGGAGAGAAGGAGATTTCTGTTCCAGAGGAACCTGCAAAATTCTCGCAAAAGGTCCTTCGTGCTGTGGACTGGGCGCCGGGACTAGGACCCGAGTACAGCCCTGCCGAGTACAGCCTTGCCACGCCCGCAGCACCGAGAGGAGCAGATCCAAGCGGGCTTCCCAGACGGGATCTCCAGTGGCCACGCGGGTCCCTCCACCCACAGGTGATGGGGGTCGGTGAGAGGGTCTCTTTGGCAGGTCGAGAGGGGAGTGGGGTGCCCCCATAACTCAGGCCCCCTCGGGAGGCAGCAGCTGAGGCAGCGGCAGACCACGGCTCCCCAAGCAGGCAGGAGCCTGGATCCATTGTTGAAGGTCTCTGCATAAACCCCTTGAGGGAACTGAACCCAAGAGGCGGCCCTGCCCCAACCTGAGCACCTGAAGTTAATCTCACACTGAATAGCAGCCCTGCCCCCACCCAAATCCCTGAGGCTGGGAAGCAGCATTTGAATCTCAGACCCCAAGTGCTGGCTGGGAGGATCAGGAGGCCAGGTGGGTGTGAGGAGAATATTCAGAGGTCAAGTCACTGGCTGGGAAAATGTCCAGAAAAGGGAAAAGAAATAAGACTATAGAAGGTTACTTTCTTGGTGAACAGGTATTTCCTCCTTCCTTTCTGAGGAGGAAGAACAATGCTTACCATCAGGCAAAGACACAGAAGGCAAGGCTTCTGTATCCCTGCCCACTCAATGGGCTCAGGCCATGGAAGAGCTCAAAAAGAATTTTGAAAATCAAGTTAGAGAAGTGGAGGAAAAGCTGGGAAGAGAAATGAGAGAAATGAAGTCAAAGCATGAACAGCAGGTCAGCACCCTGCTAAAGGAGACCCAAAAAAATGCTGAAGAAAATAACACCTTGAAAAATAGGCTAACTCAATTGGGAAAAGAGGTTCCAAAAGCCAATGAGGAGAAGAATGCTTTCAAAAGCAGAATTAGCCAAATGGAAAACGAGGTTCAAAAGCTCACTGAAGAAAATAGTTCTTTCAAAATTAGAATGGAACAGATGGAGGCTAATGACTTTTTGAGAAACCAAGAAAGCACAAAACAAAACCAAAAGAATGAAAAAATGGAAGATAATGTGAAATATCTCATTGGAAAAACAACTGACCTGGAAAATAGATCCAGGAGAGACAATTTAAAAATTATGGGCCTACCTGAAAGCCATGATCAAAAAAAGAGCCTAGACATCATCTTTCATGAAATTATCAAGGAAAACTGCCCTAATATTCTAGAACCAGAGGGCAAAATAAATATTCAAGGAATCCACAGAACACTGCCTGAAAGAGATCCAAAAAGAGAAACTCCTAGGAATATTGTGGCCAAATTCCAGAGTTCCCAGGTCAAGGAGAAAATATTGCAAGCAGCTAGAAAGAAACAATTCAAGTATTGTGGAAATACAATCAGGATAACACAAGATCTAGTAGCTTCTACATTAAGGGATCGAAGGGCACGGAACAGAATATTCCAGAAGTCAAAGGAACTAGGACTAAAACCAAGAATCACCTACCCAGCAAAACTGAGTATAACACTTCAGGGGAAAAATTGGTCTTTCAATGAAATAGACGACTTTCAAGCATTCTTGATGAAAAGACCAGAGCTGAAAAGAAAATTTGACTTTCAAACACAAGAATGAAGAGAAGCATGAAAAGGTGAACAGCAAAGAGAAGTCATAAGGGACTTACTAAAATTGAACTGTTTACACTCCTACATGGAAAGACAATATTTGGAACTCTTGAAACTTTTCAGAATCTGGGTACTGGGTGGGATTACACACACACACATGCACACACACACACACACACACACACAGAGACAGAGTGCACAGAGTGAATTGAAGAGGATGGGATCATATCTTAAAAAAATGAAATCAAGCAGTGAGAGAGAAATATATTGGGAGGAGAAAGGGAGAAATGGAATGGGGCAAATTATCTCTCATAAAAGAGGCAAGCAAAAGACTTCTTAGTGGAGGGATAAAGAGGGGAGGGGAGAGAAAAACATGAAGTTTACTCTCATCACATTCCACTAAAGGAAGGAATAAAATGCACGCTCATTTTGGTATGAAAACCTATCTTACAATACAGGAAAGTGGGGGATAAGGGGATAAGCAGGGTGGGGGGGATGATGGAAGGGAGGGCATGGGGAGGAGGAAGAATCTGAGGTTGACACTCATGGGGAGGGACAGGATCAAAAGAGAATAGAAGTAATGGGGGACAGGATAGGATGGAGGGAAATATAGTTAGTCTTATACAACACAACTATTATGGAAGTCATTTGCAAAACTACACAGATTTGGTCTACATTGAATTGCTTGCCTTCCAAAGGGAAGGGGTGGGGAGGGAGGGATGAAGAGAAGTTGGAACTCAAAGTGTTAGGAACAACTGTCGAGTAATGTTCTTGCCACTAGGAAATAAGAAATACAGGTAAAGGGGTATAGAAAGTTATCTGGCCCTACAGGACAAAAGAGAAGATGGAGACAAGGGCAGAGAGGGATGATAGAAGAGAGAGCAGATTGGTCATAAGGGCAATTAGAATGCTTGGTGTTTGGGGGGGGAGGGGAGAAAAGGGGAGAAAATTTGAAACCCAAAATTTTGTTAAAATGAATGTCAAATTAATTAATTAATTAATAAATTAAAAAAGAAAAAAAGAAAAAGAAAACAATTCTTTAAAAAACACAAGAGGCCAAATGAAAAAAAAAAATCCACAGAAGAAAATAACTCCTTTAAAAGTAAAAACAGGTCAAATGGAAAAGGAAGAACAAAAGCTAACAGAAAAAGAATTCCTTAAAAATCAGAATTGGGCAAGTGGAAGCTAATGCCTCTATGAGGCATCAAGAATCAATCAAATAAAATTTTTAAAAATTACAAACAGAAGAAAATGCAAATTATCTCATTGGAAAAACAACTGAACTTTAAAATAGTTTGAAGGGACATAATTTAAGAATTACTGGACTACCTGAAATCCTTAATCAAAAAAAAAGAGTCTGGACAACATCTTAAAAGGAATTATCAGGAAAAACTGACATGATAACTAGAACCAAAGGGTTCAATAGTCATTGAAAGAATCCACCAATCACCACCTGAAAGAGATCCCAAAAATGAAAACTCCAAGAAATATTGTATCCAAATTTAAGAATGATCAGATCAAGCTTAAAATACTGCAAGTAGTCAGAAAGAAATAATTCAAGTATCAGGGAGCCATAGTCAGAATTACAAAGGATTTAGCAACTTCTACATTAAAGGATCAGATTTAAATATGATATTCCAGCAGGCAAAGGACCTTGTATTACAACCAAGAATCAACTACCTATCAAAACTGAGGATAATCTTTCAGGGGAAAAGATGAAAACTCAATGAAATAAGAGATTTTCAAACTTTTCTGATGAAATGATTAGAAGTAAACATGAAATTCAATCTTCAGCTACAATATTCAAGAGAAACATAGAAAAGGAAAAAGAAAAGAAAAAAAACATTATTCAATAAGATTAAATGTGCCTCTATACAGAAAGCTGATGCTTGTAACTCATGAGAACTGTATCTCTATTAGAGCAATTTGGAGTATATATAGATAGAGAGTGTAAGTATAAATTGACTTTGATATGACGATATTAAAAAAAAATAAGTGATAAAAAAATAATTGTACTGGGAGAAAAGGATGGAGGAGGCAGAATAAGGTAAACTACATGACATGAAGAGGGGCAAAAGCCCTATTACATTAGTGGGAAAGAAGGATGGGGGTAAGCATTATTTGTATCTTACTTTCTTAAGACTTAGCTCAAAGAGATAATAACATACACACTCAGCTGGAAATAGAAATTTATTTTACTCTATAGGAAAATTGTAAGAAAAAGGGGAAAGAAAAGGCATAGGGTGAGGCTACTAGAAGGGAGTGCAGATTGAGGCAGGTCTTAGTCAGAAGTAAAACATTGGTTAAGAACAGGATTAAAGGAGAGAGAAAAGTATAAACAGGGATTGGGGGAAATAGGATAGAGGGAAATACATAGTAATCATAATTGTGAATGTGAATGGGATGAACTTTCCCGTAAAATGGAAGTGGATACCAGAGTGGATTAAAAACCTTAATCCTACAACATGTAGTTTACAATAAATACATTTGAAGTCTAGAGATACATATAAATATATTATGCTTTAGCTGAAGTAAAAAAAAAAAAAAGTAGGGATAGCAATCCTGATCTCAGAAGAAGCAAAAGCAAAAATACACCTAATTTAAAGAGACAAGAAAGGAAACTACATGTTACTAAAGATAACATAGACAATGAAGTAGTAACAGTGCAAAACATATATGCACCAAGTGGTATAGCATCCAAATTCTTAAAGGACAAGTTAAAGGAGTCACAGGGAGAAATAGATGACAAACTATGCTAGTGGGAGACCTCAGTTTCCCACTCTCAGAACTAGATAAATCTAGCCACCAAATAAACAAGAAAGAAGTTAAGGAGGTAAATAGAATATTTAAAAAGTTAAATATGATAGACCTTTGGAAAAAAATGAATGGGAATAGAAAGTAATAGGAATAGAAAGTAATATATCTGTTGCTCAAACTGACCATTTATTAGGACATAAGAAACTCAAAATCAAATGCGAAAAAGGTAGAAATATTAAATGCATCATTTTCGGACCATGATGCAATAAAAATTACATGTTGTAAAGGGCCTCGGAAAAATAGGCTAAAAACTAATTGGAAACAAAATAATCTAATCCTAAAGAATGAGTAGGTCAAAAACAAATCATAAAAATAATCAATAATTTCATCAAAGAGAACAACAATAATGAGACAACATATAAAACTAAGGGGATGCAACCAAAGCAGTGGTCAGGGGAGGTTTTTTATCTCTAAATGCTCACATGAATAAAATAGAGAAAAAGAAGATCAATGAATTTAGCATGTAACTAAAATAGCTAAGAAAAAAACAAATTAAAAATTGCCAATTAAGTACCAAATTAGAAATCCTGAAAACCAAAAGGAGAGATTAATAAAATTGAAAGTAAGAAAGCTATTGAATTCATAAATAAAACTAAGAGCTAGTTTTATGGAAAAAATAATAAAATAGAGTAACCATTTGTTTATTTTATTTTTAAAAAAGAAGAAAGGAAACCAATTTACCAGTATCAAAAAATTAAAAGGGTGAATTAACCACCAGTGAAGAGGATATTAAAGTAATAATTAGAAGCTGTTTTGCCCAACTGCATGCCAATAAATATGACAATCTGAGTGAAATGGATAAATGTTTACAAAAATCTAAATTTCTTACATTAACAGAAGAGGAAATAAACACCTTTAGAAAAATAAAGTGGACAACTAATCAATGAATTCTCTAAAAAAAATTCTCTGGGGTGTAGCCAAGATGGTGGTATGAGAATATGTACTCACATAAGCTCTAAGACAAACTCCTTCAGATGCTTATAAAAAGAGAATCTGGACAAATTTTTGAGTGGTAGAATCCACTCTGAGATAGTGTGGCAGATTTCCAGCCCAAGATTGCCTGGAAGGTTGATGGAAAGGATCTGTTGCACGGGCTAGAGGAGTGCACAACCTATGGGCTGTTCCAGTGCAAACCCTGCCATAGCAAAGCCAAGTGGTTTCAAGCAGATGCAGCAGTGCAGATTCTTAAATGTATCAGCCCAGGACAAGAGTATAGGGGAACTGAGTGAGGGAGAAGTGCAGAACCCCAGGTAACAACAGCAGCTGCTTCTGAGACCATCAGCCCACAGATTAAATGTCTGTAAGTTGCCTACTTGAACTTTTGGGAGCCAAGATGGTGGAGTTATCTGTAAATATTCTCCTCCTCTCCTTGTTGACCTTGAGAAACCCAGAGAGTATTTCCCCAGGAAAAATCCTGGAACAGTGGGAACAGGCGAAGGGGTAAACAATCTCTTAGCCCAAGAGTCAAGGAAAATCGCAAAGGGGGTGGGGAGTTCCCTCTTGCTGTGGCTGAAGGGGACCAGTGCAGGACTGGAGCTGTCTCAGACAGTACACCTCAGCTAACCAGGAGGAGATTCTGTGCCCCAGGTGGGTGGAGCCCATAAATGCCAACACCAGGACCCCAGGCATGCTTTAGCACAGCCAGGGCAATTGGGCAAACACCAGGCAGATGACAGATCACCAGCTGCTGAGCTTGTCTGTGCTGTAGCTCAGGAGAGGAGACTTTCTGCAGCCAGACCACCTCCCCCCTCCATACACACACACACATACACACCTTGTACAGTAAACTCCAGGATAACTAGGGAAACTCAAAAGGACTTCACCTGGCCTCTGCTTTGGCACACAAACCAGCTCAGCACCATATAAACTGCAGCATACTAGCTTCTAGCTGAAAGAACCAGAGGCCACAATAAACAGAATCTCAAGTTCCAAAAACAAGAACTGTGGGACAGAGCGCTCTGTGCCCCAGAAGCAGAGATCCACTATAAAGGCCAAGAAAAAGTCAATCATCATTAGCAAGAAGCAAACCAGAAAAGGAAAGATCATAGAAACGTACTATGGGGACAAGGGCCAAAAAATTAATATCAAACAGATCAGTATTCAGACTGTACTCCCATCTGAAACCTCAGAAGTGAATATGAACTGGTCTCAAGCCCAAAGAGCATTCTTGGAAGAGTTCAAGAAGGATTTTAAAAGTCAAATTAGAGAGGTAGAAGAAAAATTGGCAAATGATTTTAAAAATATGAAAAAAGAATTTATGGAAGAATTTAAAAAGAAAATTGAACAAATGGATAAGGAGACACAAAACCTAACTGAAACAATTGGACAAATGGAAAAGGAGATGCAAAAGTTATCTGAAAAAAACAATCTATTAAAAATTAGAATTGGGCAAATAGAAGCTAATGACTCTATGATACATCAAGAGTCAGTCAAACAATGTAAAGAATGAAAAAAATAGAAGAAAATATAAAATATCTCATTGGAAAAACAACTAACCTGGAAAATAGATCCAGGAGAGAAAATCTGAGAACTATTGGTCTATCAGAAAGCCATGATGACAAAAAGACAATATCTTCCAAGAGATCATCAAGCAAAACTGCCCTGAGGTCCTAGATCCAGAGGGCAAAATACTCATCGAAAGAATCCACTGATCACCTCCTGAAAGTGACCCCAAACTGAAAACACCAAAGGATGTTGTTGCCAAATTCCAAAACTATCAAGCTAAGGAGAAAATACTGTAAGCAGTCAGGAAGAAACAATTCAAATAGTGAGGAACTACAGTCAGAATCACACAGGACCTTGCAGCTACTACATTAAAATATTGGAGGGACTGGAATATGATATTTCATAAGGCAAAGGAACTTGGACTACAACCAAGGCTCAATTATCCAGGAAAATTGAGCATAATATTTCAGGCAAGGAGATGAACATTCAATGAAAAAAAAGGATTTCCAGACCTTTCTGGTAAAAAAATGTCAGACTTCAATAGAAAATTTTATCTTCAAATACAAGTCTCAAGAGAGTTATAAAAAGGTAAATGGGAAAAAAACAACTTGTTATTCAATATGGGCAAACTATTTACATCCCTATAAGGGAAGATGATATTTGTTAATCTTGAGAATTGTATATTCATTATGATATTTAAAAGTGATGCACATAGAGGGAGTAAGTATAAATTAAATGAAGTGATGATAAAAATATGATTTAATGGTGCAAAGAGATCATAAAGGGAGATGTGAAAAGGAGGAGGCAGAAAAAGGTAAATTACATCACAGGAAGGGACACAAAAACATATTACAGTAGAGGAAAAGACAGGAGGGAGATGAGCACTGTTAGAGATTGACTCTCATCTGATTTAGTTCAAGGAGGAAACAACCAATTCAATTAAGTATAGAAATCTAAGTAGTCCAATAGGCAATAGGAGGGGAAAGAAAAGAAAAAGGAGGGGAGGCTAGAAGAGAGGGAAGAAGTAGTAAGGAAAAGGGGGAAAGAAAGGGAGAGGGACTGACAGAAGGGAAGGAAGACTGAGGGAAGTGGTGGTCAAAAATTAAAACTCTACTCTTGAGGGGAAGGGAGAAGGGAGAACTAAAAGCATAAATGGGGGGAAATAAGATGGAGGGACAGACACAGTAATCATAACTGTGAATGTGAATGACTTGAATTTTCCCATAAAACAGAGGTGGATAGCAGAATGGATTAAAAACCACAATCTAACAATATGTTCTTTACAAGAAACACATTTGAAATGGGAATACATACAAGGTAAAGGTAAATGGTTGGAGCAGAATGTTTTATACTTCAGCTGATGTGAAAAAACAGGGATAGCAATACTGATCTCTGAAAAAGCAAAAGTAGAAATAAATCTAATCAAAACATGTAAGGAAGGAAACTATGTCCTGCTGAAAGGCACCATAGATAATGAAGTAATATCATTGCTAAACATACATGCAACAAGTAATGTAGTACCCATATTCTTAGAGGAGAAGGTAAGGGAACTGCACAAAGAAATAGACAATAAAGCTATACTATATCTCAACCTTCCCCTCTCTGAACTTGATAAATCTCATCTCAAAATAAACAACAAAGAAGTGAAGGACGTGAATAGATCTCTGGATCAGGTAGATATGATAGATCTCTGGAGAAAATTGAATGGGGACAGAAAGGAATATATCTTTTTCTCAGCAGTGCATGGCACATATACAAAAACTGACCATATACTAGATCATAAAATCCTCAAAATCCGGTGCAGAAAGGCAGAGATAATCAATGCCTCCTTCTCAGATCATAATGAAATAAAAATTATATGTAACAAAAGGTCATGAAAAGACAGACCAAAAATTAACCTCAAACTAAATAATCTAATCCTAAAGAATGAGTGGGTTAAACAATAAATCATAAAAACATTCAATGACTGCATTCAAGAAAATAAAAACAATGAGACAACCTACCAAAACTTATGGGATGCTGCAAAAGCAGTTCTTCAGGAAAGTTTTACATCAATGAACACCTACATGAGTAAAAGAAAGAGGAGATCAATGAAGTGGGCATGCAGCTGAAAAAACTAGAAAAATATCAAATTGAAAATCTCTGAGTAAATATCCAATTAGAAATACAGAAAAGCAAAGGAGAAATTTAAAAAAAAGAAGAAAACTATTGATAATAATATTTTATGTAACATATATAATAAACTAAGAGTTAGTTTTATGAACAAAAGAATAAAATTGATAAATCACTGGTCATTTTGATTTAAAAAAGAAAGAAGAAAACCAAATTATCAATATCAAAAATTAAAAAGGCAAACTCACCTGCAACAAGAAGGAAATTGAAACAATAATTAGAAATTACTTTACCCAACTATATGCCAATAAATTTGACAATCTAAATGAGATGGCTGAATATTTTAGAAACTATAAATTGCCTATATTAACAGAAGAGGAAGTTGAATACTTAAATAACCCCAACTCAGAAAAAGAAATTGAACAAGTCATCGATGAACTCCATGGGAAAAAAAAATCTTCAGGGCCATATGGATTTACAAGGGAATTCTATCTAACATTTAAAGAAGAGTTAATTCCAAAACTATATAGACTACTTGGGAAAATTGGTGAAAAAGGAGTACTATCAATTTTTTTTTTTTTTTGATAAAAATACGGTTCTGACACCTAAACCAGGAAGAACCAAAGCAGAGAAAGAAATTTATAGGCCAATTTCTCTAATGAATTTAGATGTAAAAATTTCAAGTAAGATATTAGCAAAAAGAATGCCCCAACTTATCATGAGAATAATATATTATAATCTAGTAGGATTTATTACAGGAATACAGGGCTGGTTCAATATTAGGAAAACTATTGGAATTATTGATCATATCAACAAAACAACTAACAGAAACCATATGATTATCTCAATAGATGCAGAAAAAGCTTTTGTCAAAATAAAACTTCATTCCTATTGAAGACATTGATGAACACAGGAATAAATAAAACTTTCCATAAAATAATATGCAGTATCTACCTAAAACCATCAGCAAGCATTATATGTAATGGGGATAAGTTTGATGCATTTCCAGTTACATCAGGGGTGAAACAAGGATGTCCATTATCACCACTGTTATTCAATATAGTACTAGAAATGTTAGCTTTAGCAGTAAGAGAAGAAAAAGAAATTGAAGTAATTAGAATAGGCAAAGAAGAAACTAAGTTATCACTCTTTGCAGATGTTATAATGATATACTTAGAGAATCCTAGAGAACAAGTAAAAACCTACTTGAAATAATAAACAAATTTGGTAAAGTTGCAAGTTACAAAATAAACCCACATAAATCATTTGCATTTCTATTTATAATACTAACAAAGCCCAACAGCAAGAAATATAAAGAGGAATTCCATTTAAAGCTGCAGTAGACACTGTAAAATATCTGAGGGTCTACCTACCAAAACAAACCCAGGGATTATAGGAACACAATTACAAAACACTTTTCACATAAATAAAGTCAGCTCTAAATAAGTGGAAAAATATCAGTTGCTCATGGGTAGGCCGATGTAATAAAAATGACAATTCTACCTAAATTAATTGACTTATTCAGTGTCATACCAATCAAACTGTCAGAAAAATATTTTCTGGAGCTAGAAAAAATCTCAAAATTCGTCTGGACGAACAAAAGGTCCAGAATATCTAGGGAATTAATGAAAGAAGATGCTAGCAAAGGTGACCTCGCCCTACCAGATCTCAAATTATACTACAAAGCAGCAATCATCAAAACCATTTGGTATTGGCTAAGAAATAGAGGGATAGACCAATGTAGGTTCTCAAGACACAGCAGTCGATGAGTATGGTAATCTACTGTTTCATAAACCCAAGGATGCCAGCTTCTGGGATAAGAACTCACTGTGTGACAAAAACTGCTGGGAAAACTGGATAACAGTGCAGCAGAAACTGAGCACAGACCAATGTCTGACACCATACATAAGAATAAAGTCCTAATGGATACAAGATCTAGGCATAAAGACTGATACTATAAACAAATTAGGGGAGTAAGGAAGAATATATTGTCAGATTTATGGAGAATGGAGAAAATTATGACAAAACAAGAGATAGAGGACATTATGAACTGCAAAATGGAAAATTTTGATTACATTAAATTGAAAAGTTTTTGCACAAACAAACCCAATGCAATCAAGATTAGAAGGGAAGCAGAAAACTTGGAAAGAATTTTTGCAACTAGTGTCTGTGAAAAAGGCCTCATTTCTAAAATATATAGAGAACTGAGTCAAATGTACAAGAATCCAAGTAATTCCTCAATTGATAAATGGTTCAAGTATATGAACAGGCAGCTTTCAGAGGAAGAAATTAAAACTATCTATAGTCATATGAAAAAATGCTCTAAATCACTATTGATTAGAGAGACATATCAAAACAACTCTGAGGTATCACACCTATCAGATTGGCTAACATAACAAAACAGGAGGACGATAAATGTTGGAGAAAATATGGGAGAGTTGGAATAGTAGTTCATTTTTGTTGGATCTGTGAGCTGATCCAATCATTCTGGAGAACAATTTGGAACTATGCCCAAAGGGCTACAAAAATGTGCATACTCTTTCAACCAGCAATATTGGTTAGACACAGAAGACGCCAAGGTCATCCACTACATCCTGAGCCATCCCCAGCTGTCTTGACTCTGTCCTGCCACTGGACTATGATGATTCTGGAGGAGAGAGTGAGGTTGACGACTTCATGCAACTCTGCCTCACTTAAATCCAATTTATTCATGAATCAAAAGACATCACACATACCATTTCACTATTATGCCTCACAGTCCTATGGTGATAGGCAAATGATGAAGTAGCAGGTGAGGATACACTGGGAGGTATAGTCACAACCCTGCACACAGGTGGCCCAGGCCATAGGGTCATTTCTCACTGTAAGCAACAGTGGGACTTGGCAGCCCCCTTCGTGTCTGAGCAGTCTTTTAAGGATTGCACTGCTCACCTCCTGGTGGGAGGAAGGGGGCTAGAAAAGGTGCCCTAAACATTGCCTGCTTACCCAACCCTGACCTGATTACTGCAGCAGGTGGGGAGTCCCTCTATATGGTCGAAACACAAAAAAGTGTACAAAAACATCTACAAAGATGATTCCACTCACCATCAGCATATGGAATGTGCATACACTAATAGACAACACAAAGTCCAGTAGACTTGAAAGAGGAACTGCTCTTGTTGCAAGAGAACTCAACAGGTATCATGTCCAAATGGCAGCCCTGAAACAAGGTTGGCAAATGAAGGCCAGCTTACTGAGGTTGGAGCTGGATACGTCTTTTTCTGGAGTGGGCACAGTGAAGGGGAGTGCTGTGAAGCTGGCATGGGTTTTGCATTCATAACCAAACTAATCAGCAAGCTGGCATGCCTGCCAAAAGTAGTGAATGACAGGCTCATGACATTGCAATTGTCATTCACAGGATAAAGCAATGCCACCATCATCAGTGCCTATGCTCCCACTATGACAAACACTGATGAAGTCAAAGAAAAATTTTATGAAGACCTAGAGACCCTTATCATCAATGTGTCAAAAGAGGACAAGCTTATATTTCTGGGTGACTTTAATGTTAGGGTAGGCTTAGACTACCAGACTTGGCAGGGAGTCCTAGGGAGGAATGGGGTTGGAAACAGCAACAGCAATGGTCATTTACTACTGAAGACTTGTGCATCGCATGACCTTCTCATCACTAACACTCTCTTCCATTTACCTAAATGCAATAAAACTTCATGGATGTACAGCAAAGCTTAGAGAGATGCAAGATTCCTGGCTCAGTAAGAAGTCAGAGGAAATTCAGTTTTATGTTGATAGTAACAATCCAAAGCGCTTTAATGATTCCCTGAAAGCTATTTATGGACCACAAACCTAAGGTGCATCACAACTACTCAGTGCTGATGGAGCACATTGATTAGTGATAAGGACATGATCTTAGAGAGATGGGCTGAACACTTCCATAGTGTTCCCAACAGACCATCATCAATCAATGTTGAGGCTACTGACCGTTTACCTCAGGTTGAAGTCAGCCCCTCCTTAGCTGAACTTCCAACTGAAGAAGAGGTTTTGAGGGCCATTAAGCTCCATCTCTTGTGGCAAAGCGCTTCGTGCTGATTGTATTCCAGCTGAGATTTACAAATTAGGGGGACCATTGCTCATTCAAAAGCTGGCTGAAATTTTCCAGGTTATATGGCAAGAGGAGGTTATCCCCCAGGAGTTCAAGGATGCCTCCATTGTCCAATAAGGGTAACGGGAATAGGTTGCTCTGTGACAATCACAGGGACATCTCTCTCTTAGTCATTGCTGGTGAAATTCTTGCTGGAGTCCTCCTTAATAGGCTGATCCTTCACCTGGAAGATAGTCATATACCTGAGAGCCAGTGTGGCTTTAGAAAGAGCCAAGGAACAGACGATAAGGTATTTACTGCCCGACAACTCCAAGAGAAATGCCAGGAGCAGAACAGAAGTCTGTACACAATGTTTGTAGATCTGTCCAAGGCCTGTGACACTGTTAGTCATGAGGGCTTATGGAAAATTAGGTCAAAATTTGGTTGCCCAGAGAAGTTCATCAATATTGTGTGTCAATTTCATGATGGCATGTTAACCCAGGTTCTGGATAATGGACAAAGCTCTCTTGTCTTCCCAGTCACCAGTGGAGTGAAACAGGGCTATGTGCTTGCTCCCATGCTTTTTAGCATGATGTTTTCAGCCATGTTGACAAATGCTTTCAATGAGGATGAACACGGCATCGAGGTCAACTGCCGTACTGATGGTAAGTTTTTCAATTTCAAAAGGCTACAAACCAAGACCAAAGTGGAGGGAGTGCTGGTGCATGATTTTCTATTTGCAAATGATTGTACACTCAATGCAGCCTCTGAAGCTGAGATGCAACAAAGTATGGATCAATTTTCTGCTGTCTGTGCTAATTTTTGCCTAATAATTAGCACTAAAAAAACACAGGTGCTCCATCAGACACCACCACACAATCCATATGTGGAACTATCAATTACAACAAATGGAGAAGTTTTGAATGTTGTGGACAAGTTCACATACCTTGGCACTGTACTTTCCAGGGATATACACGTTGACAATGAGGTTGATGCACACGTTGCCAGAGCTAGCTCAGTGTTTGGGAGGCTTTGAAGAAAAGTTTGGGAGAGAAGAGGTATTAGACTGACTACCAAATTGAAGGTCTACAGAGCCATTGTGCTGACCTCATTGTTGTATGCCTGTGAAACATGGACAGTCTACCAACATCATACCAGGAAACTGAATCATTTCCATTTGAATTGCCTGAGGAAGATTCTGAGGATCACCTGGCAGGATAAGGTATCAGATACTGAAGTTCTTGCTTGAGCTGAATTGCCAAGTATGCAAATTGAGCTTCAGAGAGTGCAGCTCTGATGGGCAGACCACGTTGCTCAAATGCCAAATGTATGCTTGCCAAAAAGACTATTTTATGGAGAACTTGCATGGGGCAGGTGATCACATGGTGGCCAGAAGAAACAATACAAGGACACTCTCAAGGTCTCTCTCAAGAACTCTGGATTTGACTGTGCAACATGGGCCACTCAGCATGACATGTCCACATGAGAAAAGGTGCTGTGCTCTTTGAGCAAAACAGAATTGAGACAGCACAAAGTAAACACAGGATGCACAAATTTGGAATATTCACCCGAAATATTCACACAGACTATCTGTGCCCAACTTGTGGTAGAGCATTCCAAGCTCATATTGGTCTCATCAGCAATAGTCAGATACACTGAAATTTCACTCTACAATGGTGATTTCATTTTGGTGTTCTTCGAAGATGAAAGACAATAACCACCAACCACTGCTTCTGGGACTCTATCCTAATGAGATCATAAAAATGTGAAAGGGTCCAACATATACAAAAATATTTATAGCAGCTCTCTTTCTGGTGGCTAAGTACTGGAAATTGAGGGGATGCCCATCAATTGGGGAATGGCTGAACAAGTTGTGGTATATGAATGTAATGGAGTACTACTATGCTAAAAGAAATGATGAACAGAAAGACTTCAGAGAAGCCTGGAAGGATTTATATGAACTAATGCTGAGTGAAATGAGGAAAACCAAGAGAACATTATACGCAGTAACTACTGCAGTGTGTGAGGAACGTTTCTGATATACTTAGCCCTTCACAGAAGTGCAAGGGCTTAAAACATTCCCAAAGGACTCTTGAGGCCAAATGCCATCCACATTCAGAGAAGAACTATGGAACTGGAATGCAGAATGAAGCAGAACATTTTCTCTTGTTTATGTTTTGATTTATTTGTGCTTTTCTCATGGTTTCTCCCATTCATTTTAATTCTTCTATGCGACATGAGACTAATGTGAAAATGTGTTTAATAATAATGTATTTGTGGAACCAATATAAGATTGCATGCCATCTCAGGGAGGGAGGGAGAAGGGAGGGGGGAATCTAAGACTCATGGAAGTGATTGTAAAACCTGGAAACAAATAAACTAATAAAAAATTCTCCAAGGCCATATAGATTTCCAAATGAGTTCTACCATGTAGTAAAAGAACAATTAATTCCAATACTATGTAAACTATTTGGAAAAATAGGTGAAGGAGCCCTACCAGACATTTTATAACACAAATGTGATGTTGCAACCTAAACCATGAAGAGCCAAAACAAAGAAAGAAAATTATACACAAATTTCCCTAATGAATATTGATGCAAAAAATTTAAATAAAATATTCACAAAGAGACCATAGCAATTTATCATGAGAATAATATAGTATGAACAGGCAGGTTTTATTCCAAGAACGCATAACTGGTTCAATATTAGGAAATCTATTAGCAGAATTGACCATATAAACAACAAAACTAACATAAATCATATGATTATCTCAATAGATGCAGATTTTTTTTTACAATATACAGCAACCATTCCTATTAAAAACATTAGAGAGGATAGACGTAAATGGAGTTTTCCTTAAAAGAATAAACAGACTATATCTAAAATAATCAGTAAGTATTTTATATAATGGGGATAAGCTAGAAGCATTCCCAATAAGACTAGGATGAAACAAGGATGCTTATTATGACCACTATTATTCAGTATCATACTGGAAATGTTAACATTCACAATAAAAGAAGAAAATGAAATAGAAAGAACTGGAATAGTCAAGGAAGAAACAAAACTATCACTCCTTGCCAATGATATGATGGTATACTTAGGGAATCTCAAAGAATTGAGTAAAAGCCTACTTGAAACAATTAACAACATTAGCAAAGTTTTGGGATATAAAATAAACTCATGTAAATTATCAGCATTTCTATATATTACCAAAAAGGGCCAGGAGGAAAAGATAGAAAGAGAAATGCTATTTAAAATAACTATAGACAATGTAAAATATTGGAGTGTCTACCTACCAAGACATACACAGAAGCTATATGAGCACAATTACATAACACTTTTCACACAAATAAAAACAGATTTGAACAAATGGAAAAATATTAATTGCCCATGTGTAGCCCAAGTTAATATAATAAAAATGATTATTCTACCTAAATTAGTTTATTCAGTAACATACCAATCAAACTACCAAAAATTATTTCATAAAGCTAGAAAAATTAAAATTCATCTGGAACAACAAAAGGTCAAGAATATCAAACAAATCAATGAAAAAATGCAAAGGAAGCTAATCTAGTCATACCAGATCTAACACTATTTTATAAAGTGACAATCTCAAAACTATTTGGTACTGACTAAGAAATGGATCGGTGGATCAGTGGAAAAAGTTAGATACACAAGACATGATAGTCAATGACTATGGCAATCTACTCCAGCTACTGGAAGAAGAACTCATTATTTGACAAAAATTTCCAGGAAAACTAGGAAACAGTATGGCAAAAACTAGTCATAGACCAACCTCTCACACACTTTTCCAATATAAGATCAAAATGGGTACATAATTTAGACCCTAAACAAATGAGGAAAGCAAGAAATAATTTACCTGTCAAGTCTGTGCAAAAGGGAGGAATTTATCACCAAAAAAGAGATAGAGAATATTATGAAATGCAAAATGAATAATTTTGATTAAATTAAATTAAAAATTTTGCACAAACAAATGCAACCAAAATTAGGAGGAAAGTAGAAAGCTGGGAAACAATTGTTTCAGCTAGTGTTTCTGATAAAGGCCTCATTTCTCAAATATATAGAGAACTGAGTCAAATCTATAAGAATACAAGTCATTCTCCAACTGATAAATGGTCAAAGTATATGAACAGGCAATTTTCAGAGAAAGAAGTTAACACTGTTTGCATTCATAGGAAAAACGCTCTAAATCACGACTGATTAGAGAAATGCAAATTGCAACTCTGAGGTACCACCTCATACTTATCAGATTGGTTTATATGACAAAAAAAAAAAAAAAAAGAAAATGATAAATGTTGGATAAAATGTGGGAAAAATTGAAATGCTAATACATTGTTAGTAGAGTTCTGATCTGATCTAACTATTCTGAAGAGAATTTTTGAACTGTGCTCAAAGGACTGTAAACTTGTGCATACCCTTTAATTCAGCAATATGACTACTAGATCAGTATCCCAGAGAGATAATAAAAAAGAGAAAAGGATCCACATGTACATAAATATGTATGGCAGTCCTTTTCGTGGTGGCAAAGAATTGGGAATTGAGGGGATGTCCATCAATTGGGAAATGACTGAACAAGCTGTAGTATATGAATGAAATGGAATACTTATTGTTCTATAAGAAATAATGAGCAGGTAGATTTCAGAAAAAACCTGAAAAGATTTCCATGAATTGCTGAGTGAAGTGAGCAGAACCAGGAGAACATTGTACACAGCAAAAGTAACATCATATGATGATCACCTATGATACACTTAGCTCTTGTCAGTACTACAATGACCCAAGACAATTCCAAAAGACCTGCGGTAGAAAATGCTAACCACATCCAGACAAAGAACTAGGGAGTCTGAATGCAGATTGAAGCATACTATTTTCACTTTTCTGTTGTTGTTTTATTCTTTCTCGTTTTTTCCCTTTTATTCTGATTCTTCTTTCACAATATAACTAATGTGGAAATATGTTTTACGTGACTGCACATGTGTAAACTATATTTCATTGTTTGCTACCTTTGGGAGGGAGGAGGAAAGAGAGAAGGGGATACAAATTGGAACTCAAAATCTTACAAAAATGAATATTGAAAAATATCTTTACATGTAATAGAAGAAAATGTTATTAAATACAAAAAAAATGAATGAATAAATAAAAAAGATCAGTTTTACTATATTGGTACAAATGAGCCATGAACACTGAATATCTCTAAATATTAAGGTCTTCCTACAGTCCTGTGAGAATTATTTTGTAGTTGTATTTATATATCTTCTATGTAAGTTGGTAGTTTAGCTCATTGGTATTTGATGTATTTTGATGATAATTTAAACATTAAATTTATCCTTCCAACTCAGTCTCACAGAGGTTATCAGTATTACATATAAATTTTGGGCATTTTGTGAATTTGTTTATATTATGCTTCTTCAGTGAGAAGCAGAGAAGTGGGCTAGAGAGAGAGCAAGTCTTAGAGTTAGCATTCTGATATCAGTCCCGCTGCTGACATTTTGTGGGCCACAAACTAGAAAAACTGACCTTTAGCAAGTTAATCTCCTTCTCTGTGCTTCCACTCAACTCTCTATGCCCAAAAATTACAGATGAATTAGAGGCTGCACTAGTAGAAGTTTGCTTGAAAAGAGTTCACCATAGTCATGAAATTATAAATCTAAATTCCAAATGAAAATGCTTTTTTTCTTTTTCTTTATTTTCTGGGGTTTTGATAAGTAAATTATAGATCTAATTTTCATTCTTCATCTTCTTTCTTGGGATATTGCTCTATGTACTAGGATGTCTAGCAGTATATCAAAAAATTGTCTAAAGAGCAAGGATTTTAGATTTACCATTGCTCATATTGAGAAAATTGGTAACATTTGTTAATTATGAGAAACATTAGCTTTTAGTATTAATTTTTAAAAATATAATTAAGAAGAAGGTTTTCATTTCAAGACAATCTTCACATAAATAGTACTATTTTTAGGCTTTTCTGAATGTATTGATATAATCATGTTTTTTATCGTTTTTATTAATCTTATCAATTGTACAAATGATTTGCCATGTTGACCTATACTTATGTTCCTGAGATGAATCCAATTTGGTCATAGTGATGCACAAGCAAGAGAAAGCGAGTTGATGTTCTGAGTAATGGAATGACATGACTAGAGGTACCCATGAGCAAGATGAGTCTGTCAGTTTTTAATTTTAAAAGTTTTAAGGAAGCTAAAACTTGTGTCTCCAAACATCAATAAGAATGAAGATTTCATTTTAAAATGGTCTAACCAATATAACATTTACTAATTTCCCAAGTATTGGTAAACCTTGTTTAACCAGGTTTCTTCTCTACCAGTGAAGAGACATTGTATAGTGATTCAGTCATCATGCAATTGTAAAGTTTGCAAACAGTATTTGGATGGCATAGGAAAACACAAAGAGGTGATCATCCTAGACAACTTCCCCATTCCACTTAAAATAAATTATAAGATGCTATACATGGATACGTTTATCAGGTGGAAACACTGGGTGTGAACAAGGCCTGCACTTTTCTGTAGGTGGAACAGGAAAATGACTATAGGATTTTCCTCTTGAAGCCCATATAAAGCGATCAAGCTAGATGGAATCTGAGATTCGAATTCTGGTGACAGAGTAGGGAGAGCCACTCCTGAGAAGGAATTGCTTGGACTGAGTGTGCAAGGTTGGTGAGGAGAATCTCAGCCTCAGTTCTCTCCTCCTTCTCCCTTCAAAAAGAGGAAGAACACATGGCCTTTGAAGAATCCAAGGATTTTGAATTTTCCATCAGCATCTTAGCATAGTGCACAAAACAACTGATAGAAGTGTCTACATTGAGAGTAAGGATAGCTTGAACCTAGATTAAAAAGTCTACAAAGAGCTTAATAGAAAAAGCCACGTTACACTTTAAAAGGAATATCTCAAGACCCCACCAAAATGATTTCCAGTAGCTATGCTCTGAAACATATACACTAAGCTTGAGCCCATTTAACCAGTCTTGTACTCTATATATATACTAATGGAAGACTTTGGGGGAGATATTGGTAATAAATATTCTTTCTATACCCCCTAGTACAAACCCCTTTCCAGAAGCTAATTAAATCTGGCAGACTCATAGATATCAATGATAATCTTTGGGAGATACTACTAGAGGCTTGTGAGTTACAGTATTAGAAAAGATATACCTAAATCCTCAGATTTAACTTTAGAACCCTGAAGGGGTGTAGTAGCCATGCTCTGGGGACATGATTTATTCCAAGTGGGAGATGGAGATACTCACCTCAAAAATGATTAAAAATAATTCCTAAGCTTTAAATTTATTTATTATTTTTAATTTTGAAAAATACCTCTATGCAAGTTATAAATTCTGCCTTCCTTAATTTTCAATACAGAGATGAAAACTGAGAAATATATTAGAAGAAACAGAGATGAAAGTGAGAAAAGTTGTTAGGAAGTTGTTATAATAGTTCAAGCACTCTGATTATCAACACTATTAAACGCTAGAAATTAAGCTCATTTAGAGAAAGAACTATCATTTTACTTTTGTCTTTTTATTCCCAGCACATATCACAATGTCTAGAACATTTCAGCACTGAATAAATTCATGTCAGTTAATCGCTATGTTATGAAAGGGTTTTTTGTAAAATTGCCAAAGAGCTTAACTAACATATGTAACATTGGCCCTTTCGGAGAAAAATGTTCCCAGAGTTCCAAACAGCCAACTTACAAATGGCTTTTTGGAACTGCAATACTTGTACATTATAAATAAAAGTACCTATGTAGTCCTAATTTTTTTAAGCCTAAATTATTCTTCACATATGAGTCATATTTCAACCCTGGTAAGTTCAGGAAAATAGTTCCTAATTATATAATATTTTACACGTTACAAGGTGTTTTGCCTTCATTAGAAACCCTATGACTCAGTTCAGGAAAGTATTATAAACCCTCCATTACAACTGAAGAAAATGAGCCTCACCAAAGTTAACCTGACTTGCTCAATATTTTCTTGGATTAAAAGACCAAACTGAGAAATGTATGAGCTTGTGTGTAGATTCATTAAAAAAAAAAAAAAAAAAAAAAAACTATGCAGAGAATACAGCTCAGTCATGCTAGGGCATTCATGTACTTGAGCTACAGAATAATAATGTAAGGTGTCAGAAATTTAGGGTAAAGGAGGAAGCAGGACTGTAAGAGCTAAGAAATGGTGATCAAGCTGACTTTCCTATGATGCTTTAAAGTTTGAGACAGAGAGATGATAGATCAATAATTAGATATAGGCATATATTTTATATATGTGCATGTAGACACACATATACATATACTTTATATCTCATAAGTATTTATACATCACATACATATTTATATTTATATCACACACGTGTGTGTATATACTTGCATGCATACGTATATACACACATGTATATTTGAGCCTCTTAACAATAACTAATGAATAATAATTAATTAATAATTTAATAAATCTTCTATATTTCACCCACCCTCAAAAATACCAACCACTGTTCTGTCATCCCATTCCTCTCATTCCTTTTATGGCTAAACTCCTTCAAGGCCATCTACAAAATGCTGTTCTACTTTTCTTCTTTCTCTCTGTGCTTAACTCTCTCCAGTCTGATTTCCTGACCCCATCGTCCAACTGTAACTGTCCTCTCCATTGTTATTATCTATTAACTAACAAATCCAGTGCTTTTCTCATTCCTCCTCCTTCTTAACCTCTCTGCAGCTTTTGACACTATTATCTTGTTTTTCTTACTGATACTTTCTTCTCCCTAGGTGTTGTTTTTGACACTATATTCTCCTGGTCCTGATCCTCCTGTCTGATCACATTTTCTTGTCCTTTTTGCTGTATTTTTATTCAGGTCATGTCCATTATCACAGGTCATGTCCGTTACCTCTGTCTTGGGCGCTCATCACTTCTGCTCTACTGTTTCACTGAGTGATCTCATTAGCTCCTATGGATTCACTTATCATCTCTATGCTAATAATACCTGTCACATCACATCTGGCCTGTTGCAATAGCCTGCCAAATTAATCTCCCTGCCATAAGTCTCTCCCCATTATCATCCTTGCTACCTACATTCACATATCAAAATGATTTTCCTAAAATGAAGGTCCAATCATGTCATTTCCCTATTCAATAAATTCTAATGGCTCTCCATCATCTCTAAGATCAAATATACAAACCTATGTGGCATTTCACAACCCATCATAACCTTTCATAACCATGCCTGCCTATACCCCTCCAGTTTCTTGTACCATGTACACTTCCTCCTCACCGCCCAACCTCACATTCTTTAGTCCAGTGACAGCAGCCTTATTTTTATTCCTCAAACAAGTTTCATCTCTTGACTCTGGGCATTTTCACTAGCTGTCCCCATTCATAGAATGCTCTCCCTCCCAGCTTCTGCAGCTTCATATAAGTTGTAGTTAAACCCTACCCTTTATAGGAACCTTTACTGAGCCCCTCTTAACTTTAGCAACTTCTCTCTGTTAATTATTTCCTATTTATTCTATATTTATCTAATTTGCGTGTGTCTACTTGCATATTGTCTCTCCCATTAGTTCATGAGTTCTTTGAGAGCAGACGCTGTCCTTTGCCATTCTTTGGGTCCCTGGTGCTTATTGGCACATAGTAGGCACTTACTAAATGCTCGTTGACTGACTGGCTCATTTTTCAAATGAGGAAACAGAGGAAATGAGATATTACTCTATGAACTAATGGCTACACAGCTAATAGATGTGTGCACAGAATAGCAGGGAGCCCTAAATTCAGTCCCTTTTGTCCACTGTCTGGATGCCCTTGCTCCTTAATAAGATCAGTGTAGTAAGCAAGAATAGAATTTAGAGCTCCCATAAAGCTAGCAATGGTTATAATGTATATTAGATCACCAGACTAAGACATCCCCAGGGAACCAGGATCAGTCTGTTCCTGAATAAATACTTGACAATTCTAGGTGAATGCCAATCCTACACTGTTATTTCAAAGGTAGCATACCTTTCTTGTCAAAACCATAATTACATGAAATTAGTCTCAAAAACTTCACAGCAAGCATCCTAAATATCTCCCTGTGAAAATGTCTATGACAGGATAGTTATATCAATTGAATCGGACTCCAGGTAATATTTTAACACAAACTCCCTGATATTTTTATGTAACTGAAAGAAAAGCCTGTCATTATCTGTAACAGTGTACATGACTGGTCGGAAATAGTTATATAAATCAGTCTGAGTCAATAAACAAATCTGCCAGATGCTTATCTTCACAACATGCAAAACTATTAAATTTGTGTTTCCTAAATCTTGCTTTCTGAAGAAATTTTGAAAATCCATCCCCACCAGGCAGTACCAACTGAGTGGAATTCATCAGAGCTGCAGTAATCAGAGTGATTATTACAGATTTTTTTCCTTAAACTAATCTCTCAGTTGGTTCTTAATCTATAACACTTATGAGTTACTATGTAGAAAAGGAAAAGATCTCGCAAAAGAACCTAAAATGTAAGACAAAATGTATATGAATAAAATTTCTCTCATCTGGACATGATAGTCAATTTTTTTTTTTTTTTACTGTAGATTTATTCCTATATGTAAGCTCAACCCAGTTTCCTCTTTCGTGGCAAAGGAAGGAACATCATTTTCACATAACATGACTCCTAATCTCTCATAAAATAATTCACTCTCCAGAAATCAACAAATCCACTAGTTAACAAGCTTTTATGTTCCAGGCACTATGCAATGGGCTGATGATACAAATTTTAAAAAAAGAAATGAGATCATCCTTGTCATTTAATTTCTGGGAATTGAGGGAATCCTTTCTTATCTCTCATAAAGAATTATTATTTACCAACTAAAGAAAAGTTGTTAGGCTCATCTGGCAAGCTGGTGCTGCAGTGAAAAGAGCACTGGGTCTTGAGTCAGGAGATCTTAATTAAATTAGGCCTCAAACACTTACCAGTTGTGTGTGACCCTATTCAGATCTCTGTTTCCTCAACTGTTAAAACAGTGAATAGTACCTAACTTGGAGGGTTGTTATCAGGATAAATTAGATAATGTTTAAAGCATTTAGCACAGTTCCCAAAATATTAGGTGTTATTTGAATTTTTATTCCTTTCCCTTCCACTCAATCTGGGAGAGAGAAAGAGGCCTCCCCACTCTCAGAGAGAATTATTTACCACTTGTATCAAACACCATTAGACGTTGCTCAGGAGCACAGAGTTACCTAGCTACAACTCAACCCTCTCAGTTCCCTAATTCACAACAGTCGCAACCTTCCAAGGTCATGTCTATCTCCTCTCTGGGTGAGAGCTTGGTATTAGAGACTGATAAGTTCTTCAGTGACCATCTTCTCCTTCTAAACTCTTTTTTTTTGGAGATTTAATTAGCCACACCCTGTTATAAGCTCACATTTAGCCTAGAAAAAATATGATAATCTTCAAAGTCCACATGGTCCCCTCTTCTACTGTTCTATGCATTTTGTATCACAAGGAAAGTTAAGAGTACATTCACACTAGCTCAGAGTCTATCGCTAGGAAAATTTCCAACATTCAAACATCAGTTTGAGTTTCTGCCCTAATTTCAATTTTTTGAGTGTCTCTTCCCAACTAGACCTCTCTATATTCGAAGCAAGTGAAGGATTTAGGAAGCATTTATATAAAAGATGCATGCAAAGCATCTTACAATATCTGCTATCAAACAAGAATAGGGAAGAGAAATATGAAACCTTTTGTGGGAATTTCAGAATTCAGTCTTTTAACAAGAACATCCAGTAGCCTCAGCCTGAGTCCTCACCCTCTGTTCTGAGATGCCTGTAGAGGGTCCTAATCCCCAATCCTCACTCCTTCCTTCCGTGTTGCAGATCTTCCCTTCTTTCAATTTCTCCTTTTGCTCTTTCTGTTTGTTGTTGTCAAGCCTTTGCCACCATTACTTTTCAGGCTTGGCTTGCTAAGTCCCTACTGGGTTTGGAAATGTTTTTGTTTGTTTGTTTTTTTACCTATTTCTTCTACTCAACCTTCTCTCTTACAGGCTTAACATCTTAAAAATTCCCAGGTGTGACTTACGTTCCCCTTCAAAGGTTGAAATAATTCACATCTCTCTAAGGATGTAAGGGGATGTTCTCTCTCTTAATTTACAAATTCCAAAATACTAGTTAGCTCATAAACTCTTCTAACATGTGAAAGCCATGTCAGCAAATTATGGTAAGTACAGGAGGGAACAATGCAGGCTGTGTGAGAGGTACAGTCACTGGAAACAAAGCATTAAAAATTCTCTCAACAAGAACTTTTATATGAACCTGGAATTTCAGAAGAATTCTGGATGGACAAGAAATCAGAGAATTCGTTCCTTGAAGACACAGAGCAAAAAGAGTCAAAAGAACAGGCCAGTGAGAGTTGGGTTTAAAAATTAAATGGTGCTTAAACAGATGGAGAGAAGTTAGAAAGTTCTTGGAGCTTTTTTCTACTGGTTAGAATAGCTAATAAGGGTATATTGAGGCATATGAGCTTTGTTTGGATTATCATTATTTTTTGCTTGTTTGTTAAAGCTAGGTATCTCAGCCTGGATTTGGACTCAAGTCCTCCTAATTACAGGAGTGGTGTTCCATTCCCTATGCCACTTAGCTTCCCTTGTTGGGTCTTCCACTCTGTTCTGTGATCCATCCCACTCTTATCAACACGAGAGTTTTGGCTTCTTTTTCTGACCTGAGCCAGTTGGGCTCTCCTCAGCCAATCTAGTGGCCCCCATTTGCTGTGACATTAACATATTTGTGTTGAAACCTTAATACAGACTCCAGATTAGTTTTACCTAATGTAGGTCAGAACTCCCAGAGTCAAGAGATCACCAGTCTCAGCCTCCTCACTAGCAGGAATTAAAGTCTTTAGCCACTATGCATGTGTTTTGCACTTATAATGAATGTTTTTTGACAATTGAGAAACAAATCTGTTTGATTCATATTTGATATAGTTTAGAGGAAGGTTAAATGAAGATTCTTCACTAAAGTCCTCCTCTGATACCTCTACATGGGGTAGGTAGTAGTGAACCTGCATCCTGAAAACTTATACAAATAGAGGCCAAACTCTGGCAGCTCACAGAATCCTAGAATAGAAGGGTAGAGAGGAAAAGGATTTAGAGATCACCTAGTCCAACCCCCTCATTTTAAAACTAAAGAAACTAAGGGTAAGATTCTTTCAAGATCACACACATAGTATGTAACAGAGGCATATAGTCTTCAGAAATTGAAAAGATTTCAAATGCATGGTGAGAAATATACTCCTCTAGTTATCTTACATTTTTTTTTATGAATTCATATGTGTAAGCATTACTTTTGCCGATTAAAATATAAGGGTTTTGAGGGTAGAAACTGAGTAGATACTTAATAAATGCATGCTGATTGACTGTATGCCTTGTATCTGAGGACTAGAAGCTTGGCCACAGGATGATATCCCCTCACATCTTTTATAGAAATCATCAGTCCTGGATGGGGAATATAAAGATAGCATAATGGAGATGACCATTGGACTAACTTCTCCTCTAAGCTCCTTCCAACTTTCTAGGATTATGTGAATCAATGAGCAGTCCAGTTGGCAGTGGTTGGCACTCAGTTCACACAGTGGTATCTAGAGGTTCAGGAAACTATTCCTGCCTCTCTATCTCTTGGTCTGGAAACAGCAATCAAATAGAATCTGCCATTTTTTCTGGAAAAGTGTCAATAAACTTCCCCTTGCTCTACTCACTCTCTTATTTCCAGTTTCTAAGTAATCATTCTTCTATAATTGTAATCTTTCTCTGTTAGATTTTAAACTTCTTGAAGACAGGAGTTGTCCTAGTTTTGTATTTATATCCAAATCCTTAACACAATGTCTGGAATGTAGTTCCTTTATTTTTTCATTTCAGTCACTCAACAAAAGTCAATAACATGACATGGAAGTCAATAAAACTATTATAATCTGAAGTATTATGACAAAGTCATTGTCCAGGATCTGGAAAGATATATTTCCATTGTACTTTTTTTCTTTGGTTAAATTGCATTTCAAGTGCCACCTTCAGTTCTAAGCACCACATTTTAGGAAGGGGATTGATAAAACTGAATATTCAGAGGAAGGCAAAGAGACTGATAAAAAGCCTAAAGTTTGTACCTTGTACAGATTGGTTGAAAAACCTAAGAGTATTTAGCCTAGAATAAAGGACCAAGAGAAACTTGATAATGATCTCCAAGTACTTAAAGGCTAGCCTTGTGAGATGGGGCTTAGACACATTCTTCGTTGGTCCAGTGGACAGGATTAGTAGATGTTAAAAAAAGAAAAAAATAATAATGAAAAACTTCCTAAGAATTAGAGCAATGGAAAATTAGAAGGCTCTATTCCCTAATTGATAAATGGTCAATGGATATGAATAGGCAATTTTAAGAAGAAGAAATCACACCTATGAGATTTGCTAATATGGCAGAAAAAAGACAATGACAAATAATGGAGAGAATGTTGAAAAACTGGGAAATGAATACATTTTTGGTATTGTGAACTGGTCCAACAATTCTGGAGAATAATTTGGGACTATGCCCAAAGGGCTATTGAATTGTGCCTACCCTTTGACCCAGCAATAGCACTACTAGGTTTGTATCCCAAAGAGAAAGAGAAAGAAAAGGATGTATTTATACAAAAAATATTTATTGCTGCTCTTTTTATGGTGGAGGAGATTTGGAAATTGAGGGGATGCCCATCAAGTGAGGAGTGTTTGAATAAGTTGTGCTATATGAATGTACTGCAATTCTATTTTACTATGAGATGAGCAGAGAGATTTCAGAAAAACTGGGAACACTTGCATGAACTGAGGCAAAGTGTGCAGAATGTAATAATAATATTGTACATGGTAACAGCAGTATTGTAATGATGATAAGTTGTAAAAAAACTTAGCTACTCTGATCAAGACCATGATCCAAGTCATCTGCAAAGGACCCATGATGAAAAATGCTATCTACCTTCAGAGAACTAACGAATTCTGATTCCAGAATGAAGTGTATTTTTATTAACTTTCTTGTTTTTCTTGTGTGTATTTTCTTTTACAACATGGCCAATATGGAAATACGTTTTGAATTAATCTATACGTATGTATATATATATATATACATATATATATATACATATATATATATATATGTATATATATATATATAAAATCAATAATATATTGCTTACCTTCTTAAGGGGTGGGGAAGGAGTGGGATTGAGGGAGAGAATCTGAAACTCAACTTCTTTTAAATGATTATTGAATTTTAAAAAATATTTAATTGGAAATATTTAACATAAAAATGTTTGTTTTTTAATTAGAATGGACTGCCTAGGGAGCTTGTAGGTTCTTCTTGACTAACTATTAAGAAAGTTATATGATCACTTATTAGATACGTTGTAGAAAGAATTCCAGTTCAAATACAGATAAGCTTCAAGAGCCCCCCAGATCTAAGATTCTGTGTCTCTGATTACTAATGCTTGAAAGCTAAATCATTAGCACAACAAAAGGAACAATGAAATGCATCCTTTTATTTTTACGTTTTTATCAGAAACAAGGATGAATAAGATTTTTATACTAATTTTTATTGATGTTTTTTCTCACATTAAACCTTCCCCACATCCTTCTTCCCCCTCCAGACAGTCATCCCATATAACAAAGATTTTTAAGAGAGGAAACAAAAAGAGAAAAAGTAAATCAGCAAAACAGAGTAATATTTTTAACAGATGACAAAATATGTAATACCCCATGTTTGTATACTCTTTACCTCTGCAAAGGAGTCAGAAAGTATAGTCTTAACGTAGTTTCTTTGGAGGCACACTTATTCTTTGTAATTTTGCAACATTCTTTTTTTAATTGTTTTGTCATTGTTCTTCCTAACAACATTGTTATAGTCGCTGTACATGTTGTGTTCTTCACTCTGTTCACTTCATTTTGCAATAATTGATTTAGATCTTTGCATGTTTCTCAGTATTCATCATATTCATTATTTCTTACAGAGCAGAAATACCCATTACATCCATGTACTACAATTTATTTACCAATTAATGGTCATCTCCTTTGTTTTTAATTCTGTGTTACCACAAAAATGCTGCTATTTTGGTGTGTATAAGACCTTCTGCTTATCAAATATTTCCTTTGGATATAAACCATGTAGTGGAATATTTGGGCCAAAGAGTATGGGCATTTTAATTACTTTATTTTACTAACTCCAAGGTGCTTTCCAAAACTGTTATACCAATTGACAGCTCCACCAATAATGCACTAGTGTACCTTTCTTCTCAAAACCCCTACAACGTTAACTATTTATGTTTTTTGCCATCTTACCAATTTTCTTAACTTCAGGTTGTCTTGATTTTACATTTCTGATGTACATTTCTTTGATTATTAATGATTTTGGAGCCTTGTTTAAAATAGTTGCTAATATCTTGTATATTTTTTTCTTTTGAGAACTCCCTATTCATGTCTTTTGATAACTTACCTATTATAGAGAAGTCTTTTAATTAAAACTCTTCATACCAGTGTCTAGTATTTGTTGAGTCTTCTTCAAATTTTCAGGCTGATATAGGGTTTAAGTTCAATTTTGAATGAAGGGAGAACAATGTGTCAATTCTGGAGGTCTAGAAAATGTTATAATTATATAAAATTATATATCAAAAAATATTGCTATTATGGAGTTCTCAGGCTCAGAATTGACTGTGACTGTTATGGATTGCTAATAAAGGCATTTGAATTTGTAATCATACTTGTCATCCTAAGCATATCTATTTGAGAGGGGAAATAATAAGTTGTATTTTGAACATTTTGAGTCTGAGTTGCCTCTATAGCATTCATTTCAAAATGTCAGTTAAACAGTTGGTCACTCAGGAGTAGAGCTCAGCAGAGAGAGATCTAAATGTACGGATCTAGACATCTTATGTATAGAGATAGCAGGACTCATGAAAACTGAAGTCACTGAGAGAGAATGTAGGGAAATAAGAGAATTCCCAAGAACAGGCTCTTGGGAGACACACATACTTAAGTGATGGAATATAGAAGATGATTCAGTGAAGGAGATTAAGGAGAAGTGGTTAGAGCAATAGGAAAAGAAGCAAAAGAGATCAGTGTTACAAAAGAGGACAGGATATATTCCAGACAATACCCCAAAATTTTGCAGAAGGACAATATTTGCAGATAAGGAAGGCTTATCAGATTTGGAAAAGAAAATGCTGGTAACTGGAGAGAGCAATTATCATTGAGTGATGAATTTGGAAGCTGAGTGAGAAATGACTGAGACTAGAGGAAGGAGAAGCAATGGGTATAATTGACTTTTTCTAGTTTTATTGTGAAAGGGAGGATAGTATCCTGAAGGAATGACAGAGTCAAGTGAAGCTTTTTAAGGTTAAGGGAAACCTAGGTATATTATAGGCAGAAGGGACCAAACCAATAGAAACAGAGGTTAAAGATCTTTGAGAGAGGTAATCATTACAGCATAAAATTTTTCAAAATATAAGAAGAGGATGGGAATAAAAGCACAAGTAAGGGGGTTAGTCTTGGAAAGAAGAAGGGTCATGTCATTAAAGACTGTCATTAAGGAGAGAATAAGTGTTGATGTCAAGAAATTTTGAGATGTAGAATGAGAGAGAAAAAAGACAGTAAACAGTTAAGGAAACTGACCCTCATCACACTTCTTCTTCACATTCCATCTATCCATGAACACAGATCATTGTGAAATTCTCTCTACCTGGATCATCAACCTTTGCAGTGGACTTTTCAACCCAATTCCCTGAATCCATAGCTCCAGTATCTAAGGAAGTTAATACAGTCCTGCCCTTGTACCCATCCATTTTGATTGATGGCTGAATTTACCATGCCTCCTTTATCCCACTATATATAATAGGTGTTACCTCACTCAAAGTGAGAACCTGAAAAGACCTTAGCCTAAAAGGGCCAAGGTCTCCCATTACATCCTGGGCCATCTCCAGTCTTCCTGATTATTGTCTGGCCAGTGGACCCAAATGGCTCAGGAGGAGAAAGTGAAGCTGATGACCTTGCAAATCCTTCCCTCATTCAATTCAAAAGTCAACTGCAAGTCATGTCATCATTTCCCTGATGTCATGGCCCTATTCAGCAATGAAGGACAAACACAATAACAACCAACCATATACCAGAGACTAAGTAAGTTTCACCTTCATATCCTATATACTTTCTGGAGTTTCTATCACATCTTTTCTTTACTGGAGAAGGTATGACATTCCTGTGGCTCCACTCACAATCACTGTGACTCTTCAGACCAATATTCTCTCCCCTAACATGTGTTCCTTTATTCTTTTAAAATGTGAGGTCCCTGAGGTTAGAAATTCTCTACCTCTCTTCTTTTGGGGGGAGAGGGGATTAATATCATCAGTGTTTAGCAGAATTCACAGAATAGAGTAAGTACATAAAATTTTAATCCTTTTTATTAATTCAAGAGTAAAAATATGATTTTGTGACAGTGAGGACTGAAGTAATGAAGTTTAATGGAAAAAGCCCTACATTTGAAGTCAGAGGATTTGGGTTTGAATTCTCATTTTGTACCTACTTGCTATATGGATGTAGGTGAGACATTTTCCCTCTGTGGCCCCATTTCCTTATCTAAAGTCTTGTTGAACTCTATATTCTATGACCATAATATGTGGTCATAACAACTAGCTAAAGCAATTGTAGGGGCAGAGCCAAGATGGTGGAGTAGAAGGACACACACTAGCTCCAAACCCACAGCCCATAAAATATCTGTAAAAAAGAACTACCAACAAATTCTGGAGAAGCAGAAGCCACAGAACAACGGAGTGGACGAGATTTCTGTTCCAGAGAACCTGAAAATCTCTCGCAAAAGGTCCTTCATGCTGCAGACCCAGAGCGGAGCCCAGCCCTCCTCAGCTGCATGGTGCCTAGAGGACCAGATCCGAGCAGGCTTCAGGGACACAATCTCCAACGGCCACGTGGGTCCCTCCACCCACAGGTGACAAGGGTCGGTGAGAGGGTCTCTTTGGTGGGTGGAGAGGGGAGTGGGGTGCCCCCATAACTCAGGCCCCCTCGGAGGCAGCAGCAGAGGTGGCAGTGGACCAGGGCTCCCCAAGCAGGCAGGAGCCTGGATCCATTGTTGAAGGTCTCTGCATAAACCCCCTGAGGGAACTGAACCCAAGAGGTGGCCCTGCCCCAACCTGAGCACCTGGACTTAATCTCACACTGAATAGCAGCCCTGCCCCCACCCAAAGCACTGAGGCTGGGAAGCACCATCTGAATCTCAGACCCCAAGTGCTGGCTGGGTAGATCTGGAGGCAAGTGGGTGTGAAGAGAATATTCAGAAGTCAAGTCACTGGCTAGGAAAATGCCCAGAAAAGGGAAAAAAAAATAGAAGGTTACTTTCTTGGTGAATAGGTATTTCCTCCCTTCCTTTCTGATGACAAAGAACAATTCTTACTATCAGGGAAAGACACAGAAGTGAAGACTTCTGTATCCCAGCCCATCCAATGGGCTCAGGCCATGGAAGAGCTCAAAAAGGATTTTGAAAATCAAGTTAGAGAGGTGGAGGAAAAACTGGGAAGACAAATGAGAGACATGCAAGCAAAGCGTGAAAAACTAATAAACACCCTGCTAAAGGAGACCCAAAAAAATGCTGAAGAAAATAACACCTTGAAAAATAGGCTAACTCAATTGGCAAAAGAGGTTCCAAAAGCCAATGAGGAGAAGAATGCTTTCGAAAGCAGAATTAGCCAAATAGAAAACGGGGTTCAAAAGCTCACCCAAGAAAATAGTTCTTTCAAAATTAGAATGGAACAGATGGAGGCTAATGACTTTTTGAGAAACCAAGAAAGCACAAAACAAAACCAAAAGAATGAAAAAATGGAAGATAATGTAAAATATCTCATTGGAAAAACAACTGACCTGGAAAATAGATCCAGGAGAGACAATTTAAAAATTATGGGCCTACCTGAAAGCCATGATCAAAAAAAGAGCCTAGACATCATCTTTCATGTATCAAGGAAAAGTGCCCTGAGATTCTAGAATCATAGGGCAAAATAACTCTTTAAGGAATCCACAGATCACCGCCTGAAAGAGATCCAAAAAGAGAAACTCCTAGGAACATTGTGGCCAAATTCCAGAGTTCCCAGGTCAAGGAGAAAATATTGCAAGCAGCTAGAAAGAAACAATTCAAGTATTGTGGAAATACAATCAGGATAACACAAGACCTAGCAGCTTCTACATTAAGGGATTGAAGGGCGTGGAATAGGATATTCCAGAAGTCAAAGGAACTAGGACTAAAACCAAGAATCACCTACCCAGCAAAACTGACTATAATACTTCAGGGGGAAAAATGGTCTTTCAATGAAATTGGAGACTTTCAAGCATTCTTGATGAAAAGACCAGAGCTGAAAAGAAAATTTGACTTTCAAACACAAGAATGAAGAGAAGCATGAAAAGGTAAACAGTAAAGAGAAGTCATAAGGGACTTACTAAAGTTGAACTGTTTACATTCCTATATGGAAAGACAATATTTGTAACTCTTGAAACGATTCAGTATCTGGGTACTGGATGGGATTACACACACACACATAAAGACAGAGTACACAGAGTGAATTGAAGAGGATGGGATCATATCTTAAAAAAATGAAATCAAGCAGTGAGAGAGAAATATATTGGGAGGAGAAACGAAGAAATGGAATGGGGCAAATTATCCCTCATAAAAGAGGCAAGCAAAAGACTTATTAGTGGAGGGATAAAGAGGGGAGGTGAGAGAAAAACATGAAGTTTACTCTCATCACATTCCACTAAAGGAAGGAATAAAATGCACACTCATTTTGGTATGGAAACCTATCTTACAATACAGGAAAGTGGGGAATAAGTGGATAAGCAGGGTGGGGGGGATGATGGAAGGGAGGGCATGGGGAGGAGGGAGCAATCTGAGGTCAACACTCATGGGGAGGGACAGGATCAAAAGAGAGAATAGAAGTAATGGGGGGCAGGATAGGATGGAGGGAAATATAATTAGCCTTATACAACACGACCATTATAAAAGTCATTTGCAAAACTACACAGATTTGGCCTATATTGAATTGCTTGCCTTCCCAAGGGAAGGGGTGGGGAGGGAGGGATGAAGAGAAGTTGGAACTCAAAGTTTTAGGAACAACTGTCGAGTATTGTTCTTGCCACTAGGAAATAAGAAATACAGGGAAAGGGGTATAGAAAGTTATTTGGCCCTACAAGACAAAAGAGAAGATGGTGACAAGGGCAGAGAGGGATGATAGAAGAGAGAGCAGATTGGTGATAGGAGCAATTAGAATGCTCGGTGTTTTGGGGTGGGGGAGGGGACAAAACGGGAGAAAATTTGGAACCCAAAATTTTGTTAAAATGAATGTTAAAAATTAAATTAATTAATTAATTAATTTAAAAAAATAAATTGTAAACATTTCAGAATTAGGGTACCAAATTCCTAATCTTGATTCTTTTTTTAAATTTTTTTTTTTAAATGTCAATTTATTTTAGTCAACATTCATTTCCACAAAATTTTGAGTTCCAAATTTTCTCATCTCTTCCCTCCTCTCTACCCCAAGAAAGCTTGCATTCTGATTACCGCTTTTTCAGTCTTCCCTGCCTTGTATCACTCTCCCTCCTATCATCCTCCCCCTCACTTTCTTGTACAGAAAGATAGATTTCTATATACCATTGCCTATGCATCTTATTTCCAAATTACATGTAAAAACAGTTTTTCACATTCCTTTTAAAACTTTGGGTTCCAAGTCCTCTCTCTTCTTCCCTTCCCACCCTCACTGAGAAGGCAAGTAATTCAACATAGATTATATATGGGCAGTTGTGCAAAACACTTCATAATAGTCATGTTGTGAAAGACTAAGTATATTTTCCTCCATCTTATCCTGCCCCCATTTATTCGACTCTCTCCTTTGACCCTGTTCCTTTCCAAAAGTTTTGCTTCCAACTATTCCCTTCTCCAGTCTTTCCTCCCTTCTATCATTCCCCCCTTATACACTTCCCTCTAATTTCCTGTATGGTAAGATACCTAATTGGTTGTGTGTATTATTCTCTCCTTAAGTCAACTCTGATTAGAGTGAAGTTCAATCATTCCCTTTTACTTTCTCCCTCTTCCCCTCCATTGTAAAAGCTTTTTCTTGCCTCTTTTATGTGACATAATTTATACCATTCTGTCTCTCCCTTTCTCTTCCCAATATTTTCCCCTCTCACCCCTTAATCTTACTTTTTAGATATTATCACTTCATATTCAGCTCACCCCATGCCATCTATCTATGTATGTATCCGTGTGTATGTGTGTGTATACACACACACATATATATATATATATGTATATATATATATGTATGTATATATATATATATATATATATATATATATATATATACATACATATATATATATATATCCATCCATCTATCTGTCTATCTATTCCCTCCAACTATCCTAATAGTTGGTCTCATGAGAAAGGTCTCATGAGTTACAAATGTCATCTTTTCATGTAGGAATATAAACAGTTCAACTTTAATAAGCCTCTTATGGTTTCTCTTTCCTATTTACCTTTTTAATGCTTCTCTTTATTCTTGTATGTGAAAGTCAAATTTTCTATTCAACTCTGATCTTTTCAGCAAGAATGCTTGAAAGTCCTCTATTAAATATTCATTTTTTTCCCCTGAAGGATTATGCTTGGTTTTGCTGGGTGGGTGATTCTTGATTTTAGTTCTAGTTCCTTTGACTTTTGGAATACCATATCCCAAGCCTTCTGATTCCTTAATGAAGAAGCTGCTAGATCTTGTGTTATCCTGAATGTTTTTCTACAATACTTGAATGGGTTCTTTTTAGCTGCTTACAATATTTTCTCCTTGACCTGGGAACTCTGGAATTTGGCTACACTATTCCTAGGAGTTTTTCTTTTGAAATCTCTTTCAAGAGGCAATTGGTCAATTTTTTCATTTCTATTTTACCTTCTGGTTGTAGAATATCATGACAGTTTTCCTTGATAATTTCATGAAAGATGATGTCTAGGTTCTATTTTTGATCATAACTTCCGGGTATTCCAAGAAATTTTAATTATCTCTCCTAGATCTATTTTCCAGGACAGTGGTTTTTCCAATGAGATATTTCACATTGTCTTCTCTTTTTTTCATTCTTTTGGTTCTCTTTTATACTTTCTTGATTGCTCATGAAGTCATTAGCTTCCATTTGCTCCATTCTTATTTTGAAGGAACTATTTTCTTAAGTAAGATTTTGGACCTCCTTTCCCATCTGGCCAATTCTGTTTTTTTAGGCATTCTTCTCTTCACTTACTTTTTGGACTTCTTTTGCTATTTGTGTTAGTCTATTTTTAAGGTGTTATTTTCTTCAGTGTTTTGGGGGTCTCCTTTAGCAAACTGTTGACTCATTTTTCATGATTTTCTTGCATCACTCTCATTTCTCTTCCCAATTTTTGCTCTACTTCTCTTACTTGATTTTCAAAATCCTTTTTGAGCTCTTCCATGCCCTGTGACCAATTCATATTTTTCTTGGAGGCTTTAGATGTAGAAGCTTTGACTTTATTGTCTTCTTGCTATATATTTTGATCTTCTTTGTCATCAAAGTAAGATCCTGTAGTCAAAGTTTCTTTTTACACTCTCTGCTCATTTCCTCAGCCAAATATTTGACTTTCAAACCCTTTATCAAGGTAAGACTCTGCCTTCAATGGTGGAGAGTTGGAATACTATCCCACACTCCAAGGGTTTGTGCAGCTGTTTTCAGAAATACTTCTTGGGACCTTCAAATTTTTAACTCTTCCAAAGTTGTATGATCGAAGAAGAGATGTTTACTCCTTTGCCCACCTGTGTTCTGGTCTGTGAGTGACCAAAAGCACTCTTTTTTTTTGCCTTGGAATGATGAAAAAGATCCCCTCTCCAATGCACCACAAGCTCCACCACACCAGTTCTCCTCCTTGCCCTAGGACCACCACCCAGGACTCTGACCCAGACTCAAGCAGGGCAAAGCAGAGAATCTTGCCTCAACACTAGCAAGGAACTCCATACAATAGCCCTCTGATAAGCCACTTGATCCCCAGACCATCTGTGGGCTGGGAATTTCAGAAGCAGCCACCAATGCCACTGCAGCAGCTACTGCTGCCACCTCTGCCACCACCACTTCCACTGCCCTGGGGCTGGGGTCATATCTTGCCCCTCCCCCACTTGGATCCAACAGAGTTTTCTCAATGACCTTCTATGTTGTCTTTGGTATTTGTGATCCAAAAAGTCTGGAAATTGCCACAGTTGCCAGTAATTAAGTCCCCTGAGGCCTGTCCAGGCCCTGTTTGTGCTGGCTCAGACCACACTGGCCTATGCCCTGCTTCCAATCTGGTGTGATAGGCCCTTCCTATTGAACTTCAAGACTGTGTCAAACAGACTTCTTTTACTCCATCATTTTGAGTATTCTGCAGCTCTAGAATTTGTTTAGAATCATTTTACAAGTATTTGGAGGCATTTGGGGGAGAGCTCGAGCAAGTCCCTACTTTTACTCTGCCATCTTGGTTCCCGGGCCCCATTTCTATTCTTACAGTATCCTGGGGAAATGTGAGAAATTAGTTTGTCCCTCCTTAAAAATATCCCAGAAGTTGAGCCAAGATAGCAGAGTAGAAGCTAAAGCTTCTACAAGTTCAGCCAAATAACTGTAAAAAATGACTCTGAACAAAATCTGGAGCTGCAGAACCCAAAGAATGATGGAATGAAATGAATCTCCAGCTCAAGACAACCTGGACAGTCTATAGCACCAGCACTGCAAGCAGAGCTCAGTCCAACGAGGGCCATGCTGGCACAGATGGAGCCTGAGCAGCCCCAGGTGGAGGAGGGGGGATTGAATTTCTGGCTCTTGAGGTGCTTCCCAGACTTCATAACCTCAAAACACTGAGGACAAATTGGAAAGTAACTGGAAAAAATCTGTCTGACCTGTATAAGAGAGTAGAGCAGCCTGGCTCTAGTCCTAGGGCAATGGAGGAGGTGAAGTAGCCCATGGCTGCCTCAGCAAGGGCAGAAACACTGACTATTTCTGGAGCTCTAGCCTCATAGATTGGGGGGGAGAGGGGGGGATTGAGCAGCTGACAGCACACACACCTATCCCTACTGGAAGCAGCAGCAAACAAACTTGACAAAGAGCTCAAAAGTCAAATAAATGGCTGGGGATATGAGCAAAAAAGGGAAAAAGAATCAGACTATAGAATCTTACTTTGGTGACAAGGATGACCAAAATATACAAACAGAAGATGACTACAAAGTCAAAGCTCCTACATCCAAAGCCTCCAAGAGAAGTACGAATTGGCCTCCAGCCGTGGAAAAGCTCAAAAAGGATTTTGAAAATCAAGTAAGGGAAGTAGAGTAAAAATTGGGAAGAGAAATGACAGTAACTCAAGAAAATCATGAAAAATGAGTCAACTGCTTGCTAAAGGGAACCCAAAAAGTGCTGAAGAAAACACCTTAAAAAATAGACTATTCCAAATGGCAAAAAAAATCCAGAAAGCCAATGAGGAGAAGAACACCTTAAAAAGCAGACTTGGCCAGATGGAGAAGGAGGTACAAAAGCTCAATGAAGAAAATAATTCCTGGGGGTAGAGCCAAGATGGTGGAGTGGAAAGATGGACCTGCTGTAGCTCTGTATCCCCAAGGCAATATTCACAGCACTGGTGGTGACTATGAATATGCCAGCATAGTTCTCAATCACAAAATATAAAAGATTCTCCATATAGAAGGCAGAAGAAAAACATTTATTTAAACTCCAGAAAGGAAAATCCTAGAACCAGAAAGCACAATCCATCATGGTGCCCAAGAAGTTACTACACATGATCACAGCAGAGGGCAAAGTCATTCTCAAACCTCCCCTCACTCAACCAGGGCCTTCTCACTATCAACTGTCACAATATGTCAGTTGGCTTGTGTCAGTTGGTCTGTGCCAGTTGCCTGTGTTCTTTTCCCTCTGATCTGATCCCACTCAGTCACTTCCTCCCAGTTCTGCTCAACCCATCCTGTTCCACTTTTTTAGTAAGCTCCTCCTACCACATGTGACCAGGTTTGTACGCAATTTAAGCAGATCATATGGGCCTATTAATTAAAGAGAAGGATCTTTCCATTTAAATTACTATTACAAACTGCCCCTAGAGTCCATAAAATACCTGCAAATAATGACTCTAAGCCAATTTTTGAGCAGCAGAAGTCACAAAACAACAGAGTGAAAGCAATTTCCAGCCCAAGACAGTCTGGAAGGCCAATATGAAAGGTCTATTGCACTGAGATCAGAGTGAAGTGCATCCCAGCCTTGGTCGCTTGGTACAGACAGGACTAGAGAAGACTTCAGAGTGCCAAATCATAGATAGCAACTGCAGTTGTCAGGTTTCCCAATCCTCGAACACCAAAGACAGTTTCAAAGGTCAGTAAGGAAACTCTTTCCCCTAGGTGAGAGGGGAGCAAGATCTGGCCCCGGCCCTACACAGGTTGGCAGCAGGGGCTATGGCAGCAGCATCCACTTTTGGAGCCCACAGCCTAAAGACTCTGGGGAAATTGAGCTGCCAAACTGAGTCTCAGTTCTGAGTGGCAGGCCTGGGGTGAAGAGGAGCACTGGAGTGGTGGAGCTGCTGGATGCTCTGGAGAGGGAATCCTCCTTGAAGATCCTGGGCAGAAATGAGTGCTTATGGCTGCTCCCAAATCAGAGTGCAGGCCAGGAGATGAATAAACTCTTCTCCCTTGATTGTGCCACCTTAGAGGAACTGAGAACTTACAGGTCCCTAGAATACATCTTCCGCTTGACAAAGGACTCAAAAGTCAAGTAACTGGATGGGAAAATGTCCAAAAAGGGGGAAAAAATAAAACTATAGAAGGTACTTTCTTGATGAAAATATACTTTCTTCTATCCTTTCATATGAGGAAGAACAAAGCATACCATCAGAGGAAGGCATCAAAGTCAATACATCTATATCGAAAACCTCCAAAAAAAATATGCAATGGTTTCAGGACATGGAAGGGCTCAAAAAGGATCTTGAAAATCAAGTAAGAGTGATGGAGGAAAAATGGGGAAAAGAAATGAGAGTGATATAAGAATATCATGAAAAGTGAGTCAAGAGTTTGCTAAAGAAAACACGCCAAAAATGCTGGAAAAAATAATACCTTTAAAAAGAGACTAACCCAAATGACAAAAGAGATCCAAAAAGCCAATGAAGAGAAGAATGTTTTAAAAGCAGAATTAGCCAAAAGGAAAAGTAGTTTCAAAAGCTCACTGAACAAAACAAAACCAAAAGAATGAAAAAATGGAAGATAATGTGAAATATGTCATTGGAAAAACAACTGACCTGGAAAATAGATCCAGGAGAGACAATTTAAAAATTATGGGACTACCTGAAAGCCATGATCAAAAAAAAAAGCCTAGACATCATCTTTCATGAAATTATCAGGGAAAACTGCCCTGGTATTCTAGAACCAGAGGGTAAAACAAATATTGACAGAATCCACCGATCACCTCCTGAAAGAGATCCAAAAAGAGAAACTCTTAGGAACATTGTGGCCAAATTCCAGAGTTTCCAGGTCAAGGAGAAAATATTGCAAGCAGCTAGAAAGAAACAATTCAAGTATTATGGAAATACAATCAGGATAACACAAGACCTAGCAGCTTCTACATTAAGGGATTGAAGGGCGTGGAATAGGATATTCCAGAAGTCAAAGGAACTAGGACTAAAACCAAGAATCACCTACCCAGCAAAACTGAGTACAATACTTCAGGGGGAAAAAATGGTCTTTCAATGAAATAGACTACTTTCAAGCATTCTTGATGAAAAGACCAGAGCTGAAAAGAAAATTTGACTTTCAAACACAAGAATGAAGAGAAGCATGAAAAGGTAAACAGCAAAGAGAAGTCATAAGGGACTTACTAAAGTTGAACTGTTTACATTCCTACATGGAAAGACAATATTTGTAACTCTTGAAACTTTTCAGTATCTGGGTAGTGGGTGGGATTAGACACACACATACACACACACGCACACACATACAGACAGAGTGCACAGAGTGAATTGAATAGGATGGGATCATATCTTAAAAAAATGAAATCAAGCAGTGAGAGAGAAATATATTGGGAGGAGAAAGGGAGAAATGGAATGGGGCAAATTATCTCTCATAAAAGAGGCAAGCAAAAGACTTTTTAGTGGAGGGAAACAGAGGGGAGGTGAGGGAAAAACATGAAGTTTACTCTCATCACATTCCACTAAAGGAAGGAATAAAATGCACACTCATTTTAGTATGAAAACCTATCTTACAATACAGGAAAGTGGGGGATAAGGGGATAAGCAGGGTGGGGGGGATGATGGAAGGGAGGGCATGGGGAGGAGGGAGCAATCTGAGGTCAACACTCATGAGGAGGGACAGGATCAAAAGAGAGAATAGAAGTAATGGGGGGCAGGATAGGATGGAGGGAAATATAGTTAGCCTTATACAACACGACCATTATAAAAGTCATTTGCAAAACTACACAGATTTGGCCTATATTGAATTGCTTGCCTTCCAAAGGGAAGGGGTGGGGAGGGAGGGAGGAAGAGAAGTTGGAATTCAAAGTTTTAGGAACAACTGTCGTGTACTGTTCTTGCTACTAGGAAATAAGAAATACAGGTAAAGGGGTATAGAAAGTTATTTGGCCCTACAGGACAAAAGAGAAGATGGAGACAAGGGCAGAGAGGGATGATAGAAGAGTGGGCAGATTGGTGATAGGGGCAATTAGAATGCTCAGTGTTTTGGGATGGGGGGAGGGGATAAAAGGGGAGAAAATTTGGAACCCAAAATTTTGTTAAAATGAATGTTAAAAGTTAAATAAAAAATAAATTTAAAAAAAAGCTCACAGAAGAAAATGGTTCTTTACAAATTAGAATGGAGCAGATGGAAGCTAATGACTTTATGAGAAATCAAGAAATTATAAAACAAAACCAAAAGAATGAAAAAATGGAAGACAATGTGAAACATCTCATTGAAAAAACAACTTACCTGGAAAATAGATCCAGGAGAGATAACTTTAAAATTATTGGTCTACTTGAAAACCACGACAAAAAAGAGCCTAGACATCATCTTCCAAGAAATTTTCAAGGAAAACTGCCCTAATATTCTAGAACCAGGGGATGAAATAGAAAGGGATAGAATTCATGATCAGCTCCTGAAAGAGATCCCAAAAGGAAAACTTCTAAGAATGTTGTAGCCAAATTCCAGAGTTCCCAGGTCAAGGAGAAAATATTACAAGCAACCACAAAGAAACAATTCAAGTATTGTGGAAATACAATACGGATAACACAGGATTTAGCAGCTTCTACACTAAGGGATAGAAGGACTTGTAATATGATATTCCAGAGCTAAAGGGAGATAGGATTTAAATGAAGGATCACCAACCCAGCAAAACCAAATATATGTCAGGGGAAAAACTAGAATTTCAATGAAATAGAGGACTTCCAAGCATTCTTGTTGGAAAGACAAGAGCTGAATGGAAAATCTGACTTTCAAATACAAGAATCAAGAGAAACAGGAAATGGTAAACAGGAAATGGAAGCCTTAAGGAACTCATTGAAGTTGAAATTTTTACATTCCTACATGGAAAGAGGGAATATGTATATATATATATTCATGTAGGTGTGTATGGGTATGTATGTATGTGTATATTATGTATGTGTAGGTAGGTGTGTATATATATATGTGTGTGTGTGCATATATGTATATACATGTGTATATGCACATACACAGACACACACACACAGGGCACAGGGTAAGCTGAATATGAAGGGAGAATATCTAAAAAAATAAAATTTACTGTTGAATGGAATGTACGAGGAGTAAGACAAAGGGAGAGGTAGAATGTAGCAAATCATGTCATGTACCAGAGGGAAGAAGGAGCCTCTACAATGGAGGGGGAAAGAGGGGAGATGAAAGGAAATAATTGAGCTTTATTCTAATGGGATTTGGCTTAAGGATGGAATAACATACACTCAAATGGATATGGAAATCTATTTTACTCTTCAGGAAGGTGAAGGGGATAGGAGAGGGAAGATAATAGAAAGGACAGCAAATTGGGAAAAGGGATAATCAAAAGCAAACACTATTGTGGGAGTCCCCATCAAGTGACAGAATAGAATAAATAAAGGGCAGGATAGGACAGAGGGAAATGTGGCTAGTCTTTTACAACATAAATATTATAGCTTTTCATTGTTATATATGTACGACCTATATTGAATTGCTTGCTTTCTCAGTGAGGGAGAGAATATGGAACTGAAAGCTTTAAGAATGAACGTTAAAAATTTTTTAGCATGCAACTGGAAATTAAGTTACATGAGCAATGGAGAATAGCAATCTATTTTGCCCTACAGAAAATAGAGTATAAGGGGGATGAAAGAAGGGTGAGTAACAGAAGTGAGGACAGACTGGAGGAAAGGGTGGATGGACTGCATGCTGTCCTGGGATGGTGGAGTAGGGAAAAGGCAAGAAAATTTTGAATTCAAATTCCTGTTGAAATGAATGTTGAGAACTGAAAAATAAATAAATTATATATTTAAAACAAAATAATTCCTTAAATATTAGAATGGAGCAAATGGAAGCTAATGACTATGAAAAATCAAGAAATTTTAAAATACAACCAAAGGAGTGAAAAAAACAGCAGACAATGCAAAATATCTCATTGGAGAAACAACTGACTTGAAAAATAAATACAGGAGAGACAATTTAAAAATTAATGGACTACCTGAAAGCAATGCTCAAAAAGAAAGCCTAGACATCATATTTCAAGAAATTATCAAAGAAAACTGCCATGATATTCTAGAACCAAAGGTAAAATAGATATTGAAAGAATCTACTGATCACCTCCTGAAAGAGATCCCAAAAGGAAAACTTCTAGGAATATTGTAGCCAAATTCCAGAGTTCCCAGCAAAGGAGAAAATATTGCAAGCAGCCAGAAAGAAACAATTTGAGTATTGTGGAAACACAATCAGGATAACAGAAGATCTAGCAGTTTCTATATTCAGGGAATGGAAGACTTGCAATATGATACTCCAGAGGTCAAAGGAACTAGGATTAAAATCAAGAATCACCTACTTTGCAAAATGGAGTAAAATACTTCAGGTGAAAAATGGTCATTCAATGAAATAGAGGACATTCAAGCATTTTTGATGAAAGGACCAGAGTTGAATAGAAAATTTGACTTTCAACCACAAGAATCAAGAGAAGCATGAAAAGGCAAACAGGAAAGAGAAATTATAGGGCACCTGCTAAATCTGAACTGTTTACATCCCTATATGGAAAGACAATATTTTTAACTCTTCAGAATTTTCTCAGTATTAGGGTAGTTGGAGGGGTTACATACATATAGATAAAGGGCACAGGGTGAGGTTGAATATGAAGGGATAATGTCTAAAAAATAAAATTTAGGGGTGAGAGGAATATATTGGGAGGAAAAGGGGAGAAATATAATGGGGTAAATTATCTGTAATATAAAAGAGGTAAGAAAAAACTTTTTCAAAGAAGGGAAAGAGTGGGGAAGTGACAGGGAAAGAATAAACCTTACTCTTATAGGATTTGGTTTAAAGAGGAAATAACATGCAAAGTCAATGAAAATCTATCTTACACTACAGGAAAGTAGGGGAAAAGGGATAAGAGGTGGGGTTTGATAGCAGGATGATAGAAGGGAGATCAAATGGGAGGAGGAGGTAACTAGAAATAAACACTTTAGAGGAGGGACAGGGTCAAAAGATAGAGTAAGATAAATGGGGGCAGGATAGGATAGGACTGTTATGGAAGTGTTTTGCATAACTACATATGTATAACCTTTATCTAATTGCTTGCCTTCTTAGTGGGGAAGGAGGAAGGGAAAGAAGTTGGAACACAAAGTTTTAAAAATGAATGTTAAAAATTATTTTTTACATGAAGCTGGGAAATAAAACGTACAGGAAATGTGGTACAGAAATCTATCTTGCCCTACAAGAAAATAAAGGGGAAGGGGATGAGAGAAGGGAGAGGTGTGACAGAAGTTAAGGCAGATTGGGGGAAGGGGTAATTGGAAGGCATTATGTCTTTGGGTGGGTGGAAGGGAGAGATGTGGAGAAAATTTGGAAGTCAAAATCTTGCGGAAGTGAATGTTGAAAACTAAAAATTAATTTTAATAATTATTCCCCTTGAAAAATTTACTAATTGATATTAACTTCTCTTAACAAGTCCCTCTTTGAAATGCAAAAGCTTCCTTAGGAAGCATTTTAACTTGGGAAGTTAAAGTTTATTAGTAACCTAGAGCTTATTTTGAATCATTTTTAGAAAATAATTCTGTGATCATAGTATCTTAGACTTGGAGCTGAAAGAGACCACAGTAGTCCTCTAGCCCAATCTCCACTTTTCACAGATGAGGGCCCTTAGGACCAGAGACACTAAGTAATATGCCTCACTTCCTTCAAGTCCAGGCATTTCCTGGTCCTTCTAATATTAGTAATTTCCCTCTATTTCACCCAATAACCTACCCAGCAATGCTGAGTGAAATTCTTCAAGGGAAAAAATGGATACTTAATGAAATAAAGGACTCCTAGGCATTCTGTGAGAGATGGCTTGTATGTGAGCCAATTATGTTGTAACAGTCTGAAAAGAAGTGAAATATTGAGAAAGAGGGATACACTGGGAGAAGGAAAATAAAACAGAGAAACTTTCTCACATAAAACAGGCACACATAGGAAAAAAATGGGAGGAGACAGACAATGCTTGAACCTCACCCATCAGCACTGATTCAAAGCCATACATTTATGGAGGGAGAGGGAAAGAGAGACAGAGATACATATCTGCACTCACATATACCAACACAGAGAAAGACACTCTCAGTTGTGTTTAATAATGAAATATACTTAATATGGAAATAAGAAGGGAAGGGAATAAGAGAAAGGAGTAGAATGGTGAAAGGAAGGATGGGTTAAGGGAGGCAGTGGTTAGAAGCAAAATATATTTTTGAGGAGGAACAAGACAAGAAAATGAGAGGAAAGAACAGAAGAAAATGGTGTAGAAGTTAATAGTAAGCATAACTGTGAACATGAATGGGATGAGTTAACCCATGAAATGGAGGCAGATAAGGGATTGGATTAGAAAACAGAATCGATCAATATATTATTTACAAGAGACACACCTGAAACAAAAGAAACATTCAGGCACAGAGTTAAAATAAGGTGATGGAACAAAATATAATATGCTTCAACAGAAGTACAAAAAGTCAGGGAGATCAATCATGATCTCACACAAAACAAAAGTAAAAATAGACTTAATTTAAAGAGATAATGAGGGAAACTACCTTATGCTAAAAGGAACCATAGACAACAAAGTAATATAAAAAAATTACAGCAAATTTTTCTGAGAAAAGGCTTCATCACTTAAATATATACTGAGTACAGACCTGAGTCAAATTTTAAAAAATAATTGACATTCTCCAAATGATAAGTCAAATGACATAAACTGTCAGTTTTCAGAAGAAAAAAAATTAAAGCTATCAATGTTATATAAAAAAAATCTCTAAATTACTATTGATTGGGGAAATGTAAATTAAAACATCCCTGAGGTGTCACCTAAAACCTATGAGAAATTACAACTATGGGGGAAAATGGTATACAAACAAACTGCTCGTGGAGAGTGAACTAGTTTGAACACTCTGGAGAACAATTTGAATTTCTATACACATGCATATATACATACATCATAATAAATGTGTGTATTCATAATTAATATATACATCAGTTGTACATATGACTTGGATACCAAATATCTATCTTAGAAATTTGGTACAATACAATTTTTTTTTTTCAATCAGCCATGTTGCTTCTTATTTTCAGTGCAGCAAAATGGATTGTGAGGAAGTTTTGTTTAAATTTTCATTCAATTAAAGTTATCATTTTTTTATTTTTTAATTCTCCATTGTTATTTTAAGAATATGCTCCCTGCTCATATTTATAGAGTTTTGTAACATACTCCTTTGATAGTTTGATTAGTATAATATTGACTTTGGTAGTGTGGTCATTTCCATTAAAATGACAAAACCTAACGATGTGCATTGAATTGTTCTTCAGCTTTTAAAATTTATATTTTTAAGGGGCATTTTGTAATTGAATATTATATAGAAACAATGTGGATTTTTGGACTTATTTTGTACCATGAAATCATTCTGAAACTTTTAATTTCTCATTATCTTTTTTAAGTACATCATCATGTCATAGGCAAATAAAATTTTTGTCTCCTCTTTGTCTCTCATTACATTCATAATTTCTTGCTATTTTTTAATTGCTATTACTAGCATTTCTGGAACCATATCAAATAATAGGTGGATTGATGATCCCTGCTTTACTCCTATATTTATTGAGAAAGATTCTAACATATTTCCCTTGTGCTTATTTTAGCTTTAGATAGATAGTTTTTGTGATTTAAAAAAGGTCCTCTGGGGAGTTAGAGCCAAGATGGCAGAGTAAAGGCAGGGATTCATCTGAGTTCTCCCCCAAACTTCTCCAAATACCTTTAAAAATGACTCTAAACAGATTTGAAAGCAGAAGAACATAGAAAAGACAAATTGCCAGCCCAAAACAACTTGGAAGGTCTGCAGGAATGATCTGTTGCACAAGGATGAGAGAAGAACACAGTCCAGCACAGGACACACCAACACAGCCTAGGCATAAGCAAAACTGAAGCAGGCCTAGAGGTGACTGAATCATTGGCAGGAGCCACAGTTCCCAGACCTCTCAGTCCACAGATCCCAAAGATAATTTAGAAGGTAAACAGAAAAGGTCTGTTGCACCTGTGTGAGAATGGAGCACAGAGAACCCCAATCCCAGGAAAGTAGGAGCAGGTCTTGCAACTGAATTAGCAGTCACAGCAGCAGTTGCAGTGGCTGCTCCCAGCACTCTCAGCCCACAGATGGTAAGGGGTTGAACAACTGCTCAGAAGGAAATTACAGGGGTATTTTTACTAGCACTGGAGCAAGACTGCTCTTTTACCCATACTCAGAGGATCCAGGCCCTGGTTGACAGTCCCAGGGTGAGGAGGAGCACTAGCATAGCAGAGTTTGCAACCACAGCAGGGGTGGGTTAGGAAAAGGGAAGAGGGGAGAAGGAACCCTCCTCACAGTCCCAGGGAAGAAAAGAGTGCTTGTGGTTACTCACAGACTAGAGCACAGGCCGGAGACTAGTAAACAGCTCTCCTTACATCATACTACCTTAGAAGAACTGAAAACTTACAGGTCTCTAAAAGTATTGCTGAAAACAGCTGCACAAAACTGCTGAAGCTTGGAACAGTATGCCTTCCACCCTGGAAGCAGAGGCCTACCTTAGCAAAGAATTAAAAGTCAATTAATGACCTGAGAAAATGAGCAAACAATAGGAAAGAAACCTCTGACTATTGAAAGTTGCTATGGTGAAAAGGAAGATCCAAATGCACACTCAGGAGACAACAAAGTCAATGCTCCTACATTCAAAGTCTCCAAGAAAAATTTGAATTGATCTCAGGCCATGGAAGAGCTCAAAAATAGTTTTGACAATCAAATAAGGGAGAGAGAAAAAAAGGAAAAAGAAATAAGAATGGTGCGATAAAATCATGAAAATGAGTCAACAGCTGGTAAAGGAGACAGAAAAAATAGCTAAAGAAAATATTACCTTAAAAAACAGGCTAGAGTAAATGGTAAAAGAGGTCCAAAAAGTCAATGAGGAGAAGAATGGCTTAAACAACAGAATTGGACAAATGGAAAAGGAGATCCAGAAGCTCACAGGTGAAAAAAATTCTTAAAAATTAGAATGAAACAAATGAAAACTAATGACTTTATGAGAAATTAAGAAACAATAAAACAAAACCAAAGAATGGAAAAAATGGAAGACAATGTGAAATATCTCATTTGAAAAATCACTGACATGGAAAATAGATCCTGGAGAGATCATTTAAAAATTATTGGGCTACCTGAAAAACATTATTTTAAAAAAAGAGCTGAGAGATCATCTTGCAAGAAATTATCAAGGAAATTGCCATGATATTCTAGAACAAGAGGGTAAAATAAAAATTGAAAGAATCTACCTATCACCTCCAGAAAGAGATCCCAAAATGAAAACTCCCAAGAATATTATAGCCAAATTCCAGAGTTCTCAGCTCAAGGAGAAAATATTGCAAGCAGTCAGACAGAAACAATTCAATTATCAGGGAGCTATAGTCATAAAAACACAAGACTCAGCAGCTTCTACATTAAACAATCAGAGGGTTTGGAATATGACATTCTGGAGGGCAAAGGAGCCCACCATATTACAACCAAGGATCACCTGCCTGGCAAAATAGTATAATCCTTTTTGGTGTCAATGTAATATTCACAGCACCTACAGAGGCCATGAATATGCTGGTGCAATTCTGAATTGTGAAATTCAACAGACTCTCCACATGGAAGACAGAACCAAAACATTTATTCAGATACCAGAAAGCTAAATCCCAACACTAGAAAACCAAATCCATCATAGTAACAAAGAAATCTATACACAATAACAATGCAGGGGCAAAAACATCCCCAGCCTTTCCTCTGTTAGGCTTCCCACAAATCAGCTCCCTTAAACAAGTCACAAACAAGCTCTCTCACTCATGTTAGCTAACTGCCTTTCCCAGTCCTGATTGCTCTCTGACTAATTTCTTCTCAGCTCTGCTCTAGCTCCACCTCTTCCTGTTCCACCCTTCATCTTCCACCTCTTCCTGACTCAGACTTCCATGTGACCTGCAAGTCATATGGGATTATTAATGAATGGGAAGGATCTTCCCATTTAAATTACCATTACATCCTTCAGGGGAAGAAATGGGCATTCAGTGAGACAGAGGACTTCCAAGCATTCTTGATGAAAAGACCAGAGCTGAATAGAAAATCTGACTTACAAATACAAAACTCAATAGAAGCATAAAAAGGTTAACAGGAAAGGGAAATCATAAGAGACTAATAAGGTTAAACTGTTTGCATTCCTACATGAGAAAATGACATTTGTGATTCATAAAATCTTTATTTTTCATTCATTCATTCCCTGATTCATTTCATACATTCATATTTCATTATTAGTGCAGTTAGAAGGAGCATATATAGACAGAGGACACAAGTGTGAGTTGAATATGAAGGGTTAATATTAAAAAAAACAAAATTAATGGACAAGACACAAATATACTGGGAGAAAGAGAAAGGGGGGGAGGATGAATGGGGTAAATTATCTCACTTAAAAGAGGCAAGAAAAAGCTTTTGCAGTGGAGAAGAGGGCAGAAGTACAAAGGAGTAAGTGAACTTATTCTCATCAGAATTGGCCCAGAAAGGGAGTAACATACACACTCAGTTGAGTATAGAAATCCATCTTACTTACCTTACAGGAAAGTATGAGGGGAATGGGATAATAGAAGGCAGGGGGTGATCGAAGGAAGGATAAATTAATGGAGGGGGTAGTCAAAAGCAAAACATTTTTGAGGAAGAAAAAAGTGAAAGGAGAGAGAAAATAGAATAAAAGGGAGGATGGGATGGAGCAATAGTAACCAAAAAAAAAAAAATTGAAACAAACTCCTCTACTGAAGACCTCATTTCTCCAACATGTAGAGAACTGAGACAGATTTGTAAAAAATAAGAGCCATTCCCCAATTGATCAATGATCAAAACATATGATCAGTTTTCAGATAAAGTAATCAAAGCTATCTATAGCCATATGCAAAAATACTCTAACTCACTATTGAACAAATGCAAATTAAAATAATTCTGAGGCACTACCACATAGCTAACAGAACAGAAAAGGTAAATGACAAATGTTGGAGGGAATATGGAGAAAATGAGACATTACTGCACCATTGGTAGAGTTGTGAACTGATTCAACCATTCTGTAGAGCAATTTGAAACTATACCCAGAGAGCTATAAACCATGCCCACCCTTTGACATAGCAATAACACTTCTAGGTCTGTATGTCAAAAAAGATAAAAAACAAAGAGGAAAAGGACCTATACATACAAAAATATTGAGAGAGGTTCTTTTTGGGAGGCAAAGAATTAGAAGTTGAGAGGTCCATCAATTGGGAAATGGCTAAACAAGTTGTGGTACGTGATTATGATTGAATACTATTGTACTATAAGAAATGAGGAGCAGCATGCTGACAGAAAAACCTAGAAAGATTTGTATGAGCTGATGCAAAGTGAAATACGTTTTGTATGAAATAACAGCAATATTGCAAGATGATCAGCCATGAACGACTTAGCTATTCTCAGCAATACCATGATCCAAGAGAACTCTGAAGGACTTACGATGAAAAAATGCTTTCTGTCCCCAGAGAAAGAACTGATGGTGTCTGAATACAGATTGATGCATACTTTTTTCTTTTACTTTTCTAAACTTTTCTTGAGATTTTGTTTCTTGTCTATGTTTTCTTTCACATTCTATTACAAATATGTATAATCTATATTGGATTGTTTGCCTTTTCAATGAGAGGAGGTGGGGAGGGAGGCAGAGAGAGAATTTGGAACTCAAAGCTTTAAAAACAAATGTTAAAATGGTTTTTACATGTAACTGTTGAAAAATAAAACACTAAATGAAAGCTAAATTTTTTTTCTTTTTTTTTAATTAAATTTATTTATTTAACTTTTAACATTCATTTTCACAAAATTTTGGGTTACAAATTTTCTCCCCTTTTATCCCCTGCCCCCCCAAACACCAGGCATTCTAATTGCCCCTATGACCAATCTGCCCACTCTTCTATCATCCCTCTCTGCCCTTGTCTCCGTCTTCTCTTTTGTCCTGTAGGGCCAGATAGCTTTCTATACCCCTTTACCTGTATTTCTTATTTCCTAGTGGCAAGAACATTACTTGACAGTTGATCCTAACACTTTGAGTTCCAACTTCTTTACCTCCCTCCCTCTCCACCCCTTCCCTTTGGAAGGCAAGCAATTCAATATAGGCCAAATCTGTGTAGTTTTGCAAATGACTTCCATAATAGTTGTGTTGTATAGGACTAACTATATTTCCCTCCATCCTATCCTGTCCCCCATTACTTCTATTCTCTTTTGATCCTATCCCTCCCCATGAGTGTCAACCTCGAATTGTACTCTCCTCCCCATGCCCTCCCTTCTATCATCCCCCCCACCCTGCTTGTCCCCTTATCCCCCACTTTCCTGTATTGTGAGATAGGTTTTCCTATCAAAATGAGTATGCATTTTATTCTTTCCTTTAGTGGAATGTGATGAGAGTAGACTTCATGTTTTTCTCTCACCTCCCCTCTTTATCCATCCACTAATGAATCTTTTGCTTGCCTCTTTTATGAGAGATAATTTGCCCCATTCCATTTCTCCCTTTCTCCTCCCAATATATTTCTCTCTCACTGCTTGATTTCATTTTTTTTTAAGATATGATCCCATCCTCTTCAATTCACTCTGTGCACTCTGTCTCTATGTGTGTGTGTGTAATCCCACCCAGTACCCAGACACTGAAATGTTTCAAGATTTACAAATATTGTCTTTCCATGTAGGAATGTAAACAGTTCAACTTTAGTAACTCCCTTATGACTTATCTTTGTTGTTCACCTTTTCATGCTTCTCTTCATTCTTGTGTTTGAAAGTCAAATTTTCTTTTCAGCTCTGGTCTTTTCATCAAGAATGCTTGAAAATCCTCTATTTCATTGGAAGACCAATTTTTCCCCTGAAGTATTATACTCAGTTTTGCTGGGTAGGTGATTCTTGGTTTTAGTGCTAGTTCCTTTGACTTCTGGAATATCCTATTCCACACCCTTCGATCCCTTAATGTAGAGGCTGCTAGATCTTGTGTTATCCTGATTGTATTTCCACAACACTTGAATTGTTTCTTTCTAGCTGCTTGCAATATTTTCTCCTTGACCTGGGAACTCTGGAATTTGGCCACAATGTTCCTAGGAGTTTCTCTTTTTGGATCTCTTTCAGGCGGTGTTCTGTGGATTCCTTGAATATTTATTTTGCCCTCTGGTTCTAGAATCTCAGGGCAGTTTTCCTTGATAATTTCATGAAAGATGATGTCTAGGCTCTTCTTTTGATCATGGCTTTCAGGTAGGCCCATAATTTTTAAATTGTCTCTCCTGGATCTATTTTCCAGGTCAGTTGTTTTTCCAATGAGATATTTCACATTATCTTCCATTTTTCCATTCTTCTCGCTTTGTTCTGTGATTGCTTGCTTTCTCATAAAGTCCTTAGCCTCCATCTGTGCCATTCTAATTTTGAAAGAACTATTTTCTTCAGTGAGCTTTTGAATCTCCTTTTCCATTTGGCTAATTCTGCTTTTGAAAGCATTCTTCTCATTGGCTTTTGGAATCTCTTTTGCCAATTGAGTTAGGCTAGTTTTCCAGGTGTTATTTTCTTCAACATTTTTTTGGGTCTCCTTTAGCAGGGAACTGATCTGCTGTTCATGCTTTGACTTCATGTCTCTCATTTCTCTTCCCAGCTTTTCCTCTACCTCTCTAACTTGATTTTCAAAATTCTTTTTGAGCTCTTCCATGGCCTGAGCCCATTGGGTGGGCTGGGACACAGAAGCCTTGATTTCTGTGTCTTTGCCCGATGGTAAGCATTGTTCTTCCTCATCAGAAAGGAAGGGAGGAAATGCCTGTTCACCAAGAAAGTAACCTTCTATAGTCTTATTTCTTTTCCCTTTTCTGGGCATTTTCCCAGCCAGTGACTTGACCTCTGAATATTTTCCTCACACCCACCTCACCTCCTGATCCTCCCAGCCAGCATTTGGGGTCTGAGATTCAAATGCTGCTTCCAGCCTCAGGGCTTTGGGCGGGGTCAGGGCTGCTATTCAGTGTGAGATTAAGTTCAGATGCTCAGGTTGGGGCAGGGCAGCCTCTCAGGCTCAGTTTCCTCGGGGGGTTTATGCACAGACCTTCCACAATGGATCCAGGCTCCCGCCCACTTGGGGAGCCCCAGTCTGCAGCCGCCTCTCAGCTTCTACCTCCCGGGGGGGGGCCTGAGTTATGGGGGCACCCCACTCCCCTCTCGACCCTCCAAAGAGGGGACCTCTCTCACCGACCCCCATCACCTGTGGGTGGAGGGACTTGTGCGGCCGCTGGAGATCCCGTCCCTGAAGCCTGCTCAGATCTGTTTCTCTCGGTGCCCCGGCCGCAGCTGCGGCAGGTCTGGGTTGGGCTCCGCGTCTGCAGCGCGATGGACCTTTTGTGAGAGGTTTGCAGGTCCCTCTGTGGGTGGAGGGACCTGCATGGCCGCTGGAGATCCCATCCCTGAAGCCCGCTCGGATCTTTTCCTCTCGGTGCCGTGGCAGGGCTGCACTCAGCTCCCAGTCCCTGCGCCCAGTCCGCAGCGTGAAGGACCCCCCACGAGAGGTTTGCAGGTCTCTCCGGAACAGAAATCTCCCTCGCTCCAATGTTCCATGGCCTCTGGGTGCAGAATTCGCCGTGAGTTACTTCCCTGTAGCCGTTCTATGGGTTGTGGGTTCGGAGCTATGTGTATGTGCGTCTTTCTACTCTGCCATCTTGGCTCCACCCCCCCTAAATTTTTTAACAAAGGTCCTTCTAAGCCTAATCTTTATGTGGTTTTTAGCATAAATGCATTAGAAGAGATAATCATGAGACTCCTGATGCATTTGTTTATGAGCATGTCGATTATATTCTTACTGTTATTAGTTTCTACTAATTGAGAGGAAAAAAGAGGGAGGGGTTAAATAACTAGATAAAGAGTAATCAATTTATATAAAATTCTCTGTCTAGGGAAACTGAGGAGAATGAGCATGTGGAAGTGGAATTACTTTAAAGTTGATTTAACCAAAATAAGTAAAGAGATAAATTCTTGAGTTATCATTGCATTCTCCAGAAAAATTGAACTTGGATACAATGAACCATTTATTGGATAAACTCCTCCATTTGAGATTATATTCAAAACTTTTGAGTCAGTATTAATTAATGAAACTGCTCTATAGTTCTGTGCTTTATTCTTCCCTGGTTTGGTGATAAGAACTATATTCGTATCATTAAAAAAAAAAAAGTCTGGTGGTAATATGACTCTCAATCTTTGGGCACTAATTGTTGTTTAAAAGTTGTTGAATTTTACTAAGAATCAAGTAGGACTAGAATTTTCTTTTGTGGTATTTCTTTTATAGTTAGTGGGTTTTTTTTTTTCCGTTTCTGAGGTTTAACAAATTATGGTCTTGATTTGTTTCTCTACTGGTTTCAGTATTTTATATTTTTGAAGCTATTTCTCTCTTACTGTTTACTTATTTCTCAGTTGTGTTAGCAAATTCCTCTGTTCCTGAGTTGTATTAGCAAATAGCTATGCATAATAAGTTCTGATAATGTCACTACTTCACCTCATTCATTTACTATTTTGTAGACTTTGCTTTCTGCCCATTTAATCAGATTGCCTAAAGATTTATCATATGTTTAGTCTTTTTGAAGAATCAGTTTTACTATTATAATTTCTGTAGGCTTTTTGGTTTCTAGTTGATTTCTCTTCCAACTATTTGTTTCTTTTTTGACTATATAATTTTCAAATGCATATTCTCTTTATGAATCATCCCCCTTTCTATGTTATTAATGTCTGTTTTTAAAGCTGTAGTTTTTCTATTGAGAATGGTTTTAGACACATTAGAGAAAACTAGAAAGATTTTCCATCATTAGTATTTCTTTTCACACACACAAAAATATTGTTTTTATGATTTGTTCTTTGACCTATTTATTATTTAGGATTTCATTGTTAATTCTCAATTTGGGTTTGTGTCTTCTGTATTCCCTGAACTAATTATTATTTTTATTGCATTAATCTGTAAAATATGTTTATTTCTGCCTTTAATATTTATTCATTTATCTTCAATGACTCCATACTTTGTAACATGGACAGGTGCCAAGAAAAGAAAAACAAAACAAAACAACTGTGTATGCCTGTATGTGTGTAAAGAATGTATGTGCATATATTTATATATCCATGTGAAAATATATCCTTTCATTGTTCCTTTGATAAGACACTATAAGTTTTTAGCAATAGTTTCTTCAGAAATTTGTTCTATCTTTGTTTTCCCTTTTGTCTTTCTTTCTATTAGTCTCACAATGAAAGGTCATTAAAATATTTTGGTAATGTTTTTGATTCCTTTCCTTTGTGAACCTCATTTGAGGCTTTTTTTGGGCAAAGATACTGAAATTGTTTGCCATTTACTTCTCTAGCTCATTATATAGATGATGAAAATGAAGCAAAGAGAGTTAAGCAATTTTCTCAGGGTCACACAGCTAGTAAGTATCTGAAGCTAGATTACTTTTCAGGAGAATTTATCTTCCTAATTCCCAGCTCAGTGCTTTACCTACTGAGCCACCTAGGTATTATAGTCTATATATTCTTATAACTCAATTAAGTTTTCTTTTATGAATTTAGATGATAAAAAATTAGGGCATATAAGTTTAATATTGATATTACTGTTTATGACTCCTTTCACCATAAAGTAGTTTCCTTGTTTATCTCTTTTTATGTTGTAAACTTTGGGTTTTCCTTTTTTTGATAGCATAAATTCAGCTTCTGCTCTTTTTGTATCTACCTGATGAATAGTACATTTTGTTTTCATCCCTCATTTTTATTCTATGTGTTGTTTTTTAGGTATATTTCTTTTAAGTGATCAACTGCAGGTTTTTTTTTTTCCTTATAGAACCTATTAGGCTTATTGGATTATTCAGTCTATTCCTATTCTAAGGTTATGAGACTTGGCTTCCTCTACCTAATGATGTTTTCTTCCCTTCTGAATTACAATTTTTCTTTCTTTCTCTTCCTTTGTAAATGCCTTATCTCTTCAGTTATTTTGCTTAATATACTTTAAGGTATCCTTTTTTCCACAAACTCTCTCCTACTCCACCTGTAGCAAACAAACAAATCTTTTGTCACTCTTTTCCCCTAGTTTTGTTATTTTATTTAACTTAATAACTTTTAATCTAGTCATCTAATTCTTCCCTTCTTTGTCTCAATTTGTTAAATAAAATCTTCTTGCTCTCCTACCCATAAACTTTTTGTTTTGTTTTATTTTCAATTTATTTGTCTCTTTTTTAAAGTATTTATTATGTTTGTTTCTTCATTAATTTTCTTTCCTCTCTTCTTATTTTAAACTTTTATTTGTGGCCTTTAAATTCATTTAGTGCTTCTTACATCTCTGTATTTTTCATGGAATTAAAGTTTCTAAGGTACCTGTTTGGAGTTCCCCCTTCTAAAATGTTTCTGTGTTATTGCTTTCTAGATCTTGCTTCCTCCTACTTTTTTTTCTAACTTGTCTCACTCTTAGAAATATCAGTTTCAGAAAGGACAGAAGTATTGCTCCATGGTAGAAATTTTATGTTGTTCATGGCTACCCCTTCTTATGATCAATTTTTTTTCTCATTTGCCATGGAATCTCATTTCTGGGTCATGTCATTTCACTCTTCTGATTTCTAGTTGCCTCAAAAGACCTCTAAGACTAGTTGCCTCAAAAACCCTCTGTCAAAGATACTTCTATCTCCTGAAATAGAATGCCATCCATGGAGGCAAAATACTCTATCAGATGTAGTGGTCTCTCTCTGTCCTTGGAGAACTCAATGTACTCTTTATGCAGAGCATATCTATTGTAAAGCCCATCAATCATTGTAAACTACCTCTCTTCACATGAAAGCTATTTTCAGTGGAATCTCTCCCTACCACTGAACTGCAATTCTTTCCTTTCTTTTCTCATACTCTAAAATCTCCTTTTAACATCTCACCTATTCTCTTTTACCTGTTCTTTTCCCTGAAAGAAGAGGAGTTATTTCCCTTTCATTGTTTACCATTTATTTGTATAGGGGATGTTATGCCTCCCACTTATCTTCTTCCTCCTTTGGTTTATGCACCTTCTTCAGTAGTTTAGCTGTTGGTGTGGTACTGTGAAGGGAGGGATGCTACATAAGTATTGAGGATTAAGAATTACCTTTCTTTGCTGCTAATTCATGAAGTAGTTACTTCATTAGATTTCTTACTATCTTTGCCTGTGGAGAGAGCTGCAATTACTTAACCTTTTGTGCAAAATTCTTATTTTGGGGAATACTGAGAGTTCAAGGGGTAGTGGAAAAAGTCTAGTCTTCTATCTTTTTGTCACATGACCCATAATCCCTCTATAGTATATTAATGAGAATATTCTACATATGTGTCAAGGGCATTCTTGATGAATGTGTACAGGAGCAATAGTTCACATGTATGGGGATAGATCTCAGAGTTCTAGGAGAAATAGATGCTAACGTTACCTCTCACTCAGAGTTTTGAAACAAAAATTTCTCTTTTTCAATGTGATAAGCTATTTAATACTGAAGCTAATGGAAAATACAGTATCATTCAGTGATTTGTATATGAAGAATTGAAGAACCAGAGAACTTTAGAGTTAAAGACTGAGGAAATACAAATACTAAACTAATCCATGATTATGGGACACATGTTATTTACCTTATTAAAGAGAGATGAGAATGTGATTACAAATCATAAGCTAAGAGGAGAAAAGTCTGGAAGAAAGGACTCAAAAAAGTCAGCCAGCAGGTTGACTATTTGGATGAGACTAAAACCCAGTTAGGTGTTAGTCAAACACAGCATGAATCAACTCAGCCTAGCAGTGTTGAACAGATAGCATCTGTTCAAAACAGAAGCTATCCTCATCAAGGATCTTTAATAGATAGTTCTTGAGATGTGAAGAGGACACCAAAGTTTACAGTTCTAAAGTTGTAAGTTACCCCAAATCAATCAGTTTTCTTCATTTGTAGATTTTCCTGGCAGGTTTACGTAAGCATATATTTTTTCTCTCTCCCCTCACCCCCCCCAAAAAAAAACAAACCATGAACATGTTGATGTTGGATTATGGTCAATGTTTATGTGTAGATTGAGATGTATTAATTATTCTTGAATATATTTTAAGGACAATTATCTATTCTATGTTGCGTTTTGCATTATTGCTAAGTTAGTGTTTCGGTTTAAGATCGAAATGCATAATTGTGAATAAGCACGTTGGTGACAGTGAGCTAAAGTAGGGGGTAAAGGAATATTCCCTTTATATTTGGTTACTTGTAAAACCAAGAGAGACTTACAGCATTAAAGAATGGTGGTGGCATTTCACTAAGAATGTAGACCTGCCAGTGTGAAGGTAGACTGGAGTGAGTGAAATAAAAAAATAAATGTGTGGACACATTATGTGTGCCCACACATATTATGTATTCACATATGCTTATGTGAAGAGGTACTCACACATTTACATGAAAGATGTGAAGTACTACAATTTGGGTAAAAATAACCCAATGAACATATATTTTCATATACATTTTTACAACTGATATTTTCAGATCACATCTTAAAAATAAAACAGTTGGCTGAAAAATAAAGAGAACACAGGATTTTACTTATTCAGTGCCATAAAAAATAAACTATCAAATAAATCTGATCCAATTATTTTACAAAGCTAGGAAAAAAGTTTTAGGAAAATTCATCTGGAAAAACAAAAGATCAGGGATATCAGGAGAACCAATTAAAAATATGAATAAAGGTGGACTGGTGTATCAGATTTTAAACTATATTACAAGGCAATAATCATGAAAATAATCTGCTACTGACTAAGAAATAGAGTGGTGGGTCAGTGAAATAAATTAGGTATATAATACATAGTAGTAAATGACCACAGCAATCTAGGAAAGCTAATAAGCTTTGGGTGTAAGAATTCAACATTTGACAAAAACTGCTAGGAAGACTGGAAAGCAGTTTGGCAGACAAAGACTAGCATCTAAAACATAAACCAAGATAATGTTAAAATGGATGAAATTATTTCAGCATTAAGGTTGATATCATAAGTAAAGTAAGTGAGCATGAAAATATACCTATTAGATCTATAGATAAGGGAAGAGTATATGACCAAACAAGAGATAGAGGAGATCATAGGAGATAAAACAGATATTTTGTATTTGTTGTTTTCAGTCATGTCTGACTCTTTGTGACCCCATTTGGGGTTTTATTGGCAAAGACACTGGAGTGGTTTGCCATTTCTTTCTGCAGCTCATTTTACAGATGAGGAAACTGAAATAAACAGGGTTAAGTGACTTGCCCAAGGTTACACAGCTAGTATCTGAGGCCAGATTTAAACTCAGAAAGATGAATCCTCTTGACTCCAGCCCCAGCACTCTATCTACTGTGCCACCAATTTTGATCACATGAAATTAAAAAGCTTCAGCACTAACAAGACTAAGTTATAAAATCATAATTAGAAGGAAAACAGGAAACTGGTGAAAAGGTACATTGAGTTTCTTTGGCAAAGACATCATTTCTCAAATAAATAGGTAACTGGGCCAAATTTATAAAAACTAGATCTATTCCCCAGCTGATAAATGGTCAAAGGACATAAACATATAGTTTTCAGAAGCAGAAATCAAAGCTCTCAATAACCGTATAAAAATGCTCTGCTTCACTCATGATTAGAGAAATGCAAATTAAAACAGCTTTGAGATACCATCTCACACCTATCAGACTGGTTAACATGACAGAAAAGGAAAATGACAAATGAGAAGATGGGGAAACACCGGGACACTAATGGTGGAGCTGTGAACTAATCTAACCATTCTGGAGAATAATTTGGAGCTGTGCCCAAAGGGCTAGAAAACTATGCATACATACCCTTGGACCCAGAAATATCACTGCTAGGCCGGTATCTCAGAAAGATCCAAAAGGGGGAAGGGGAGAGTAAACCTATTTGTATAAAAATTATTAATAGTATCTCTTTTTGGGTAGCAAAGAATTAGAAACTGAGGGGATGATCATCAATTGGGGAATGAGCGAAAATGTCTCAGCATATGATTTTGATGGAATCCTATTGTCTAATAAGAAGTGATGAGTAAGATGATTTGTTTTTGTTTTTGTTTTTTTAGTGGGGAGACCTGAGAAGATTTATATGAACTCATGAAAAGGGAAATAAGCAGAACCAAAAGAACATGTACACAGTAGCAACAATGTTAATGGTATGATAAACTGTGAGAGATTCAGCTATTCTGATCAAGACAATGATGCAAAACAACTCCAAAGGATCCTTAATGAAAAAAGTGCTATCTACCTCCAAAGACCAAACTGATGAACTCTGAATGCAGATTGAATCATATGTTTTTATGTTATTTTTTCTTCTTTTCTTTTTCTGTGTTTTTATGCAATATGACTAACATAGAAATATGTTTTGTATTACATCATATGTATAAATGATATCAAATTTCTTGCCTTTTCAAGGAGGGAAGAGAATGGAAGAAAGGGAGAAAATTTGTTACCCAAAATTTTTTAAAACATGTTTAAAAATGTACATGTAATTGGGAAATATTCAATGAAATAGAATATTTTCTTAAAAACAGAGAGTATACAAGGTTCCACTGTATTTGTTGTGTTTAAACTATGAAAACTCATTTGACTCAGGAAAGTAGAATACTTTCTTAAGGACTCTCCTCTATTAATATGTTTCCTTATATATTTTACACTCATACAGAATTTCATAAAGGATGCAACAACTAAGATAACTTTTTAAGACAATTTTCTAATTATAAATATCAAGCCAAGCACAAATCATTGGTTTGGACATTAATGTGATATTCAGAGCATATTCCAAAGGGAAAGTACGTTCTATTGATAGTGAAATTTGCATGTGCTCCTGTTTTTGTATGTCATTGTACTGATTATGTCAAGTCTAGCAAAGTTTCAAGGCCTTTCAAATGAAATATATAATCATACAAAAGCATTTGGTCTAATTAATTACTGAAAAAAAACAACTAAATGGATGGAGGGTCTATTGTCCAGACTTTAATGTGCATTTGGATTGAAAGCCTGTAGAAATGATCTGCCTGTATCATGGACAGAACCCTCAGATGGACAATGAACTGGGACAAGTTCTGAGTAGCTTCAGAGAATGATCTAAATTTCATGTACGAAATTGTGCAATGTTTTTAATGAACTAAAGTTTCTCCCTGAAACAAAGGCTTAAACTAACACCAATATTCTTCTGATGATGCTACATGTCCATTATAAAGCATGAAATAACACAATTGTGGAAAAATCCAATATGTAGGTAACCCATAGAATAATGAAATGAATAGGAGATGTGAGTCACCTGAAGAATATGCCAACGTAGAATTCAATAGAAGCATAAAATATCTTATCAAAGAAAGATATGAGTTGAAAGTGAGGTGGGTAAGTCATGAGCAAGAGTGAGTGACATCTGATGGACAGTTTATTTCACTGCTACTTGGTCAATATCAAGGGATGGAGAGGAAGGCCCTTGAACCTTGGTTTTATAGGAAGAAATGTATGGAAATCAAACAGAACAAGAAGGTATGCATGGATATCATCTGGACCATTGGAGGGAGTTTCAACATTGATAAGAGCACAGAACCATCAAAGTATAATGGATTGATAGTTTCTCATATCCTCTTGGTTTTCCTTTTTTTCTATTTTCTAAAATTAATATTATATGCCATCTTTTCAATTTTTAGGTAATCTTCCCTAATGTGAGGCATCATGAAAACTGACTCCTGAGATCTTTTAAAACTTTGTTTCCAAAGAGGACTTCCAGTAACCAAGGTGGTGGTATAAGTAATAAATCTCTGTAACTCTCCCACATTCACTTCCAAACTACCATAAAATAATGACCTAAAACAAATTCTGGAACCCAGCCAAAAGATGGGGTAAAATAAATTCTTAGCCTAAGAAACTTAGAAAATTGAAAGAAAAGTCTCTCCCATCCAGGTAAACAGGAGTACACTATGAGACAGGAAGCATCCCAGCAAGCCAGCAGAAAGCCCCACCTCAGCAAACCAATGGGAGATCCTGAGTCCTAGTGCAGTGGATCAGGCAAATGTCAACACTAGACCTCCCCCGCCCACCTCCACACATACCTCAGCATAGCCAGTTGGGAGACTCCAACTTGGAGAACTACCAGTAGCTTCATTGTAAAATTGAGGAAACAGGTGCCTAAGCAAACAAGCAGCCACTAGCAGAGCCCTCTCCACATGCTTCAGCATAACTCTGGGTAAACAGGCAGCCTCCAGTGGCCAGACCCACCTGCTTCAGTGTAGCTCAGAAAAACACAGAAACACCCCACTGGTCTCAGCACACACCAGACACCAGTACTAGGACCACAGCTAAACACCAGGTAGGCTATCAGACCCGCTATGGCCTCTAGCAGTACCAGCCATCCCCATGTCACCCCCTATAGCACAGCACCACACACAGGGGTTCCCCATGGGCTTCAGGGCAACATCAGCACAGGACCAGATAAACAGCCAGGGCCTGCAGCTCCTGCCTGAGACAGTATGCCTTCCACCCTGAAGCAGAAGTCAAATTTTAAAGATAGGAAAAAGGGCAAAAATCATGAAGAAAAAACAACAATACAACTTAGTTGCCTCCAGAATGAGTGCTTGCATGTGTATTTACTCAAACCCACCAGTGGTTCTGATGTTTTCTTTTTTAGTATTATTTCCCCTGCTATACACATTACACTGGATATTGGGTTGGTAGACCCCAAAATGAATGGTTCCACTATTTTGGCCAATAAGAATGTCACTAAAATTGCCTACAAATTTGTCTCATTTTTTTTTTCCTTTTCTTGTCTTCCTTCCAGTTTCGTCTATGAATGTTCTCATGAAGATCTTGTGTTAATCAATGTCCTCCAGTCTTATTGGGCTATTATAAAAAGGAGACCTTGTTCATGGTCTTCTGTATCTGTAGTGAATAAACAAGTGAGAAATCTCCAGTTTTGATATTTTGAACTCCTTTTGATTTTAAATCAACTTGCAGAGGCATCTGTAAAGCAAATCCTAAGACTCTTTAATCCTAATATTTTTTCAAAAAAACAAGTCAGATGGAGGTGACATTTGGAAAAACTTTTTTCTAAGATGAAAGCAAAAATACCAAAGCAAATAAACCTCAAACTGTGATTGGAGATTGAAGACTAGGGTAGAATACAGAGGTCTACAAGAGGCCAGAGGGCAGAGGAAAAGGAGTGACCAAGATCTGATAAAATGGATAAAAATGACCAAAAGCCAAAGGTGAGTTAGAAAGAAAGAAAAAAAGAGTTTTTACTTACAAAACCATAAATGGTGTTTGAGGGGTTATCCAACTGAACAAGAAAAGTAAAAGTAGGAGTTTTAAGTTAAGATGATTCCTTTTTATTTATTTTCTGCAATTATATGTAAAACCATTTTTTTAAGATTTGTTTTTAAAATTTTGTTTCAAATTCACTCCCTCCCTCTGCACCCCGCTCACTGAGAAGGCAAGAAACTTGATATAGGTTATACATGTGTATTTCCATACTAGTCACATTGTAAATATATTTCCATATTAGTCATGTTGTAAAAGAAAACACAGACCAAAAAAATTAAGAAAAATAAAGTAAAAGAAAGCATGCTCCAATCTGTATTCACACTCCATCAGTTCTTTCTCTGGGGATGGATAGTATTTTTCATCATGAGTCCTTTGGAATTGTCTTGGATCACTGTATTGCTGAAAATACATGAGTCATTCACAGTTGATCATCTTACAATATTGCTGTTACTATGCACAATGTTCTCCTGGCTCTACTCATTTCATTTTGCATTAGTTCGTGTAGATCTTTCAAGGTTTTTGGAAAGCATAGGATGATTCTTAGTTGGGTTTCTGACTTGTTCTGCAGATCATATCTGTCTGGTTAATGGTTGGTGGGCTTATTAATCTAGATTTTAATTGTTTCATTAATAAAACTAGCTAACATTTAAGGTGTAAATACATTTTACATACATTATCTTGTTTCGTCCTTACCACAATGTTGTGGGTTACGTAATATAAATATCCACATTTTATGGGTGAGAAAATTTAGGATGAAGATTAATTAAAATTTCTTGAGCATGGAACTAGTGAATAGTGGAATTAGACTTCAAGCCTCAATTCCAAATGCAGTATTCTTTCCACTATACTGTGCTGCTGCAGCTGAATTTCACATTTCAGAAGAATTTCCTTTGAACCTGTGTGTATATGAAGTTATATGTGTATATATGCTTATATATGGGTGCATGTCTATATGTATACGTATGTGCATATATATATGCGTATATATAATATACGCATATATATATGAATATTGATAAGAGAGAAGGGTGGGGGAGAGAGAGAGGAGAGAGAAAGACTGGATCTCACTATCTCACCCAGGTAAGAAGTGCAAGGACCACTGATGGGCCCAAAGGCTTAGACATGCCTGTTTTCAGATCCAGGTAGGTTCATCCCTTCTTAGACAGCCTGGTAGTAGCCTCTTCTGGAAGCTTTCAGTAATGGTGTGTAGCAGCAAGCACACTGACGCTTCCAGGTTGGCCTCCTAGTAGTTCTTAGATCTGCTTTTCTAAAAGGAAAGCAACTTTAATCACATATACCAACAGAGAAAATACAAGCAGAGAAACATAGACCAATACCAACAGAGAAAATACAAGCAGAGAAACATAGACCAATCAACAGGGCTTCTATCTGGCCATAAGCGAAACATACATCACAGATCAACAGACAGATCGAAATGTCAGATCATTACACACATACATAGTTGCCAGAGAGAGAAGCAACAGCATCTATCTGGCTTTTGAAAGTTGGGAGGGTGGGGGAGATGTGGCAGGGGTGGGGGAGCTCCTTAATGGCTACACAGAGTCTCATCTGGCACAGGAATCTTCTAAAGAGTAAGCCCCCAAAGCAAAATCTCATCTCACAGTACACACACACACACACACACACACACACACACACACACACACACACACACACCCCCACACTCTTCAGGGCCTTAGGGCATCACAACCCTCATGACCCACTGCCTCATTAATTAACAAAAGGTGTGGGGCTTCCTACAAAACAAGTCTCCTCTAATCAAGCTATTAATGGGCAGTGGTGCCAGACTTAGTACAGACATTTCACTGTTTTTAGCCCTAAGATAGTCCAGAGCTCCCCAACTTAAGCAATGCACCAGCCTCAGTCAACCCTAAACAGCAGGAACTACAGGTATATACCAATACCACTGGTTTACATGCCTTCATCATCACTTGTTACTATATATGCGAGGTGAAAGAGAAATAGAAGAAACTTAATTTCAATACACTAAATATAGCATAACTAAATAATAGCCATGTGTTCATGAGAACCAAAGGGAAATGAATAAATATCTTACATTTTTCCTCCTAGTCCTTTTCATCTAGAATTATGCTTGACTACATGATATAGTTTAAGTAATTGCTTTTATTTACCTTTCATAGATATCAGCATCTCACTGCCAGAAGTTACTTTTGCCAACCATGCAAACCAAGGATGTGCTGGTAAATGTTTGGCAACCAGCACTCTGAAAAAAAAAAATTGAAAAAAACCTAAATAAAAACCTGTTTTGAAGCCTCTGGTGACTTTTGAGGTAAAATTGTTTATACTAAAAATTTAAGTTAGTTCTCTAGGCCAGTCTGAGCTAGTTTCAACATACTTCTCTTCACTTTGACAGAATGTTATCAATCCCCTTGCTTTCCATGTAAGATTCCAAGTGTCAAGGCAAAATTGGTTCCTGACTCAACAGAAACTCTTATGTAATCTGAACATGAGGTCAAATTGTCAAGGCCCTTCTTCAGGTATTCTTAACCTCAGATCTTAACCTCAGATATATTGGTAAATATATTTCAATATTATTGGTTTCCTTTACAATAAATAAGATTACAAATGAGATAAGCATTTAAAATGTTATTTTGAGAAGAATTCCATAAGTTTGACATAACACAGACTTGGGGAGGTTCATAATAACAAACTACAGTATAAGGAAACACAAAACTCACAATAGAATGAATAGTAAATAATAAATAATAACAGTAAACTAGCTATATTAAGGGAAGATAACAGTATATACAGCTGTCAGGAAACATGGTGGAAACTGGCTAGCTATGCTACCTGGTTAAAATGGACATTCTTGTGGGGCCCTGGAAAGAATAGGGCACCCTCCCCAGACAATTAAAAATCTAGATTTTTACAGGGTTCTTATTTGAGTCTAGGAGCAAACTTTGGAGGAAAGGAACTAGGAGCCTTGACCTGGAGACTGATGTTGGTTCATGCTAAAATGGGGAGGGAAGAAGCCTAGGCAATTGGAAGCTACTTGATATTCAAATTCCTTGCTAGTTTTGTATTGTTACTGTTGGTCTGATTGAGGTTTGGGTACTCAGGACCCCAAAATATCAACACCTGGGTCCTGCCCAAATGAATGCAACTCAAGCTTTCTTTCAGTCAAAGAGATCAAACAAAGTTATTCAAGATCCACCATATTGTCCAGACTCTTAAGGAATCTGCATTTGTGATGCTTGTGTTAATAAGAGGGCCAGATTGAGCTCCAGTTCATGGAGGTAAGATAGGTTTTATATACAGAAAGACTGTGGGAGTGATCTAGGAATGGTCTAGTAGTCTGAAAGGAGGGATCTAAGTAGGGTCTTGAGGAGGAGTCTAAGGAATATCTTTATGGGACTGGGGTGACTAGAAGTCAGACTCCAGGAACCAAGAGAATGATATTAAGGGTGGGAAATAGCTGAAGGCTACCTGGAGATAACAGTCAATGGAGGGCTAGGCTAGTTTAAGGATAACAGATTTGGGCTAGATATCTTGATAGGGTGAAGGATGGGGAGCAGCCAGAAGCAATTGGACAAAAACAATAATGAAAGACTTATGGCCTCAAGTGAATGCCAGATCAAGTGGGAAGATTCTAGGAGCATTCCAGGAAGGTCCCAGAGCCTGTCTTACTCTGACAAGGTGTTTTTAGCTTCTTGTCAAGAGTTTTAAGCTTCATTGAGATTTCTTTATTTAGAAGTTTAGGGAGGCTACTGGATTTCATCAGACTACTAAAGGGATCTATAACACCAAAACATATTAAGAAACCCTATTGTAATTTTGTTTATATTTCATACTTATTTATCTATGTATGTGCCTTCCCTCTGAATAGAAGCTTTTTAAGAATAGGAAAGATTCATTTTAGTCTTTGCATCACCAGGCTCCAGCATTATTGACAGGATACAGGCCCAAGTCTAGACCTTCACACCTTACTCCAAAAGAATTTGAGTCCCATTTGTCCATAGGCCCTGGAAAGTTCCACCTTGAACTCTCCTTGCATCTCCCCACTTGATTTGGCTTTTCATGACCAAATCTGTTACCCTTAACCTAGCCTAGCCCTCCATTGTCTTTTAACTCTGAATTGTCTCCAGCTACATCTCCCCCTTGATCCCATCAAAATCCTATTTTCTTGGTTCCTGGTGTTTGACCTCTAGTCACCACAGCTACTGGCCACTTCCATCAAGACCCTCTCTAAACCCCTCTTCTAGTTATTCCAAACTACTTGGCCAACCCTAGATCTTTCCCACAATCTTTCTGTATATAAGATCCATCTAGACTCCATGAAAATGCTCAAATTCTATCTAGTTAAGATTCTATCAGGCCTGCTTGTCAATCAATACAAGCATCACCAATACTCAGATTTCTTAAGAGTCTAGTCAGTATGGTAGATCTTAAATAAAGTTTGTTTTTCTTGGACTGAAAGAAGGCTTGAGTTGAATTCATTTGGGCAGGACCCAGCATGTCAGTATTTTAGGGTCCCGAGCACCGCTGAACATCAACACTATTACTGGCAAATGACCAATGCTTTGTAAGTGCTTGTTGAATAAATATGTGAATCATTCGCCACCCCCATCCCTTATTATACTGTTTTGTTTTTTTTCCCTGACTACCTCCTTTCTAAGATATTGTTTCCTCTTCCTTCTGCTTTTCATCTGTCTTGAACTAGTTTGCCTGAATGGTTATAATCTTCAGAGTCTGAACATCCAAATGACTCATTTTTCTAACTGTTCCTGACTGCTTTGACAACTAGATTCTAGCCTCTGTTCTGGATTGAGTTAAATTAACTCCACAAATCCACTCTATTGTTTCCCCAACCTTGCTCCAGGTTTTTCTTTTACTGCCACAAAATCCATAATTTATTCCTACCTTTTGCCCAATCCCTTGTAATAGAAAAGCTCACCTTTTTGTTGAGGTTTAGGGGTGCTGGGACCCTGAAATAGTGACATGCAAGTCCTGCTCAAATGAATTTAACCTAAGCTTTCTTTCAGCCAAAGAAAAAACAAAGTTTATTAAAGATCTGCCATACTGGGTAGACCCTTAAGGAACCTGAACATTTGTAACGCTTGTATTGGCAAGTCATCCAGATTGAATCTGAGCACCTTCATGAAAACAATGTATAGACAGAAAGACTGAGAAGAATCTAGGGTTTTCCAAGTAGTCTGGAGTCACTGGAGGAGAGGAGGAGGATCTTGACAGAGTGGCCAGTAGGCTGGGGTGACTAGAGGTCAGGAGTCAAAAGAATGGGATTTTGATAGGATCAAGGGTTGGATAGCAGAAGGCTATCTGGAGATGACAACAAGGGAGGGTTAGGCTAGGTTAAGGGTGACAGATTTGGCATAGAGATAATGAAAGGCTTGTGGTCTCAAGAGAGCCTGATCAAGTGGAAAGATTCAAGGAGAGCTTAAGGGGGTTCCCAGATCATGTATCCCATCACTTTCACCATCTTCTGAAAATAGGTAAACATCACTTTTTAAAAGTGTACCTTTCCTTTCACATGACTCCTAAAATGCATCCGAAAGACCAAAAAAAAATAATAAAATAAATAAAAATAAATAAATAAAATAAATGCATTGGAAGGTGGGGCCTGATGTTAAGGGTGAGAATAACAGTGTGATAAATTACCCAATTAACTCTGAAATTTGTAATTCTAGAGTTTTGAGGTGTTTTATCATTGGATCAATATAAAAAGTATATATTGGCTCAATATATTGACTCAATATAAAGAAAACTCTCAAATAATTAGGATAAGCCAAAAGGGGAAAGAATTGCCTCAGGAGGCAGTGGGTTCCCCATCACTGAAGGTTTTTAAAAAGAAGCTAAATGACCACTTGTTGTAAAGGTAATTCTGAATAGACATAGATTGTTTTGGGTTGGATTGAATTGGATTGGATTGGATTGGATTGGATGGCAGTCTAAAATTTCTTTTAACTCAACTCTTAGGTCTTATAATTCTTGAATTATTGTGATCTGTTCCTCAAAATGAGATTGTGTATGTATTTGACTCCTGCATCAATGTACAAGAATAACCAGAGCTCATTATCTATCAGTGAATTGGAGCTCAAGACATCCTCCCCCAGGAGAGTAGAGACTCCTATCTCTTTGTGTAGTTTTATTATCAAAATGGGACTGAGAGATGAAAACGATTTCATTATTCTTTAATGAGGGCAAATGATCTATGCCATTTGCAGCATTATCTGTCTATGTCAAAAACAATAATTCTGGTGCTTATCTAGGGGATCGATGTCAGTCAGGTGCTCCAAGCAATTGTTAAATTCTCCACTGAAAAAAAGTGATGAGATGTACAATACTTAATTATTTGGAATTGTATAATTCCTTGCTTTTAGAGGTGAAAGACTGCCGGCTCTAAAGACAAGGTAGAAACAGGGGGGTAAATGACAGATTCTAGGGCACAGGAAGGTACTTGAGTCATGCTCCTTTGGTCAGCAAAGTTCAAAGCACTGACTTGGAACAAATGGTAATTGGACAGTCAGGCAAAAGTTTGGAAAGGTCAAAGATAAGCTATCATCCAAAGACTAGGAACATATATGGAAATGCTAAGTGCTGAGGAGTGAGAGAGAGAGCTCCAACAGAGGGAATCCCTATGTCCCTGGACATGTATTTAGGAATGCAGCAACTTTGGCAAAGAGGGTTTTGATTCTCAAAGCTCCAGAAACATCCATTTAATCTCATGACCTACGTAGAATTCAGTATTTATTAAAGAGACATTGGTCCAGGATCATGAGTTTTGCCCCTTCTGGAATCAAAAGATCATCCTGATTTCACCAGAAATCTTCAATATTCCTGTTGCATGATCTCTTTGAGTTTGAGGGTAAGGGCCATTCCCCAATTTCTGGCACACAGTAGGTATTTAAGATTAAATGATTAATATCTTTCAAGAAATCTAATGCAGATAAATCAACATTATATCCTCTTCCTAGTTCTTTTCCTCTTCATAGGAACAATAATTAGTTTTGCTTTTTGTTTTTAATTCTCGAGTACCTGTCACAAGGGCTGGTGCCCATAAAAGAACCAAGGTGCTCCCACAAATAACCATCTAAAATCAGTTACACCAAATAGCTATGCCACAGCAGACCTCACTCCAAGCTAAAAATGATCAGGGTGATAGGTACAATTCTCTGCTAGCATATATATTATGGGGTCAAAGGAGCAAAGAATAAGCAATTAAATCTCATGAAAAAAATAGAAAGCATATGTTTAGCATCCAAAAATGTCATAGCTAGTATTTAGTTCATTCTAACTTTCTGTCTCCTTGATGCCACAATAGAATGTGACCTAATTCAGGGCAAGGTTTAAGTTTCCACCTTTCTTTATGTCCCCAGGGCTCAGCACAGTATTTGGCACATAGTAAGTACTTTACAAAGGCTTATGAAACATTTTAGTGCTTGAGCCCCTGAGTCCTGTCCTCCTCGCAGTAAACTGTATACTCCCTTTACTAACTGATCATGTTACATGTTGTTACTGTCTTTTTACTACCTCATCATATGTTTCAATTGGAAAGGATCAAACCCAAGGGCCTTGCTTCACCTGCCCTCTGGCATTGTCTCCTGTGTCCATCTGGACTCTTGGAAACAAAGGGAAAGTTAAGCAGCCTAGCTTTCTTAGTCTTTCACTTAAATACAAAGTGACAAAGTCTGAAAATAGCTTTTCTGAGTGTAGCATTTTTTCCCTGCAAGCCCTTCCCTTGTAATTATGGCCATTACAGTAAGAGTTTTGTTTTTAATTGTATGTTTCATTATCCCTGAAGTGCTCCAACCTACAATCCTCCTCTTCTTATCCTGCTTGTCCAAAGGAAAATATGCTGATCTCTCTCTCTCTCTCTCCGTCTCCCTCTCTCTGTTATTGGAAGGACATCAGAAAGTGTAGATGAAACCCACCCATCTATTTTCTCTGAGATAACTCCTTTAGGGAGGAAAAAAAATCTCACTTCCATGCAGTGGCTTGGAGTTTTCTTGAAATAAGTATAATTACTCTAACTTCTAACTGAAAACAATGCTAAAGGGATTCTAGGTTGCATCTAGCTGAGAAGAGTGGCCAGAATGCTGGACTTGGAGTCTACTGGACCTGAGTTCAAATCTTGTCTCAGGCACTTATTTACTAACAGGGTAACCCTGCAAATATCACTAATGCTCTCACAGCCTCAATGTCCTCACATGTATTAGTACTCAAGAGGGTTGTTGTTAAGATCAAATGCAGTAACATACACAAGGCATTTTATCTTAAAGTGTGTGTTTGTATGTGTATGTGTGTGAGAGAGGAAGAGAGAATGGTAAATAGATTAGTCTAACAACATTTGGCAAGAAATTGTCTTTCCATAAATCCCTTGAGAATGTGTAGCTGCTCCCATTTGGAAAAGAAAGGAAACTAATGAGAGATAATGGGGTGGAAGTCTCCATTTTCTGGCTCTAGCTCTAGGCTATAACAGACTGAGACTCCTCTCTCAAGGCGGATGAAGAAAGTAGAAGGTAGAGATGGCACCTGTACCACAATATCATCATCAGAGTCTGGCCCATCTCAATTCCCTTCTTCACCATGAGAGATCATTTCTAAATGGGCAAATTTGGTGGCATGTGACTGTATGATTTTAATGCTGGTAGTAAAAACTTGTAGAGAAATTGGCCTCAAGGAAGAACTGGTGCTCCCCAGCCCTGCTTCAGTTAATTGTGGTTTTTAAAAATATTCTATCAAAGAATATGTTTGCTAGATTTAATATTCTCATAAACACTTGTAGTTGACCCTGTCCTTGTGTTGCCTGGTGTCTCTTTGTGGCCTGGGGGACAATAGGAACCATAGAGGAGAGAGGGACTTTTATTAGATCTCAACTCCCAGCCTATTATATGAAACTTCTGCACTCTAACTGCAGGCATCAGCATGAACCATATAATGCCTTCATTTCTAAGTGCAGAATGGGACATATTTTATATATTTTCTCAAATCTAGAATGCTAGAGAGGGCCGAGTTCAAATCTGATCTCAGATAGTAACTGTGTGACCCTAGACAAATCACTTAACCTCCATCTACCTCAACTTCCTTATCTGTAAACAGAGATAATAATAATTGCTATAGCATTTACTATGTGTCCTGTACTATGTACTTTACAATTGTTTCTTCATTTGATCCCTACGATCCTGGAAAGTGGCTGCTCTTATGATGCCCATTTGTAGATTAGGAAACTGAAGCAAACAAAGGCAAAGTAACATGCTCAAGGTTACTTAGCTAGTAAGTGACTGAGGCTGGATTTGAACTCAGGTATTTTGGACTCCAGGTCCAACATCTAGCCACTTGCTAAGGCCACCTACCTCCAAGGGTTGGGAGGATAAAACAAGATAAAATTTAGAAAGTACTTTGAAAACCTTATAGGACTGTATATAAATGCTGGCTATGGGGGGAAAGATAGCATCTGCCTGACAGATATTGTTATAAGCATTAAATTAATTAATACATGTAAATAATACATGTAAAAAGCACATGTTAACTTAGTTAATAACTAAAAGCCCTACATAAATATTAGCTATAATTACCCTATACATTCACCAAAGAGTAAAGCTATCACCACCATCTTCATCTCCACCACCATTACCATGATCAGTGATAGCTGATGAAAATAATAATTAATAATAATAGTGATGATGATGATGATGATGAACAAATCAAATATTTCCACTCACTTTCTTTTTTCTGTCATGTCTTTCAAGAGGACCTTGCCTGGGAGCCTATGATCAGGACTTAGAGAAGAAATCTTCCTGTTCTTTCTCTTCCACTTCCTGCTTCTGTGACAAATTCTGAGCTTCAGATATGACGATGACATGAATACTGAGTCCTGGGCCAGAGATTCATATGCTTTGAGTATCATGAGAGGTTAATAACATTTAATAACTCCTATTGTATATAGCACTTTAAAAATCCCTTTCCCTCACAGCAATATTCTTGCTATTGTTTTAGCTACTGTTGCTGTTATCTCTGTTTTACAAATGAAGGACCTGAGTTCAGGGATTCCAGTGATTTTCAGAGAAAGTATCACCCAGGTAAGCATCAGAGTTAAAATTACACTGGAGGTCCTTCATGATTCCAAGTCCAACTTTCTTTCCACTCCACCTCATTACATTAGAATAATTTGAATTAGATAAACTCTAAGGTCAATTTCAGTTCTACATCCTTGATCTTGAAATCTTATTGAATAAGTTTTTTTTTCTAATTAATGGTAAGAGTTTTGCAATAGGCCATCTAGTCTTTAACCCACTGTTAACAAATGTATTTTTGGGTTGTCATTTATCTCTAAATGATGTTAAGTTCTTCCCCTCCCCATTCTCGATGAGCAAAAAGCAAAATTGGAAACCCCTGTGTCATTATCAAAAGTAGTCTGCATTTATGAGATAGTTCATAGGATCACATATTCGTAGCTGAAAAGAACTTTTGAGGAAACCTGATCCAGATTCCTTATTTTACATTTGAGAAAAGGAATATTCAGGGATAGGTTAAAAGAATTATCTAGGTCACATAGGACAGATAGTAGTAGAAGCAAAATTTTAAATCTAGGTTTTTTGACTTCAAAACCACAGCTCTTTTCTCTGTAATTTTCATACTGCCCCTCATGTTCCTGGTTGACTGAGTCTGGGGTGTTATGTTTGACTGGGATAGTTTTTACATCAGAACTCTGATGATGGAACACATTTCCTTCCTATCTGTTGTGGTGGTGGTGGTGGTGGTAGTTTTGGTGGTTCTTGTTGGTGGCTCATCCTTCATTTTTGAAGAAGACCAATGGCATTGCAATGTTGGAACCGTTGTTCAACAGGGGCTGATCAGTTTAATGCGAGACACTACCATAGATCTGGTGGTGGCCTGTTAGGACATTTAGCGGAAGTGTCTCTGGATATTTGCAACTCATATTTCCTGTGTGCTTCTACAATTCTGCTTTGTTCCTAGAGTACAGAACCTTCTTTGACATGAGCACACCATGTGGGGGTCCTGTGTGGGATTTCCCCATGTCTCATAGTCAAAATTAAAGTTCTTCAGAGTTATCTTGAGAGTGCCTTCATATCAACCCCTTCTGATTATCATGTGAGTCCTTACTTTGGACCCCACCCTGAGTAGACTGCTAATGTAAATGAATTTACATTCAAAATGTCTCCATTTATTGCCATCAATAGTTCCACATATGGATGGTTCTGTCCCGACTGGTGGAGGACCTGGTTTTGCTTTGTTTGTTTTTTTTTTAAGTGTTGATTGTCAGGTCAAAATTAATACAGATAGCAAAGAGTCAGTCCATACTCTTTTATCTCAGCCTCAGAGGTTGTATTGAATAGACAATCATTTGCAAACAAAAAGTTGTGCACCACCACTCCCTCAGCTTTAGTCTTCTTGTAGCTTCTCCAAGTTAAATAGTTTACCTGAAGTGCAGAAGTTGATCTTGACACCATTTTCATCCTCACTGAAGATGTCTAACAATAATATGGAAAACATCATGCTGAAGAGTGAGGGGGCAAGCACATAATCCTGCTTCACTCCAGTGGTGACAGGGAAAGCACAAGAGCATCATCCCTTGTCCAGAAATCATGCAAACGTGCCATCATGAAACTGGCATACAATGTTGATAAGCTTCTCCAGGTAACCCAATTTCACCATAATCTTCCATAGATCCTCATGAATGATGGCAAAGGCCATGGTCAGGTCGACAAATGTTGTTCAACTCCTCTGTTCAGCTCTTACTATGGCTCCTGGAGCTGTCCAGCAGCAAACACCATGTTAATCATCCTGTAGCCCTTTCGAAAGCCACACTGACTCTCAGAGAGGTGACCATCTTCCTCATGATCAGTTACCAGTAAAGGAGGAATCTGTCAAGGATCTTGCTGGCAATAACTAGGAGTGAGATTCCCTGTTTCCTTCTCCTTTATAGAGATGGAATGGAGGGATCCTTAAGCTCCTGGGGGATGACTTCCTCTTGCCATGTAACCCAGAAGATTTCATTCAACTTCTGTATAAGTTATAGATTCCCTGCCTTGTAGATCTCTGCTGGGATGGAATCAGTGTCAGGTACATTGTCAGCTGAGGGGAGCTTGATGGAATTCAGTACATCTTCTTCATTTGGAGATTTGAATAAAGAACAACTGATTACCACCCAAGGTCATATAATCAATGACTTCAGCAGTGGTTGATGACATTCTGCTAAGAGCACTATGGAAGTATTCAGTTCATCTCTCCAGCATCAGGCTGGATCAGACACAGATCAGTGTGGCTCCATCATCACTGAGTAGTTGAAATGAACCAGAGGTCTTTGACCCAAAAACATCATTTAGGGCATTGTAGAAGCACTTGGGATTATTGTTGTCAGTGTATAATTGAATCTCTTCTTCCTTCTTGCTTAACCAAGAATTCTTCATTTCTCTAAGCTTCACTTGCACTTTGCTTTTAATGGAGTTAAATGCTGCCTTCTTGGAGATGGAAGAACTATCCTGCTGATAAAGTTTTTGTTTCTTGTTTAGCAGATTCTAAATTTCCCCATCATTTTCATCAAAACAATCCATATGTTTATAGGTGTTCTGGTTCAGAAGAGCAAATGTGGTCTTGCATACCAAGTCTCTGAAAGCTAACTACTCCTCTTTTGCTCCACTGTTACTTACTGTGTGCTGACTCAACTTTCCCTCCAGGTCAGCAATAAATTGTTACTGCATGGAGAAACACTCTAGCCTCTTAATGCTGAGTCTCTGAACAGTTCTTTTGTCTTGGGGCCCCTGCCATTACTAAATATGAGTGGTTAGATGGGAGCAAATGATTCTATGATTGGTCCAATTCTCTGCTTCTGTCACTTTCATATGCTGTGTATCTCTTCTCCTAACAATGATGCAGTTCTTGCTATGATTATGCATCCATGATATTGTATTGTGGTTAGGTAGGTGGAAGAAGATGTTGGTGATGAGATCATGAGTCGCACAAGTCTTCAGGAGAGTCACCACTCCAACAGATTCCATTCCTCCCAAGGACTCCCTTGTCTGATTATCTGTGCCTACTCTAGCAAAGGTGCCCAGAATTATAAGCTTGTCTTCTTTCAACATATTGATGATTAGGGTCTCCAAGTCTTCACAGAATTTTTCTTTGATTTCATCAGGGTTTGTCATAGCAGAGGTATATGCACTGATGTTGGAAGCTCAGAGCTTTCCTGAAAGTGGTGATCACATTTTCATGAACCTATCATTCACTTCTTTTGGGAGGCATGAAATCTTGCTTCCTATATGGATCTGATTGAAACACCTTAGCCTATCTCATAGCATTCTTCACCATAGCACCCATTCCAGAAAAAATGTGTATCCAGATTCGACTTGAGTAAGCTGGCCATTCAGGGCTGCTAATTGAATATGCTACCAGCTGTTTGTCTCTCATATCTACTAGATCTCATGCTATCCATAACCATGGGCACATTCCATGTACCAATGGTAAGTAGAATCACCACTGCAAATTTGAGGGGGGCGTTGTTGGGGTTTTTTGTGTTTTGACCCCAGGGTGGGATCTCTGCTTACTTCCAGTAAGAAGGCCAGGGTTAAGTTAGGTGAAGCAGACAATTTTTAAGGCATCTTTTCTAGTCCTTTCTTTCTGCCAGAAGATGGGTGGTACAGTCCTTAAAAGGACTCCTTAGACACTCAAGGGGTACAGAATCCCACTGCTGCTTCAGTCCAGTGAGAAGATGACCCAGTGTCGTGCAGGGTTGCAGCTACAGCTCTCAGTATATCCACACCCGCTGTTCCCTCTCACCAATTGCCATAGGACTTCAAGGTGGATGAAGTGGTGGATAATGGGTGTTATCTTAATTTGTGCTCGATCATTAACCTCATTTTCTCAGATTCATTGGTGTCCGGTGGCAAGACAAAAGTGAAGACAACTAGCAATGGCCTGGGATGCAAAGGATGACCTCAGCATCTTCTATTTCTGAACAAGCCCTGGGGTCAGGCACTCCACCTTCCTCTCTGTTAAGACATGGTAGGCAGCAAGGGCAAAATGTTGCATAATTTATCAGGTGTTTTTATCAGGACAGGCTTTAACTGGTTTTCTTTGTAACAAGGAAGGGCTGGGGGAGAGTGTATTTGGAAGTGACAATATTCTAAAAGCTTAGAATTCTCTCCATAAGGAGTGTGTTTGCTTGCATTTGCCAGAAAGACTACCTACTTTTGCTAAAGTTATAGTACACAAATGTGAAGGACATGTTGTGTTCCATAGCTGACTATAGACAGAATTACTGGAATGAAACCCATATGAAACAGCATCTAAATTAATTACTAGGTCTAACATAAAACATTCTACAATCCATTTAATTAAGAAACCATTCAAAGGCCCACACAACTAATAAGTTATAGATTTCTATCTGTTCACAAGGGATGAGGCCAAACAATGTCTAATTTTAACATTCTCTAACCATTAATTTCCTTTAGAGGTTTTATTTTGGTAACTTTAAAATTAAAAAAAAAATGATTCCTCATGTGATTTTTAAATTGTTTGTTACACAGCAGACAATAAATATTATTTAGGGATTATAAAACATGCAACATTTACTCAAGATAGAATAACTTCAAAACTCAATTACATAAATATGTATTCAGAGATTTTATCATTTGTTTAAATTGGAACTTATAGCTTAATGTGTAAATTTGTATTTGGAAGTGAACAGATTTTTTTTTAAAATAGCTATTACTTCATAGTAGTTCAAATGACTATTTTTCTTAGTCACATGAATTAGAGCAAGGTTCCTAGAGAACTTTTGGTCTAAAACAGCCAAAGAGTCTTGTATTTGAATTTTTCTCCCATTCAATCCTGCTACCTACAAGCAAAACCGGTTTACTAGCTTTTTCCCCAGTATAATATGATTTGGAAAATCATGTAGAAAGTGGCAAGAGTTCTGGACTGGCCAGACGGAGGACCTAAATGTAATGCCTAGCTCTGCCACTATCTATTTATGTGATGTTAATCAAATCACTTAACATTTCTATGCCTCAGTTTTCTCATCTGTAAAATGAGAGGTTGGCAAAGAGGACATATAAGATCCTTTCAAGTTTTGAAGTGATTTTCCTAGAGCTCAAGAAGCTTCCAAGTTTACAAGCAAGATGAGTCAGACTATGGGGATTTTCTTTTTCTTTTTTTTTTACAGTTATAAACTGCTTTTATTCAGGCAATGAAACTTGAAAAATATATTAGTATTTATTATAGTAATTTCATTTGTCTGAGTATAACTCTTACAAATATTTACCTGACATATAAAAAGGGAAATTATTATACATATAAAATTGATGTAGATGATTATGTAGATATACAATGTAATCCTGGTAAGAGTCAAGCAGCTTTAATCACTCACTATTTGTCAGCCACAGGGGCACAGCAGAACCAGGTGTGTGATAGGATGGTCACTTCTTGGCATATATGTTATAAGTTTTGGAAATCTATTGTCAATGCATGGGCACTCACAGCAACGCTGGGGAACATACTAGTACTCTTCAGAATTAAAAGGGGGCTCTGGATTCTACCAGAAGGAAGAGAAGACTCCAAGTTAGATTTAGTTAAGACTTGGGGGTTGGCTTAGAGTTCCAATTCTTATGCCCACAAGACCATTTGAATTATCAAGCAGATACAGAAGATAACAAGCATTGGCCAGGGAGCTCCATAATACGGGACTTTCTACCACTAATGAGACTGCTCTGAAGTCATACTATCTTTCACTAGTGCATAATGATAGCTAATATCTAATCATGAAGTTTACCTAAGTATTTGAATAGAGTGCTGGTCCTAGAGTCAAGAAGAGAACAGAGTCCAAATTTAGCTTCAAATACCCTGGGTGACCTAGATAAGTCACTGATTCTCTTTGCATCAATATCCTCAAGTACAGAATGGGAATGAAAATAATATCTAACTGCAAGGGCTATTATGAGGATCAAATGAGATATTTGTAAAGCACTTATCACAGTGCCTAGCACACAATAAACACTTAATAAATGTGTTTTTTTTTCCTTCATGCATTCAAAAAAAAAAAAAAAAACCTATGATAGTGAGGAGAAGGGCAGGGGCCCTGGTAAGAAAACTGACAACTTTCTTACTATAGCCCCATTAGTACACTCTATGTATTTCACCCAAGTACTAACATATAGCTAAGTTCAGAATGTCACTGCCAAAAGTTTGGTATTTAAAATGCTTCACAGTCTGCTTCCAGCTTAACTTTCCAGGCTTATTACGTGTTGTTGTTGTTCAGTCATTTCAATTGTGTCTGACTCTTTGTGACCTCATTTGGGGTTTTCTTTACAAAAATAATGGAGTGATTTGCATTTCCTTCTCCAGTTCTTTATACAGATAAAGAACTGAGGAATCCTGGGTTAAGTAACTTGCCCAGGGTCACACAGTTAGTAAGTATCTGAGGCCAGATTTGAACTCATGAAGAAAAGTCTTCCTGATACCAGGCCTAACACTCTTTCCACTTGTGCCACCTGGCCAACCCTCATTACATATTATAAGCCAGGTATATTATTGAACATTACATGGGGTTATTGAAGGAAATTCAGTCAACTAACTGGATGAAATATATGCCTGGGTATATCCAGAACTTGCAGCTATAATAAGCCATGATTAGTAATCTTTGAAAATTATGTTTTACATGACTTCACATGTATAATTGATATTGTATTACCTGTCTTCTCAATGAATGGGGAAAGGGCAGGAGGAGAGAATTTGAAGCTCAATGTTTTAAAAGAACGTTAAAAATAATAAATCAATAAATGAGTGAATGAGTAAAGAAACAGAATTTACAGAAAATGAAAGTACTATAGGAGAAGAAAAGAGAACCTAGATAAGGAAGTCATGATTATTATGCCCCAATAAGAGTTTATCAAGAACAAGCCCTGGGAAGCAACTACATTTCTGTTTTTGTTTTTTGTTTTGTTTTTTACAAGACAGGGTTACTAATTTATCAAGTCAGAGAAACACTGTCAAATGATACACCTGAATTCCATTGACATCTCCTGTGGTAGACAGGATGAAGAGATATGGACTCCTAAATGATAGCACTGTTAAGGGGATTTAGAACTAATAGAACCATCATACCCAAAGAATTGTAACTAACAAATGTTACCCACCAGTGAAGTACCAACTGGACTTGCTCCTTGATTTTGGTCTGTTCAACACTTGAGTCCTTAACTTGTATCAGGACGAAGATGTCATGCTTTTCAAATTTATGGATTACACCAATTTTGGAGGGATAGATAATACAATGAATGAGAAATAAGACATGAAAAGACCTTCACAAATTAGAATGACAGGCTAAAGTTAATAACATCAAATTAATGGAAATAAATGCAATTTTCTATACTTGAGTTAAAAATTAACTGCACAAATGCAATATGTGGAAGAAACATGAGTTCACATAAAGTTTTTCTGGTAGTGTGATGAAATTCATAGTCAATATGTCTCAGCATCATGTATGGCAGGAGGGAGGAGAAAAGAAGATGGAAGGAAGGAAGGAAGGAAGGAAGGAAGGAAGGAAGGAAGGAAGGAAGGAAGGAAGGAAGGAAGAGAAAAGAAAAGAAAGGGGAAAAAAGAGAAAACCTTCTTTAATATTGTGCTGAATGAATATAATATCCCAAGCAAAGGAGAGGTTAATCTCACAGTATTCTGTTTTCATCCAGAACCAGACTAAAATATTCTGTGCACTTCGAGGTATCATGTTTTAGAAGCTATGAATAAGTTTGAGTCAATACAGAAGAGGGTAACAAAAAAATGAGCAGATTCAAGGATCTTTTGGAGTATTGAATTCATCTACAATACTGTGTTCTATTTTAAGGGCTATATTTTAGAAAGTTTACTAACAAATGACAAAAAAAAAAAATGAACAAGATGGCAATAGAATTAGAAACCAAGAATTAGGAAAGTGTACCCTGGAGAAAAGGAGGTTCAAAGAAGACATTATAACTACCGTGTGAAGTGCTGTCTGACAGAACAGGAATAAAACCTGATTCACATGGCTACAGAGGGGAGAACTAGGCCCAATGAGTAAAAGTTGCAGAGAGATGGATTTTCATTCAATATTTATTCCATGTATGTTCAGCTGTACCAAAATCTCTTTCTGATCACCTATGTGGAGGTGACTCTGGATTCCTAAAGGCTATTTCAATGGAATGACAACCATTGCTACCAAATAATAAAAGTTTTGAGAGAGGCCTATCAATAGACTTTTCTTATTTGGGACAGTAGGGTGGCAAAGTTCATCACCAATTTGATCACAGGATGATGAAAATTTTGACCAAAGAAATTATCAAAGAAAATTTATCAACTTAGACAAGGATTGCTATCTTCTATGGGGGAGAAAGTACTTTGACAAATGAAAGCATGAAACTTTAAAGTTACTTTTATGTTTTACACAGTTCTTGGACTATAAGAAAATTAGCAATATAGGCAAAACCATCACAGCCACTAAAGAAGAAATAAATTAACAGATTCAAGGAGTAATGTCAGGACTGAGAACCCCATAGCCATCACCATAGGCATCACTTGCTAGCACACAGACACCATGAGACCTGAGATAATAACGGAAGCACAGGTGATAATCAAAGCCTCCAAAGAAGCCAAGTAAAATGTAATATCCTTCATGGAAGTGACTTTTTAAATTTTTGTCTTTATATCCTCAAAAAGTGGTCATGCTCTGAGGGTGAGTGTTGACAGGTAGACAACCAGAGAGCTTAGGAAAAAGTAAAGAAGACTGTCAGCCATACCAGTATTGATCAAAAGAAGTGACAAAGTTTAGGATAGAGAAGACTTTAGAACTGATATAACTGGCTTCAAATATTTCAAGAGCTTTCATACGGAAAGGGAAATAAGACTTGTTTTGTGCATCCCAGAAGGCAAAAGCAAGGGCAATGAGCAGATATTGAGTGGAAACATTTTTCTTTGAAATAAAGAAAATCTTCCTAATTCAGTTTAACTTAAAACATGAACAGTAAGTACCGACAATTTACAAAGCACTGATACAACAATTTAATCTTTCCAAAAGTAGAATGAGCTTCTGCTCCATATGGTCAGGTGACTTTTAAGTAAAGTTTGGACACCTAATTGATTGAGATTTATAGAAAAATTCTGCCTAGGCATGTGTTGGACTAGATGACTGCTGAGGTCTTTTATATCTTCAAGATTAAATGAGAGCACTGGCCCTGGAGTCAGGAGAACCAAGTTGAAATCCAGCCGCAGACACTTGACACTTACTAGCTGTGTGACCTTGGGCAAGTCACTTAACCCTGATTGCCTTGCCGCCTTCCCCCCTCACACACACACACACACACACACACACACACACACACACACACACACAATCTTGTTTAGATTACATTCAACAATGACAACTGGAAATGTAAATCATTATAAATACCTGAGATCACCAACCAATGGCGTTCTTAGATATTCCTTCAAAGTGCAGCTAAGAAATTGAATGCTACTGTCTTCCTTCAAGCAGAGTGCTCTAAGCCACCCCCATTTCTAGTAAACATTCCTTCCTCACCTCCACTTCGTAGAATTCATTTCCTTATAGATTGTTGAAGTACCAGCTTCTACATAAAGCCTTATTGCTAGAGCCTTCCTTCCCAAACCACTTTACATTCAACTATCTTGTATTTAGTCTGCAGGGAAGCTAAGTGGTACAGTGGATAGAGCACCAGGGCAGGAGTCAGGAGGAGCTGAGTTCAAATCTCACCTCAGACACTTGACACTCACTAGCTGTGTGACCTTGGGCAAGTCATTTAACCCCAATTGCCTCATCCTGTGTCATCTCCAGTCATTCTGATGAATATCTGGTCACTGGATTCAGATGACTCTGGAGCAGAAGTGAGACTGGTGACCATCACTCCATCACTCAAAACAAAGTCAAGTACAAATCATGTCATCATTTCTCTGATGGCATGGTCTTCTTTGGCAACAAAGGACAAACACACATTTAGTCTGCACAAATTTACACAGGTACATTTTTTTCTCCTTTAAAAGAAGATAAGCTCTTAGAAGGCAGGAATTAATTTTGTTTTGTTTTTGTAGCTTAGTGTCTGACTCATACTGAGTTCCTAAATAGATGTGCTGATTGAATAATTGATAAACTTATTTAATTATCATTTTGTCTACCTCACCCCAGTTCTTCCAAACTTTCTTATTAATGTTAAGGGCACCATCCTTCCAATCACTCAGGCTCATAACCTTGGTATCATCTTTGATTTCTCACTCTCACTTCCCATGTCTAATTTTCTGTCATGGCTTATCAATTTTAACTTTGCAATGTCTCTCACATATGTTCCTGTCTTTCTTCTGTCTGCTACCACCCCACCACCTGTACCTAGTATAGGCCCCCATCACTTCATTCCTGCACTCTTGCAATAGTCTGCTGATAAGGCTACCTTCTACTAGTCCCTCCACTCTAATTCAGAATCCAGCAGCCAAAGTGATGTTCTTAATATGCAAATCTGACCATATCACCCCCTAATAAATTCTAAGAGCTTGCTATCCTTTCCAGGAGCAAATATAAAATCTTCTATTTGGCATGAAAAGTCTTTCATAACCTACTAGTCTTCTCATTCCTTACTCCCAACCCAGCAAATAATCTTTAGTCCAGTAACATGAGCCTCCTTGGTGTTTCTCAAACAAGATTCTCATCCCCCAACTCTAGATATTTTCACTTGACACCAATGTGTGGATTACTCTCCCTTCACGTTTCCACCTCTTGGCTTCCCTGCCTTAATTCAAGTCCCAGTTAAAATTCTACCTTCTATAGGATGCTTTTCCCAATCCTTCTTAATTCTAGTGCTTTCCTTTTCCTATTTACTAATTTATCCTTTGTCTAACTTGTTTGAAGACAGTTATTTGAGTATTGTCTTCCACACTAAATTGTGAGCTCCTCCAGGGCAGGGACTGTCTTTTACCTTTCTTTATATCTCTTGTGCTTAACACAGTTTCTGGCACATGGTAGATTAAATAAATATACATTAACTGAATGACTGTCATAACAGAATCACTCAGGATTCTGCTAAACACAAATAAGCAAAGATTTTCACTTTCTCATTGGAAAGGAAAGTAGCTTAAGGAAACCAAATATGACACAGTGAAAATATCTACCACACTGAGCTTTATTCTGTTGGTTTTAAAGGGCCTTATTTTAAATATTAAAAGGACTGGCTACAGAGTTTAAGGTAGCTGTGTCACATGTTAAGATTACACTTATTTGTATGAGGATAGTAGTTGCATAAAATATGGAATCAATAGGATGCTCCTGTTCTTTTGCAGATGTCCTGTGTGAGTCAGGAGAAAGGGACTAAGTGGCTCGAGCACAAGGTGACCACAAAACTAAACCAAAGATGAAGAGTCATAGAATTTGAGAGCAAGAAAGGACCTTGATGAACATATAGTTCAATTCACACATGAAAAGATTCGCGCACGCACACACACACACATCATTGTGTTTCTGTAAAAGTCTTGGTGTGCTACACAATACTCGGATCTACTCTTGGTCCAGGTGATCCGAATGATAACATAGTAATATGGCTTTAATTAACCAAGTACCACTGATAATCAGCTAAGCCCAAGAGTTCCATGAACAGCCTGGTTTCTATTCTAGCCCTGATAGCCTTAGTTCAGAGAAGAAACTCCTATGGAGACTGGGCCAGCCCCCTTACCACTATTGACATCAAATGCTGATCAAATGTTAACAGCCACAGAGGCAGGTCAGCCTAGCCAAAGTAGCAAGGCACCCAGAGGAAAGGAGAAGCAATACATTCCACATGGGTCAAACAGACTCATCCACTGCCTTCCACTGCCTTGACTTTGGTGCAACCTAAGACCCAAGAGCCTCAGAAATAACATCCCCACTATGTCCTAATCACCATCTTTACTTCTAACCTGGCTTTAGAATCATCATTGAGGGGAGCAACTCTTGGAAATAGTCTACAATTCTCACATCACAAACACCAAAAACTAAACTGCCACCTATAGGCAGGTAAACCCAAGAACCTCAGGAATATCTATTCCCCCAGACCATTGGCCCTGGGACTAGGCTGATGTCCATAAACATAATCCAAGGAACCAACCCTTGTGGAGGCACAACCTGGCAGCTTTCTCTCTAGATGCTGAAGCCCCCACCTCCTCAACAGTCAGAAGATACTGAAGACCCAAAAAAGAAAGTTCTTGTCAGTATGGCACTATGAAATGGTTTATCATTAGAAAGAAATGATCTTATTAATGTGAGTGTGTGTGTGTGTGTGTGTGTGTGAGAGAGAGAGAGAGAGAGAGAGAGAGAGAGAGAGAGAAAATTTCATAGACATGTTTTCCAGCTGGACCAAAAAGGAACACTGGACCTTTCCATATGACTTGCAGCTGAAACATGCCATAAGTATTGTCCCCTCCATTAGAATGTGAGCTGCTTTCCTTGTCTATTTGTGTCTCCTATGCTTAGCACAGTGGTTTACATATGACATGCTTAACAAAAGTTTTTTTTCATTCCAGCTCATTCTGATGAACTAGAAAGGGGCCAAAAGTTTTAAACTTTTTTGGGATTAGGATTGTGAGGGACATGGAAGAAAAGTTTCAAGAAGATCACAAAAAATTCTTCAGTGTGGCAAGAAGAGTGGGCTTAAAGCAAGATGTTCTCAGATTGCTATTCATAAAGAACTTCCATTGGCTTTGCTGGCCTGATATGAGTAAGTACTTTAAAATGTAAATTAAGGGCCTCAGTTTCTATATTAGACTTAAATCCCAAACCTCTTTACTGGGTCTTAACCTAGGGTTTGTGAACTTTTATTGGTTTCCTTTATAATCCTTTGCAGTTTAATTTATGTATTTAATAATGTTTCTCTGAAGAGGCATCCATAGGCTTGAGTGGTTTATGACATGGCCACCCCCAAAAAGGGTTAAAACATCTTGCTCTGTGGGATATTGTAGAGGACTCCATGATCAGGACACAGATCAGAAATGATATATTTTTTCTGTATTATTCAGTAAATTCTGCTCAGTATCTACATCAGCCACTAGAAGCACACTCTCAGAGTAATGCTTCCTCAAATTTGAATTCTTATCTTGATTTATCTTCATTGAGCTGAATTGACTAATGAGGTTAACATAGGAATAACCATGCCAGGGTAAAAGGAGAATTTTTTCTTCTCACTTTTCCACCACTGCTCATGTGGATGGGATGTTGGGAAGTGAAGGGGATGATATGATTATTCATATAACTAAATGGATTTCACCTCCTATCTGACACAGCCAAGGTGATGAAGCATTGCAAGTCCTTTATCTGGAATGTGCTGACCTGGGGGCTTTTTCTCAGCTGGCCTCTCCCAATTTCTTTATTTATTTTTTCTCCATCATGAATTGTTCATCAGGCCATTCTTTCATGGAAATATTTTTAAACTGAGCTGAACCATAAAGGTCTGGTTCACTGTGGACAGCAGAGGGTGAAATGTAGTTACTTTAGACCTTTCAGGGAGGAGAACTAATGAAGAAAAATATTCATTAAGCTAAAGTGAGTACCCTACTACTGCAATTATTAAGGTTCTCCTTGCAATTTCATAATTGCTATCTATGCTTTACTGTATGTGTGTATGCTTGCCTAGGAGGAGAAAGGTAAACCTGGGAAGACAGACTGAAATAGTTTTTTTTAACATTTTTTATGCATAATCATAATAACACCCTAAATTACACACATTTTCAATATCAGATAATTCATATAATTGCTCTGTTTTGCTTAGCCCAGAGCTCATAATTTCACTGATTTTTCCGAGGCACGATTCAATGACAAATAAGTGTCTGTGTTATCAGGTAGTATCACTAAATCAGCATTCAGGAGGTGTCAGGTAAATTAGAGTCTTCAGGAAGTTGGAAAGAACTTACTGAGAACAAAAGACCTCTTTGTTAAGACAGTGTTTCCTTCCTCTCTCTGTTTTTCTATTTTGGAAATAAGATGAATTGGTCACTCAACCATTGAATCTGCCTCTTTAAAAAATAAATTATGAGTTTTATAGGAAGTCACATAAGTGGAAAAAATAAATTAAGGCTCATTTTCTAAGCATGAATCTCTCATTCAATGTTTGGTGTTCCAATTATGGTTAGGTAGTGTTACTTAACTCAAATGGATAAATTTTTATTACTGGTTTGTGACAGCTAGGAATCCTAGTCACAGAGAGAGACAGAAAGAGACTGAGAGACAGTGAGAGACAGAGACAGAGAAAGGAAAATAAAAATATATCCAGTATACAGTATAGTATAATGTATCTAGAAAATAAATCTCATCTCTTACTCCCTCATTCCAATATCCCTTGTCACTCAGCTGCCTTTTTTGTTAAACCTGTCTAATTTTACATTCACCAGGCTCAAGATTTAACTAGAAACAATCGAGGGAAAAATATTTGAAACATTCAATTTGGACAGCCACTTCTGCATCTTCCTCTCTTTGCCCCCTGGCATTTAAACCCAACATGGAAAACAGAAGGGCAAAGGCTCACCCAGTTTCCATTTTATTCCTTCTATCTTCCATACTTTGGCTTTCGAAACATTTTCATCTCTGCTTCTTTTCCAGATGGCATTATGATGGTTTCCATTAGTTTACATATCTTGAACTAAAAAGAAAGATTCAGTCAAAATTGCATTATTAAAAAGATTATAGCAGAGTATTTTAGTTCAAAAGAATTTATTTCACAGACATCAGTTCCTCATGGACAGAGACCAAGGGTCAACAGCAACAGGGAGGATACCCGTGAAGGTAACCAGTGAGCAAAGGGGATGGATCAGCCAATGAGAGCAAAACTCACCCTTAGTAGGGAGAAAGGCCTAATTAAAAGAAAGACAGGGTTGTTATTGTTTTTGTAAGGTTGTCGCTGCTTTAATTTAAAGAAGCAACAGATGGGCTAATCACTCCCTACAAAATGTTCCTTCTGATTCCTCAGGATCAGTTTCATGACTGTGAGATTGACGTAGCCAAAGCAGTTTTGTAGTGACCTGTATCAGTGATTATATGTCACAGTGACATACTATTTCACAGAAAAGATACATCCACTTTCTGTATTCTACTGCTTCATAAGCACCTTTTTCTCTAGATGTTTTCCCTGAGAGGCAAGAATAGCACAGGGAAGTTGAGTACAAACGATGGACCCAAGAGTTTCTGCTCCCTTGGATGCTTAGGGAATTTTTAAACTGACAAAGACTTGGCTAAAGTTCTAGGGGAAATTGGCCCATATAGATTTGCTTGCAAAGAAAGCCTCATAAAGAAAATTTAGGACAAATAAACTTATAGCATACGAAGATGGTGCCATACCTCTGTCCTCCTTCAATCTTATATCTGTTTGTCGCAGCTCTCTGGGATAGGTGGTCTAGAACTCAAGAGGTATTCTCTTTCCCTGACCTGTCTGGAATAGGCTTGTTTTTTGCTTGCTGGAGCACTGCGAGTTTTATTGAGTGAGATATCATAAAGCCAGTAGGGCACAAACTCAATTCTTCAAGTCTTCATGATAAAGTCTCTAGCTACTATATCATGGTGTCTCTCATTGTAGTCAAATAGACACTTTCTGAAACAAAGATTTTCGTTTATATTGACATCAACTTTTTTGCATTTCCTCTAGATGTATGACTACAATAAAACATTTCAGCACTCCAAAACTCAATAGCTTTGTCTATAAAATACAGATAATAGTAATTCTTAGACTTTCCTTCTGAGGCTCTTTTAAGACAAATGTTTTATAAACTCCAATGTAGTTTATAAATGTGATTCACTATTATTTTTATATGGAGCCATTCATTCTCTTAGGATTTCTCTCAACATTCTTATTTCATGAACATTTATAAATGGAAGCTTAAGATGACTACATGATCCTATAAAATCATCATGTCTGACTCCTCAAAGCTTATATTTCTATGGGGCATGGTAAACCTCAGAATGACATCTGAAAAGTTGTTCCAAGTATGTACCTGAAATCAATCTAATAACTCTAAGGTAATGATGATGTCATCCATTGTGATCTGTCCAGCTATTTTGGGCAGAATGGAATTATATTTAACATTTAATAAATAGTTTCACTTAATGGGCTTTGACTCCATAAGCTGTTTATGGATTCTATTAAAATTTAATCTGTCTTCCCCTGAAAATAGTTTAATGTAGGGCACACTAAGTTTAATTTAATTAAAAATATACCAAATTTGGCTATGATTTAATGCCATATTCAAAAATGACCATCCCTGAAAGTAGTAGTTCTAATTCTGTAGCTTTTTAAAAAGTCACATGTGATATGCTCAACTTGTGACTATGTAGGTAACTAGAGGGGAAGCCTAAGCATGGTCAGCTCAGAATCACAGAAAATAGATTATGCAGATTAAGTACAAATTCATGACTAACACATTAAAATTTCAATTTGAACTCCAGTTTGGACTGAATCTATTTGTCAATGATTTCCAAGGCCATTAAACCTAGTAGAAAGGACTATAATTACCACAGAGGTGAAATATCACCAGCATATTGACAGAAAGGACTCTCTCCATTGCTCATATGCCCCAATTCAACCAGACAGTTCAGTATAGTTTTGTCATGCTGCAAAATTCAAGAATCAATTCCTGAAATCAATGAATTTAAGCTTCATCTTTTTCAGACATGAGTGTGGTTTTAACCACTAAGCAGTCGATTCCATCTAGTCATCGTTATTTTTTCAGCTTAGTGAAAACAGTGAGAATACATCAAAATAACCCCTCCCTTTGAATTTGTTTCTGTTCCATTCATTTAACTCATAATGATTCTAAACATGATTGTCAATGACTGGATAAACTGAGGAAGCCAATACTTTTTTTTGGCACATTCCACCTTAGATGTGGATACACCAAGGTGAGAGAGTCACCTGCACAAGAACTTGAACGCTCACAGAGATCAAAACAGAGGCTAGAAATAGAATAAAATAATTTTTAAAAAAGTTTTGCTTGAACTCTTCAGGCTTACATAGAAATCATGGATACCCTTCAAGGCATATATAGCTTGTGAGTTATTCAGTTAGAGTCTAGTGTTAACGAGGACAAGAGGGTGAAATGGATACCCACATGTACAAGTTAGCTAAAGACAGAGAGAGCCCAAATGAGGAAGAATGGATTATCAGGGAAAGTCTATTACATCTCAAAGCCTGTAGGATTCTAAGAACACTTAAAAGGTATCATCTTCCCATATGCAGGATATGGCACATTCTATAACGGGCTTGATTTACTATTTAAGGAGAAGACAAAATGTCAGGAGTTGAAGTTACAAGTTAAAATAATGTTTTACAAGTCTGTGTTATGCAAGCAAAACTATCAGTAATTGATGGAAAGATATGCCTCAAGCATGAAAAACATTTTGGGTGAAATATTAGCTTTTTGTAAAACACTTTTCCTATCAAGAAATAGCCTATCAAGGTTCTTTATATTTCAGAAGCCAAAGGACAATGTCCTTTCACAAAAGGAGTTTTTGTTCTAAACAACACATGCTCGATATTCTAAAATAGGCTACTGGTTGTCATTGTTGTTCTTTTTCGTTTATAATTGAAATTCACAAGGTTACCAAGAGAAAAATGAATGCTGAGATGATGTGAAATGCAATATCTAAAAAGATGTGTATGCTATTGCATTCTTTGTTCATTTATTAACAATGGAAAGAAACCCATTCCTTGTGTATCCCTACTAGGATAATATCCTGTCTTTATCATTACAGTTCAATAAATTTTCAGCAAGTAGAAAGGGAAGGTAGGGATTAATGCATTATATGGCATCTGTGTTAGCAATAATAGTAATAATAATTTCCATTTATTTATTGCTTTAAGGTTTACAAAATGCTTCCCTAAAAATAAACTTATGACTTAGGATATATGCATATATAGGCATTTTTAGGTACATTTCACTGAGACTTAGAGTAGTTAAGTGAAAATTATCTAAGATCTTACAATTAATAAATGACAGAGCTGTAATTGAAGCCTCAGACTCTGATATTTCCAGTGCATCATGGTACCTTTTGTAAACTACTCAGTGTGATTCAGGATAATTGCATAATTACCGCCTCATTTCAGGTTTTTGACACAGTTTCTACTTCAATGAACTGGGCCCAGAGTTGAATGGGAGAAGGCTTGGTTACATTTGGGAAATTGTACAATGTTTTCAATGATTCCATGGGGCTTGCTATAGTAAAAGTCTATTTTTTCTTTTCTTTTTCTAATGCCAGTGTTCTTTTAGTGGCTATAAATTGAGGTACATTATAATCTCAGAAGAATCACAGTTGTAGGTAACCTGAAGGGCAATGGATCATGGGTGTAGGTAGGATACAACAAGTTCTCAGTGATGATTTGGTTGCAAAAAATGTCCCAAAAGGCATCTTCAGTGCATTGTGTAACCAAAAAAGAAAAAAACAGAAGTAGGCAGTCCATGGAGTGAGGTTGAGCAATAACAGAATAGACTAAGTGTTAGACTGATCTCCAGGAAATGTTATAAACACCAAGAAAAAGGTTTTAATTAGTTTGGGAACAGACTCCACCAATCAACCCATCAAAACCTTACTTCAGAAGACTTTTATCACCTCACAACTAGGTTGTTATAATAGTCTTCTTATAGCTTTCCCCTCCTTAAATCTCACTTTCCTTTATCCCCTAATCCACTCTCCATTTAAGTGATCCCCCACCCTATTCCCTAAATTTCAATAGCTCCCTATTGCCACCAGAATAAAAGATAAAAAGGTCTAGCTTTTAAAGCACTTGCCAACCTGGCCCATTCCTAGCTTTCCATTCTTCTTAAACCTTACTCTCCTCCACATACTCTTTGATCCAATGACACTGACCTCTTAGTGTCTTCATACAAGACACTCCATCTCCCAAATGTTCATTTTCACTGTCCCTCATTCTAGAAATTCTCTACACCCTTGTCTCTCTCTATGCTTCCTTAGTTTCCTTCAAATACTGACTAAAATTCTACCATTTATAAGGAGTTTTTTCCAATCCCCTAAATACTAATGTTTTTCCTCTATTGATTTTTTCCAATTTATTATATAGATATGTGTGTATGTATGTCTGTGTGTGAGATTTGTACATCATTATTTGCATATTGTCTCCCCATTACATTGTGAGTGTCTTCAGGGCAGGGACTATTTTTTTTTCTTATCCCTAATGCTTAATACAATATCTGTCACATAGTAGTGACTTAATAAATTCTTGTTGGGTCAATTGTCTTGGAAAGAAACTCAGTTAATCAATCAACAAGCATTAAATGTCTACTGTGTGTCACATATTATATTGGACATTGGAGATACAAAGACAAAAAACAAAATGTTCCTGTCTTCAAGTAGTTTCTATTGAGTAAAGTTACACATATACATATGAATATATATACATATATATGCATAGATATATGTTAAAAAGCATGTGTGTGTGAAGTATTTTTTTTTAGGAAAAGATACTAACAGGTTAGTAGATCAGTAAAAGTCTAATATAGGAGGTATTGAAAGTTGATGCTGACTCAGTAACCCAGTGTTCCCAGCCCTGCTTGTCAATCAGAGTTAAAGGAGGCTCTGTTGAAGGAGGTTCTTCTGAGGAAGGCATCACCCAGTCTGCAGCTTCTGTGGTTTAGTCATTTCAGTCATGTCTGACTCTTTGTGACCCCATTTTGAGAGTTTTCTTTGCAAAGATACTGAAGTGGTTCACCATTTCCTTCTCCAGCTCATTTTACAGATGAGAAAACTGAGGCAGATAGGGTTAGTGGCTTGTCTAGGGTCATGTAGCTAGTAAGTATCTGAGGCCAGATTTGAACTCAAGAAGGTGAGTCTTCCTGACTCTAGACCCAGCACTCTATTCACTGCATCATGTAGCTTCCTTTTTCTTTCTTTTCTTTCTTTTTTTTGGAGGAATCTTTGATATTACCTATTATTTATTTTGGGATCTCACTCCTGAGGTTATTGGCAGATTCTTTCAATGCCCTTTTCTCCCTGTGGTTCCATGACATCAGGGCAGTTTTTCTTAAAAATTTCTTGAAAGATGCTGTTCAAGTCCTTTTTTTTTATCCTGGCTTTCAGGGAGTCCAAAGATTCTGACATTGTCTCTCCTGGTTCTATTTTTCAGGTCAGTTCTTTTTCCATTGAGGTATTTTACATTTTCCTTTATTTTTTTCATTCTTTTGAATTTGCTTGATTATTGATGTCTCCTAGAGTTATTAGCTTTCACTTGCCTAATTCTAATTTTTAGAGAGTTATTTTCCTCAATGAGCTTTTATACCTCCTTTTCTATTTGGCCAATTCTACTTTTTAAGGAGTTGTTTTCTTCAGTGGATTTTTGTACCTCCTTTTTCATTTGGCCAATTCTACTTTTTAAGGAGTTGTTTTCTTTTTCCAAGCTGTTGAGTCTTTTTTTTCACAATTCTCTTGCATCACTCTCATTTCTTTTCCCAGTTTTTCTTTTTACCCCTGTCATTTGGTTTTTAAGCTCCTTTTCTGAGCCCTTGCATGAATTCTTTCAGGGTTTCAGACCGTTTCCTATTTTTTCTTAGGGCTTTGCCCATAGGCATTTTGACATTATCCTCTTCTGAATTTATTTTTTGATCTTCCCTGTCATGATAATAACTTTTTATGGCAAGATTTATTTTTGTTGTTTATTCATTTTTTTCAGTCTTTTTTCCTTTCTTTTAAATTTGAGTTATGTTCTTGAAGGTGAAAGTGGCATTGTATCAGGATTCTTGTATCAGGAGCTGTAGCACCTGGCTGTTTACCTGGTGCTGCACTGATGTTACCCAAAAGCCCACAAGAGACCCTTGTGTCTGATGCTGAACTGAAGGGGTGGGATGGGGTGACTAGTGCTGCTGGAGGCAATAGAGGTTTGGCAATTTATCTGGTGCTGAACCAGGGTCCCAGGGATGTTGTCTGACAGGTGTTATGCTGGTAGGGTATTCCTCTGTCTGCCTGTTTGCCTAGAGCTACATTGAAGCACTTGGTGGTCTGAGGGGTGGCAGCTATTGAGGCACATGGGGGTTTCTGGTGTTGGCATTTGCCTGCTCCACCACATTGGAGCTTGGAATCTCCTACTATTTTGCTGAGGCAGGGATTAATGCTGGCTTCCTAGGACTCTTCCTGTCCCAGACTGCTCACCTTTTACCCAAGTGAAACAAACCTTGCCTGACAACCTTCCAAGTTTCTTGGACTAAAAGATTTTCACCACTTTTACCACATCTTTTTACTGGTTCTGCTGTTCTAGGATTTGTTTTCCAGTACTATTTTATAGTTGTTTGAAAGCAAATATGGAAGAGTAAGGATGGTTTCCTGCTTACTTTGCCATCTTGGCTCTTGAAAGTTTTATTAACTGTTATTTAGCACACACTTCTACCTTTTAATCATCACACATAACACTTGGGAACTGGGATGCAACAGTCCATCCCCTTTTACTGACATGGATCTAATCTGAATTATCTTTATCTCATTATGAAAGTAATAAACAAAAGCTGGCTCTATCTTGAATCCCATGCTGATCTCCAGTGATTAGCACATCAATATGTTGCTACCTTGACGTATTTTAATGAACTCTTTTCATTTCTTTGCCCTGAGTTTTGCCTCATTAATCAGGGCAAAAGTCTAAACAAATTTTCCTTAAACACAGTGAGCCAAAGACAAATTCTTTGGAGGGCTTTCACTGCTTGCTTGCCCAAGTTCTGGATAACAGACAATGCTCTCATGCTTTCCCAGTCACTGATGAAGTGAAGGAAGGTTGTATGCTTGTTCCCATGCTTTTTAGCATGATGTTTTCAATACTGTTGTCAGACAACTACAATGAAGACAAATGTAGATAAATTACTTAACTGGAAATGGTTATAAGCAAAGAACAAAATGGAGGGAGAGTTGGTGCATGATTTTCTGTTCTCAGATGACTGTGTAGTCAACATAGCCTCTGAGACTGAGACGGAACAAAGTACGGATTGATTTTCTGCTACTTGTGCTAATTTTGGCCTAAAAATTAACACTCACTCACACACACACACACACACACACACACACACACACACACACAAAACAATACTTTCTTCTCCAGCTAACACTACACCATCCACACATGGAACCATCAGTTACAAAAAATTGAAAAATATTTATTGCTGTGGATAAATTCACTTAACTTTGCAGTATACTTTCCAGAGGTGTACACATAAATGATGAGGATGACATGCACATTGCCAGATCTAGTTCAGTGTTTTGGAGACTCTGAGAGAAGTGATACAAGAATACCTACTAAACTGAAGGTCTAAATAATCATACAACTCATTGTTGTATGCCTGTGAAACCTGGACAATATACCAGTGACATTCCAGGAAATTAAATTGCTTCTATTTGAATTGTCCTAAGAAAATTCTGAACATTATCTGACAAGATAACGAAAAAGTTAAACTGACAAGCATTCAAACTATTGCAGAGAGTGCAATGCTGATTGGCTGGCTACTTTGTTCAAATACCAAACATACATTTGACTAAAAGGCTATTTTAAGGAGAACTCACACAAAGCAAACACTCACACTGAGGTCAGGAGAAGCAATACAAGGGTAATCTTAAGGTTTCTCTGAAAAACTTTGGAATTGATTGTATGACATGGGAGACACTGGCACAGGATCACCCAACATGGCATGTCTTCAGTAAAGAAGGCACTGTGTTGTATGAGTGAAGCGGAATTGCAGTAGCTCAAAAAGAATTGTCATATTTACACATTTAGAGACATCTTCACTCCATATGTTCATGTGGATTATTTGTGCCTGATCTGTAGTAGTCTTCTAAGCTCATATTCTTCTGATCAACCACAGTCAGACAAACTACCTTGATTCCAACATAGTGATGTCATTTTAGTCCTATCCATATGTCTTTAAGCAAGTCACTTATTCTTTCTCTAACTCACTTCCCTTATCTATAAAATGAAATTAGATAATCTTTTAGATTTATTCTTTCTAGCTCTAAATCTATGATCCTATGAACTAGAAAATTATACTATCAATCAATGAGAGAAATCTCTTCTAGAGTGATCTACCCTAAATATCTAAGAGGCAGCTAGATGGTCTCTATAGGACCTGAAGTTAGGAAGATTCATCTTCCTCAGATACTTACTATCCATGTGACCCTGGACAAGTCACTTAATCTTGTTTATCTCAGTTTCCTCATCTGTAAAATGAGCTAGAGAAGGAAATGGTAAACTACTCTGATCTCTTTGCCAAGAAAACCCCAAATGGGGTCATGAAGAGTTGGGTACAGTTGAAACAACCCAACAACAAAAGATAGTCTGGGAATATCTGTAGATGGTAGAGTGAAAGCGACTGGGAGGTTATTTCAAATTTCAATAGTAACCCTTCAAGTGAACTATACACAGGTAGTACAATTTACCATGGAAATGATATTGAAAATCCTGATATTATAAAGTGATACCATGTTTTGATCATGACTAATAATGTTAGCATATTGCTACTAACAAGAATCACTTTGTATTTTTAACTTCTTTATTTCCACCAAAAAAAGAAAACACTCAAACAAATTATTAAAGACAATTCAATACTCTGGTGTTTATATACTAACTTATTTGTACTTCCAAGAAGTCTTTTAATGAGTTTGTGTTTTTGTCTGTGTTCAATTGAAGACCCATGAGTGAGCAACCCACAGGAAACTAGTAGTGCATTTCAAGCATTCAGCACCAAATGTATTTAAACTCCGGTATCCAAAAAGTACTTTCAGTGTCTATAACTCAGCGAGCTCAAGACATAATCACCCGATGGAACTTTACATCCCATATGCTAAAGCAGCTCATTGAGCAAAAAGGTGCATTAAGTGTCTACAAAGCAGAAGAAACCAACATTTATTCCTTGACTCTCAGCCAATAGAATCTTGCTGAGTCTGGAGTGGTTAACTTGGGCCTTCCATAGTATTATCCAGAGGAATCTCTCTATCTGAAGTATTTTTTATCAGCAGTGGTGGCTGTGTTTGTAGTGAAAATATTTGCCTTGACAACAGAGTGGGGGTGGGTAACAGGAGTCAAAAGATGATAAAACAGATTATCTATTGTATTCAGCTTTATTCCTATGGCATGAGAAGGAGCATTTTATGGTCAGTCGTAAGATATGTCAGCACTTTAAGTAGCATCTGTTCAGTTTTATTATAACCTGATGTCTTATTAAAAGCTAACGCAGAATATTGTAGAGCCAAAAGAAAAGAAAAAACTATCACCCTCCTCTCTCCACGAACTCCTCCCCCAAAGTTAACAAAAAAACAAGGAGTGAGAAGAGACATTTATTAAAGCATTTGTATCCAGATTTGTTTCCCTACACTCCTAGAAATATTTTATCCTTTTACACCATCAGTAGACTAGTTAATCAAATATATTTCTTCAAAACATACACAGATACTCAATCCCAAGGCAGGCACTCATGGAAGCAAAGTAGCCTAGGATGGTTGTCACTAGAACAGTAGAATATAGGAAAAGGATATAAGGAAGGTGAAAGTTGAAAGCGATTAAACAGTGAAGGAACTGATATTAGGAATGCATCTGGGTGACTATGTCTATGGTCCAGGTTACAAGTTGTTTTATTATTTTTCACTAACTACAGTATTTATCCTATGCTCAGTTTAGCTTTATTCCAGATTTGCAGATGTGGTTTGGATGATCTAGTTATAAGAAACAAAATAATACTAATAACTGTCATTGGGCACTGGGTCTTGAGCCAAAAGACCTCAGTTCAAATTCAGGCTCTGTTACTGCAAGTACTGTTACTACAGTACTTAGGACACAATACTGAGTACTATAGTACCTAGTCATTTCATTGTCTGAGCCTCAATTTTCTTATCTATGATACAAAGAGATGGCACTGTATGATCTCAAGGATCCCTTTATGTAGCAGTTTATGATAAAAAAAATTTAACTTATAATATTTCTTTTGATTTAAAAACTACACTGTGGGGTAGATCATGCAAATTCCATCATGCACATTTTACAAATGGGGAAAATGAGGCCCATGATGGTCAAGTGACCTACTTACTAAGCTAGGCCAAGTGCCTAGTGGAGGAGCCAAGGATCAAATTAATTGCATAAATTCTTTACCCTATACTATAATGCTTGCTGTATTTCTAAACAGTTGTGCTATGTGAGATGTAGATAGTTCATGTTTCTGGTAATCATACACCAGTGTTTCATGATTCTGTTGGCATGAAATTCATAAATAATTTACAGTCTTGGAAGGTTAACTGAACTTCAGAAAGAATAAATAACTCTCCCATGGTCACATGGCAAGGAAGAAACAGAGGCAAGATTTGAACCAGGGTCTTCTAGACTGAAAGTCTAGCATTCTGTCCACCCTGCTGTGCTCCCTCTGATGCTGGCAATATATGTCTTAAAATCTATGTGTATTATAGGGGCAAATTACCTCCAAAACACTGGTGGTCTTTATAAAGCAAAATTTACTTTGATAAAGTTTCCAATTATTAATCACTGCAAATTTTCTTTGGTTTTAATTAAAATAAATGACCTGAATAAGACATGCATACATGAATACATTTTGTACGCATGAGTAACTAATTGCCTTAAAAAGCAAAGCTATTATGAAGAAGTTGGGTTAAATTCTGGTCCAATGCATGTATGTAACTCCAGCCAACTTGAAAGAAAGAACCGTATTTATATTTGTATCCAAGTTTAAAGAATAATAAAATCAAAATTGTAATCTCCAAGACTGAATAATTCCTTACCCCAACCATTCTGGTGATTAATAACTGTTGTGATAGAATCACTTTCTACCAGGGTTCTCTCTCCCTACCAACTAGGTGGGTTAGGTTACTTCTTTCCCTGTAAGGCTAAGAACTTGTACTTGAGACTTGATTGGTCCAGGTAGCTAAGACTTAAGCTCTGTCTGCCTCCCTGATACAGTTTTCTGTTGTCCTCTGGCTTTATTTCCAAGGCTTTCTCATCCCTTAAGTGTGTAAAAAGACCCATACTCCATGGAAGTCAGGTCCTTGTCCCAAGGTCTGAAGAGTCACCATATCTTTTCCTGCTTTCCCTTTATCTATGGAGATAAGCCTTCCTATGCTATGGCTAAGAAAATATCCTTTTGTTTACTGCAGAATGGCATACCAATGTCATATTGCATTCTAATATCAAACCAAAACAAACATGAAACAAGTTTATGTTAGACTCTTGTGTCCAATCACAAGGCATGATAGAATTACTTTACACTGATTGAATCTTCTACTCTCTGCTGATGTGAATGTTGCAACAAACAATGAGGATTTAAATTTCACTCCTGGATTCACCAAAGCCTAGTGGATACAACCTAGCTGGTTTTCACAGAGGACTATATCCCAAATAGTCAGTCACCTGTGACTCTCAGTACAATACCAACAAACAGAGAAAAGGATGGGTGGGGTCTTGTACCCCACTTTCGTTTGGCTAAGTAATCCAAATGATCACTTTGATAGACATCACTAGGTACCTTGAATTCCAACACCACATTTAGTTATCTTTAGAAACCATTTTTATTAGGCATTTTTGTGGGTTGTTTTTTTGGGGGGGAGTATCATTTTGTTTTAAATATTCTTTACCTTACAGTCTTGGAAAGTTCCTAGGGTACTAACAATATAAGTCACACAACTAGTATAGGACTTAAGTCTTCCTGACTTCAGAGCTATATCTATTCTTAATTATAGCATTTGTACCCAATTCATCATGACCCCCATTTAGGCTACATGTCTGCAAATTTTGGAATACCAGAGGTCAGGACAGTTAGAATTATATAAATGTATATAGAATATATATATACATATATATTAACTCAGTGAACAATTGGGAAGATACATATTGGGTGTGAGCATACTACAGCACATTTCTAATGATAATTTGCATTCAGGAAGTTTTATATAATTATATAATACATTATTAATGAATAAATAAACCAGAGATGACAGTGGATAAGTAAAGGTGAGAATGATATACATGACAACTGAAGTGCTACATGGTGCTCCTTTAATATTACAAATTACAAATACTAAATATTACACTGATTAATAAATCTTCTAGGAAGGAAATGCATACTGAAAAAAAATGCATAGAATGAAAAGCCTTGGTAGGGTTACTATCTCAATCAGTGGAAGGAGTTCCCATAAAAATTAATCATAAATCCATCAAAGTAAGCATGGCTTCATAGGGCCAATGCTCTTTTCTCTAAATGAAACTGATTCAGCAAATCTCAATTAGGAGGCAGAAGGTGTAATGGTTAGAGTACTAGCTTTGGTAGCTTGTGGTCTGAGATGGAACTAGGAGCATTCTGGAGCCAGCTCCTTGTTCAGTTCACTTCAGTTCTGTCTGACTCTTCATGACCCCATTTGGGGTTTTCTTGGCAAGGACACTGCAGTGGCTTTCCATTTCCTTTTATAGATAAGGAAAGTAAGACAGATTTTTCTGAGTTAAATGACTTACGCCAGTTAACACAGCTGGATTGATTTGAACTCAGGAAGATGAGTCTTCCTGACTCCAAGCCCAGTGCTCTATCCATTGTACCAAGTAGCTTCTAGGTTCCTACTGGCTTGCTAAAGATGATTATCAAATTTTCAGAGAGATCATTTATACCTTAAGAAATCAGCAACCACATGAATTTATTTATTATTTTATTGATTATCTTACCTACATGATTGATAAAATTCTAGTCATACAGATTAAACTTAAAAGTGCATCAAGGGTACTTCTCCAAGTCCACACCCTTCAGCACAGTTGTTAAACATTGATCGTCCATTATCGAATGGTTACTTACTGTGAGCATAAGCAAGTCACATAAAACCACTGAGCCTCAATTTTCTTATCTATATAATAGGATAATAATCCCAATCTCACAGAGTTTTCATGAAAATCAAAGGAGATCGTGTATAGAAAACATCTCACAGATTACAAAACACTAAATACATGTCAGCTATTATTATCAGTTCTTTTATCCAGATAGAGAAGCAAGGACTTGGGGCACCCATTTGGTTAGACACTCAAAGGAATCTAATAGTTATATTCTAGTAGTTATAAGATGGTACAATTCTCAGATATCATCGCATATTGTAATTAATTGCTCTTGTAAATGTTATGTACATAATCCTAATTACTGCAATTAAAAGGGTACCTCACAAGGTTTATTTGTTGTTGTTGCTTAATGTCACTGAGTGAATTTTTAATATCAAATGCTTTTGGATTCATTTTGGTCAAATGAGAACTGAGTGAGGAAAATTCTTCTTAGAGAACTTCATGCAAAATAGCTGTTTTAAAATATCATTCAGAATTAGCACTGTCAGTGCAGCATTATTATTTTACTTTCTCAGTACTACAAGAGCTTCCTCCCTCCCTACTCCCTTCCCCTATCACATGCAATTAAGTGGGTTAGCTAGGTTACAGTTGCAAGGAAACTAATATCACTAAAGGTAACTGAGAAATAAAGGAAATAAATGAATCCATTTTCAATAAATTAGCATCCTTATTATACTAAAGCACCCACCATCCAATCTTCAATTCAATTGGCTATTTTCTCTTTAATTCCTTCACGAGCTGTGGAATAATTCAAGTTAAATAGTAAATTTGGTATATGCAGCACAGACGCAGCAGAGGTATTTAAGTTTATAAATCAAAGCTAAGGAATGCACAGTAGACTACGGTATGAATGTTTCCTATAATTAAAGTGCTCCAGTGAAGGGGAAATGCTTGGGATTTAGTTAACTTAATTTTTAAGCCTTGAAGGTGGTATAAATACAGTAAGTAATTCAATCAATTCTGGGAAATAGGCACCAGACAAGGAGAATTGGACCACATTGCAGAGTGGGACAATGGTCCATGGGCATTCCCATTGCTCCCATTGCCATTGAATCTGTCCTACAGGAACTAGAGTTCCATACCTATTTGTAAATGAGTTTCATTAGCACAACTACTTTGTAAAAATAAGCATTAATTGCTCTGTCCTTCCCCTCCCTCTCTTGCCTGCCATCTTCATACCTATTTAAATATAGATTTCCATTTGGGCAGCCCTTAGGCTGACCACTTGAGTTTCATTTCTTTGAATTAAAAAAACACTGAAGTAAAGTGATTAAGCAATGCTACAGATTCATGCCTTAAAGATAGACCTGAAGATTTTAGGTGAATGTCAATTTTAAATTAAAATAGTACTCCCTGTTGACATATCACTTTTTTCTGAATAGAAATGAACAAGGTGTCAGACATTCTTAAATACTCAGATACCCAAAAATGTCTATGATTTCATCACTGGGAATATTGTTCTCACTAGTAGACATATCAACTGGCCATCCAATCCATAATTGTGTCTTCCCATAGGTTGAACACAGGGAGACCACTCAATTTGTTAAGGGCCTTCCTTGCTTTTGCTTGGCATTACAGAAATATCAATGGAGCACACAGGTCATCAATTATTCCTCTTTCTCAGTACATGACCAACCCATCTTCTTTTTCACTCACATATAATGTTGATGACATCCTTTGCTTCCTCTTCATAATTCTGTGCGTAATATGTTGCAGCCACATCTACATACTCATTGTCTCCAGGTAATACTCATTTTCAATTCTTGAGAAAATTTATAATGCTCTATGCTTTGGATCCATACAACAACCCTAAAAAAACATCAATTTTAAATGCAGAGCCTTTGTTTCAGAAGATAGTGGTTTCTCAGTGGAAGGCAGTTGGTGGCACATGCTCAAACGCTCAAGAAAAACTCAATCAGTCAATGCCCATATCCTTGGTAATTTCACAAAATATAAGGAAGTCAACAAGAAAATTTCTAGGCTTAATTTAAAAAGATAGAAACTAGAAAAGCATTGCTATGAAAAACTAGCCAACCCTCCAAAAGAGGATGAAAAAATGAAGGGTGTCTTTTAATAGCTTATAATAAATATTGAGTTGAGCTTTATTGACAATGGATGAATTTTGCCATCAATATATCTGGATAAAAAAACAATTCAGCAGTTCTCTAACTCCTGTATCAGAATTTTGGACCATAACACCTCTCAGTCTCTGTTGAACAGAAAAAATTAGTAGAGGGCCTTAAAGTTGGATCTTTGGAAGAAATAATCTAAATATTTTTACATTCAAGATTCAGAAGAAAAGAAATACTGACAGTTTTTCAGTTTGTGACTAAAAACTGAGATTACAAACGTTCATTTCAAGCTCATCACTGCCATAATCATCAGAGATTTATTTTTCACAGATCATTAGAATATTAGAACTTGGAGGGGAGCTCAGAGGCCATCAAGCCACCCTTGTCTCATGTCCAACAACTGTTCATCAAATCTCAGCTTGAACACTTCAATGTAGTCAGAGAAAAGGGGAAAGGCACTAATTAGCCAAAGCAGTCCAATTCAATTATTAGCAGGTCTGATTTCTAGGAAACATTTCTTCACATCTAAATTTACTCTGCTCCTCTGCAATTCCCAGACCTTTATTCCTTGTTCTGCCATCTTTCTCTTAATAGAACTACTCTAATTCTTCTTTCCTGGGATTGCCCTTCAAATACCTGGATGTTCTTCCACTTCCTGATTTCCTTCAAGTCCCAAGTAAAATCCCAATTTCTAAAGGAAATCTTTCCCCATCCCTCTTAATTCTAGTGCTGTCCCTCTGTTGATGTTTCCTATTTAATGTGCATATAGTTTATTGGTACATATTTACTTGCATCTTGTCGCCTCATTAGAATGTGAATTCCTAAAAGATAGAGTCTCTCTCTCTTAATATTATCTTTCTTTTCTCAGTGCTTAGCTCAGGTCTTGGTACGTAGTAGGAACTTAATGAATGCTTATTGATTGATTGACTGCTAGGCATTGTACTAGACAATGGTGTTATAAAGAAAAAAATGAAAAAGCTCCTCCTCTCACTGAGCTTACATTTTACAAATTTTAGTAATTTAGGTAAAATCTTAAATTCTTTAATTATTCTGGACCTCTTTACATCATCTTGAAAATATTTTGGCAGGGCTAGGTGTCTGATCCTATTAGGTATGCAATTTCATCTCTCAGAACCAAAACCAATATAAAAAATCAGGAAATGGTAAAATAACTCAGGTTCATTTATTTTCCATATGCTTTATCTCATAAAGATTGGGGTGTATACAATAAATAAACTTGATTGTTAATCATTTTTTCTTGGAAAGTTGTTACTGTACCTTGAAATCCTAGAACAGATTGACCAGTTTATCATGAATCTCATTGAGGAGTTCTGGTGCTAGTTGTGATCAATATAGTAATCACCAACAGACAAGACCTTCTGGAGAATTTCATCATCCTCCACTTGGACTTGGTGCAGGCATAGTCCATGACAATTTCTTTTGAGGTTTGAGGAGTTCTAGTATATTTAGGTTCAATTAATGAGACAACAATCAGAAGGTTATTGCAGGAAGTTATCACTGTGATTTCAGTTATGAAATAATTTTACATAAGTTTAACCTATGTGTGAGAGTTAACTTGTTGGAGGACATCCTCTAAGGTTAAATTTTGCTCTATTAAGTCATTTTTATTTATGAGTTTGTTTTTATTTTTCAGAATCAAAAACCAATGGACACAGTAGAATCTTATATTCTTCACACTTAGGAGAATTCAAGTAATTTTATTAGTAACCTCATTTTCACTTTTAAGTTGGCAATTTCGCATATATAGATAGCAGAGAAAAAAAATGAGAGGCTCAATATGCACAGGTTTGTGAAGCCTTGGTATCCTACTAGAGTCTACTGGTCTTCTTCATGCTAAGATGAAGAGCTCCCCATGAATTCATTGCATAATTCCATTACTTTTTAAAAAGCTTGCCACCCATTCCTTGCACATTTTCATTGTTTTCTAATCCCATCATTGATTGCAATCTCGAGGTTAAAGGTCAACTCAACTCTGCTATGCTCCCATACTCTGAGATCCTTAAGGATCTAAATTGACAGAAGAAGCAAACTTCACTGATGGATTATTTCAAGTTGGTGAGTCCTACATGATCATCAACACCATCTACCAGATGTGAAGGACAGAATATTGAAGGGATTGTCAAGACCCATCTCATAGTCTTCTAACAGTAGTATCCAAAGTCCCAGTAACTTCTACCTTGGTTTTTAGAAAGCAACCAAGGTAAAGAGAGACTCTTACAGTAATAAAATATATAGTACAATGCTTTCACACCACCATCTGACAGAGTAGAAAGTAAGATTCAGGTTAAAAAAAGTTTTAGTTTTAAGAATTTTATTTGGTATTCAGTTTTTGTGGTTTTATAGATTCCATGCATTATGAAAAGTGAATATTGTGTGTTTTATTGAACCAGCCCAAAAGGTCACAGAATTCTAGGAAATTATTATTGAGCAAAATGTTTTTTATGTTATCAATCTGATTTTGTTGTACTTCATTTTATGGGTTATTCCATTGAAACTGTGTGGTACAGAGATCACCACCTCAATAATAAACATCAAAGTCTGAATCAGAGATCAGAAAAGGTCTTTATTCTTCCTCATGAGAAAGGTCACAGACCTTGTTGCTCAATCAGCTGTAACCAGGGAGTGCACTTGCTGCAGGCAGGAAGCAGATTTTTATAGCCTTAACTCAAGTTCCCAAACCCCTCACCATCTGTTTTCCCATTGGCTGAGTACTCAGGATGTACAATCTCATCATGATAGCTATTCTCCAATAGAAACAATTATGCCCATATTTAGCAGCGAAAAGCAAAATCCACCAAGTGGATGTTGGGGAATGGTAATTTACCAGGGGCTACTGAAACTTAGGATGTCATGTAGAAACTTAACAAAAAGGAAAGTTCCCTCTAGTCTTCAACTGAGGAAACTACACTATAGGTCATCTCTCACAGTACTATGTTAGAAAAAGTGCATATTGTCAGAATTAATATTTATAAAGGAGTGTATGCAGGAAAGTATATTTACAGCAAACATATAGCAAAAGATTATAGTTTTTGGTGATCATGGGAACCTAACCCCCTATAAATTCAATGTATCAACAGTCACTATTTTTTTTTATTTTTTTGCTATTTTCTACAAACATTACCTCCACAAAAAGTGAGAACTGACTATATTTAACTGTGGCTTGCTTTAGAGAATTCTTTTTCTCCTGCTTACTCCCTTCTCATTTTCATCAAAGACGCTACTAAAATGCATGCATCTCATTTTCATAAAGATGGGGAAACGGGCACACAGATTAGCAGTTACTGATAATCACTTGATTGCCTTTGGGGAACGTTAATATCGTTCAGCATTTATTCCATTCTTTTGATATCTTCCTTGTAGTGAAATAACTTTTCAAGATGATCAGTGCCTTCAAGATCGGGTCACCTTCAACAAAGACTTCCTCAGTGTACATTTGGTCTGGTCCAGCAATCCTTACCAACCTCATATTCTCAAGTAGCATTTCTACTTCTTGATCTCCGTCAGACACTGAGGTTAACCCTTTATCACGATAATAAAAAGTTTGTTTCAGAAATATTGACAAATCTATTTTACTTTTCTATCTGTAGTACTTGCTATCCCACTGTAGTTTTATCTTTGTATGCTCTTGGCATGATGTGGTTTAGCTAGATGTCCTTCCAATCTCTCTGTAGATTTGTTTCTACAACCGCTGATTTGTTATCTTTAATAAGGAATTACTATTCATAATTTCTAATCTCTTCTATAGTGTTTTGAAAATGAATCCTATTCTGTTGCCTTTAACTGCCATTGTTTTCCACTTATCCAAAGTATCAAGTGTTTTTTGGATAAGCTAATTTGTAAGCTCTTTCATCCTTCTCAATTGTGGTGAGTATTTTCACCCTCTAGATGAAAGGAAACCTTCCATTTCTTTCTTTCTTTTTCATTTTTCTTATCTTTCTTTTTTGGTGCCCATCAATAACTCATTTGAATAAGTTAAGTTGATGCTTTTGCAATTGTTTGCAGTGTCTCTTTCTCATCTCTATTTAGCCTGTGTTCTAATTTAATGATGCAAAGTTAGAAGACTCCTCTACCAATCAATGCAAGTAGGCAACTTCTCTGCAATATTTGGTCTTAGAGATTTGCCAAGGACAAGGGTGTCAAGCATTAGACCTGAAGATCTTAAGTACAATATTTTTTGTTTGTCCTTCACGATCTACTACACATCAAGAACAAATAGTCCATTTAAGAATTTGGGATGAACATGTTTCTATATTTGTACATCTCAATTTATTTGATGTGAGCACACCATGCTAGGCAGTATCTCACAATCAGTACCAAAGCTATTCAGAGAAACATTGAGTGTCCTTATATCACTTCTTCTGACCTCCATGTGAGGTTTCATCTGAGACTATTTAGGAGATATTTAACACAATAAATAAAAATACAATAGAACATAGATAATGTCAATATGTGTTTTTCTAAATCAATATGCAGCCCATGGTGATTTTTTGTACTGTTTGGCAGTTTTTGAGTTTGACGCCACTGACCTAGAGCACTAAGAGTAACCTCTTAAGATATGCCAAGGTCACAAAGCCAAAATGTGTCAGAGGTAGAATTTGAACCTGTCTTTTTGCTATAAGGCTAGATGTCTGTTCACAATGACACAGCTCCCTCTGTCATATCTGTTTCAATTTATGTGGTTTTGCTCATTACTTGTCAAGTCCATGACATTCCAACTCTTTTCTGGAAGAAGGATTCACGATGTAGATGCATTAATCTTCTCAATAGGCTACAAGACTCTCAGCTCTTTTGTTTCTCAATTTTGAATCACGTTTTCCAGCATTGTTTTCACCATCCTCTCTTGTGCTCACTTTCACACTGAAATCATAAACTATTAACATGATAAATGTTTCCTGACTTGAATTTGAGAGTCTTATCATGATTCTCATTTGATTTCTTTACCTCTGTAATAAATATTTGTAGATAAGCTGAAATAATATTCTTCTCATATTTCTTGTGCTCATCAATAGTACTTTAAGAAAAACTGATCTAATGGCCCTTGAAATGATACTCTTTGTTGTCATTGGGTACACAATTCTACCTAATCTTTTGTCATACTCTCCAAGAAAATATATGAATCATTCTTTTAGCTTCAGGTACCTTTTATCTTCTCTTTTCATTATCAAAAGAATGTCAATGTGGTTGACATAGTGGCATGTTTTTGTTCTCTATCAATGCATTGATCATTGGACAAAAAAATCTCACATTTAAAGTGGTTAACGTCCAGTCATTTCAGTTATGTCTGAGTCTTCATGACTCCATTTAGGGTTTTCTTGGCAAAGATACTGGAATAGTTTGCTATTTACTTCTCTAGCTCATTTTACAGGTGAAGAACTAAGGCAAACAAGCCAGGGTCATACATTTAGAGTACACATACACATTTAGAGTACCTTCAAATTTATATTTATAACAGATCTAAAAATCTGTGGAAACCCTAACACCCCCTGCATCCTCTGCCTTGCACATAGCAATAACATTTTATTTGCATATTTTGACAAATATTTGTTAAATCAAAATGAATTATTATGTGTGCCATGAATTAACTTATTATATGTTGGCTCATTCTTTTTTGTGTGTCACATGTTAGCATTTATTGTCTCCTAAGGCTTCAGATTAGTTAGCCACACTAGAAAATAAAAAGCATGAAAAAACTGTATATTGCTCAGAAAATAGAATGGGGTGGGGGAAGTTAAGCACTTTATTGGCTTAACCCATCAGTACACTACTGCAGATGGACAGTAAGCTGGCCTTAGAATTGAATATGGGAATGCCAAGCTGAATGGCATTTGGAAAACTATGAAAAACTTTTAGTGAACTCAAGTTACTTACTTCCACTAGTTTGTCAAGATCACTATATTCCTGATGATCTAATGTATTCATAAATTAACATCATGATTAAGGTCAATCGCAAACCTCCTACCATTTTAATGTGAAGTTAAAAGTATAATTCACAAAATGAGAGAGTAGTATCATACAAGATGTCATCAAGGACTTATGTGAATGGAAAGAATGTAGACTAGCCCCTTGGTGAGTGAAAAAGATAACATGAAGATACCCTAAATATAACATTCAGAAAAGTGCAAAAGATCCAGAGAAAGTTTATGGCATATTGAATAGATACTTTATGGAGAATTTATAAGAAAACATGGCTAACAATCACACAGCATGAAAAAGCATGAAGAAATTTTAATCAACACTGGTGGTGGAAGTTCCCATGATGATGACATCATGGATCCATTAAGTCTTTTTTTTTTTCTTTTTTGGAAGCAATCAGAGTTAAGTGACTTGCCCAAGCTAACAGATAAGTAAGTGTCTAAGGCGGGAATTGAACTCAAGTCCTCCTGACTCCAGGGCTGGTGTTTTATCCACTAGGATCCACTGTCTTGATCAGTATTTCATGTACTATACTAAGCAAGTGGTACTTCTTCCATATATGCAGATAGAGCTACATCAATTGATAGCTATTGGTGTTTGACTGCAGCCCAAAATTTGGTTCTGACTCTGCCTTCTATGATGTGTGTTCAGTCTGAAGACCATGATTTCAAAGAGTCACTCCCTATCATAGAACTAAAAGACCAACAGAGCACTCTATTGTTATTTTCCAGAAGTCTGAAGCCATGAGGCATTTCACATTCCTTTTTTTTTCATCTACCTTGACAATCCTACCCACACCCCATCTGCTATGGTTGTCCACTCAGTTCAGCATATTGCAGCTGCTTGGTTATACTACTGTCTTCCATCACTTCCATCAAATAAACCCAGGGAAAGCTTTATTTCAAGCCATGGCTCAGATACTGACAGCTTGGTACTATTCCAACACTTTATTTTCAGTGTTCTTTGCTATTTAATTAAGAATTCCTTAGAAGTAATCCTGATGAAACTAAGCAGAAAATGCTGAGTCATGGGCAGTGGAGAGACAAAGGGGTGATTGAATCTCATAGTTACGTAGAACTCCGTCCATTCCAAAGCCATAGACTTTCTCAGGCCTGGAGTCAAATTTCACTTGGGTACCACATGTAGTCAGTCCCATAAAATAGCATCCTGAACTCACCATTTTTTTTTAACCAACCACTGGCCTACTCATAGTACAACAATTTAACATGTAGATACCAGAAACAAGAGAATTACTAGGATGCTTCTTCTGTTGCCATTGTAATGCTGCTGGAAGAGGCAGTATGGTATATGTAGACTTGCTATAAGAAGAGCTAGATTCAAGTATCGTCTTGTCATTTACTAGCTGGGGGGTCTTGGACAAGTCTCTCAACATCTCTGAGCTTCCATTTATCCCTTATATATAAAATAGAGATGATACCAATTTTAAGGAAAGTAATTTGGAAGTTCTAAATCTTTATTAATAGTAACTATTGATATACTTGTGCATTCAATAGATCATAGATTGTAAGCTACAAATGACTGTGGCAGTCACCTAATCCAACCCTTTCACTTTATGTTGCTTAAATTTTTATTTTTGGTTATTCCAAAATTAATGAATACCAAAAAATCAATATTTCCATACACAAAGAATAGAAAATGAGGAATATATATGATACTGTTTCTTTTATGTGCAACTTGGAATTTGGGGTATATAATAAACTTAACACATTCATCTCAAAGCTATCTTGTTCATCTGTGTCTCCTTTTGAACTACATTCTGGTCCCTTCTGTGTATTTTTGAATGCTTCATATAAGGTATTTTTTTTTTATTTTCTTCTGTTTGGTATATCACTGTCATTAGTTTCCATGCTCCCCTGAATTCTCCTAATTTTTAAAATCTTTCTCATAAAGAATAAGCACAACCATGCAAAATAAATCTGTACTCTAGCCATGTCTGAAAATGTATGACTCATTCTATGTTTCCAGTTTATTATCTCACTAGCAGGAAGTGGGTAAAATGCTTCATCATTGGCTGTCTAGAGTCATGGTCTGTAGCTGCATTGATAGCTTTTAAAGTAATTGAAGGTTGATTTTTTTCTTTACAATGTTGTTATTCTATAAATTGTTCTCCAGTCTCTGATCACTTTATTTTGCATCAGTTTGTATAAATGTTCTCAGGTTTCTCTAATTCCTTTATTTTTGTAACTTCTTATGGCACAATACTTTTCTATTACATCATTTGTTCAGTCATGAACAATGTTTTGTTCCTTCCCCTTTGTGGTTCAGACTCTCTACATTTTACCAACATGCTCCCAAATAGTTACCTCCCCCTCCCATGCCCACTTCTCAGTTCCCTTTTATGTGTTGTCTTACCTCATTAGAATGTAAGCTCCTTCTGGAGAGAGATGATCTTATGTCTAGGTCCAGATTTAGTGGGAATAATGAACGGTAACATATTTAATTTCACAGTTTCAAAATTATAATTTTGTAAAACAGGGCAATTGGTTCCAGCCCAACGGAGAGCAGAATTATCCTTAAGGAGACCTAGATCTATTTGTATTGACATCACTTAGCACAATGCCTAGCAAAAGGTAAACACTCAACAGATGCCTAATTCCTTGTCCCCTCAATCCTAACATCCAAAGTAGCAGCTGAATGATTCTATAGTGAATGCCATCGTAAGTCGCTACTGAATATGTATGAAGTTGACATATACATCTTTACCTAACCCAGCAAGTCATTTTCAAAGTGACGTCTGTTATCTAGAGTTTGATCTTTTCTGACAAAGCACACATTTCCTTAAATAAGAAATTTGCTAAGACTGTCCTAGTGATTGCCTCCTTTCAGAAGTTGCTTTGTGTGCACAAAGAGAAGCAATCTACTCTTACTCCTATGAGTTATACTTTATGACATAGGAGAGGCATTTATTTGGAAAGTCAAATACAGTTGCCACTCCTGATATAGTTACTTTTCCTTGTTTATGTGTTTGTGTAACTGGGGAAAAAAGAATGCAGAACCTGTGATCCTTTCCATCCGACATTCTTTCCAAGTAGTAATTAATTTCACAGTCAGCATGATTAAAATGTTTTTTACTTCCGATAATTGAATATGTTGATCAAAAAGGAGAGCTTGTCATGGCCAAATAGCATGAAAAGAGCAAAAGAATAATGAGGGCCACAAAACAAAAAGGGTGGGTCATTTGTCATTAAAAATAAAGTCTCCTACAATATCAGTTTCATGGAAATAACATGCCCAGATGACTATATGTTAGGTGTGGTAGAAAAGGATAAGTATATAAAAAACCATTGGTCAGTTTTGTTCCATTAATTATGATTTATTCAATCCCAAACTGTGGATGTGTTGTAAGTGTCTGGAAAAGCAAGGAAAGAATTTTCCCAAAGCACTAAAATATGAGGAGGGAAAAATGATATGCTGAAGATTTCAAAGCTTGATAAAATGTGTTAGCAGAGTTAGTTCAGGCTGTAAGATAAATTGATCACATAAATCTCCAGCAAAATATATTAATAGCTACAGTAAAATCCAATAAAACAAAATTAACATCTTTCTTCCTCAGGACACATTTGACTTCTCATTCAAATCCAAGTTCCTGTGGTCTAATATCACTCTAACTAGCTACCTAGATGTAATCTCTATGAAGAGGACGTTTGCTTTTTCTCTGTAAAATAAGAGTACTCTATGGGCAATAGAGAAACTTGTTTCACAAGGCTAAGAAGTGTTGTGTTTTACTATTTGAACAAAGTAACCTAATAGAAATAAGCCTTTCGATAAGTTACCTTCCCCCAGTTGCTATTTCATCAATACTTTTAAAACATAAATAATAATTAAATCCTTGCTGTGATCTCCAACTTCTGCTTATGCAAAATGCTTAATACACTGTACTAGGAATGTTTTGCCAACAAAAACACTGTTCCTATTTTTTGAACTGAGATTATTATATCTTTCATTTTTTGAGTATAATAGTCTGCTCACTCTGATCTGGTCCTCAAATAGGTTGAATTTCCATTTGTCATAAAGCTGTTATCAAATTTTTTATTAAAATTGATGTAAATTATTAAATTGCTAATTGACAGAATCTTCCAAGAAATATCTGTAGGGTTTTGTTTATTTTATTTTATTTTACTGTTTGCTCAGAATCCTGAGGTAGGATCTGAAAAAAAAAAAGGAAAAATACATTAAGGCATGGCCTTCATGCTCATGAAGCCTGTAGAGTAGTAAGGATAGATAATTCACATACAAAATAATTCATTATAAAACGAATTCGGGTGGTTCAAGCAAAGCATTCTATGATATCTGAGAAGAGAAAAGGTATGAGAGGCATGATGACATAATGGAAAGTACTGGTAGTCAGGAAATCTGGATTTAAAATTCTGGCTCATACATATACTGGTTTTATGGTCACGGGAAAGTCGTGACTTTTCTGAACTTCAATCCCTTCACTTGGAAAGTGGGGATAATAATATTGAGGCAATATCTGACTTGGATAGAGTTGGGATTATGCTCTAACCAACTTGAAAGAACCACTTATTAAATTTTCAGTGAGAGTATTTACACCTCAGAAATCAGCAATTGCTACAAATCAAGGATTTATTGTTTTGTTAATTGTCTGGACTTAGGAAAGTATTAATAATGCAGATTAAATTTAAGTGTACATTCATTATTCCCCTCCCCCTCCCCCAGACAGCCTGGTTATTAAATACTTACCAGCACAATCTGTTCTGCTTTATAAACATTTCTTGAGCTCAGCAAATACATAGTAGAAGACTCAGGAAATGAAGTCAGCACTGGACTGTAGACAGGATGAATATAGGACAATAATTATAAAAATGATAATAATAAATGGAACAAGTTTTGTATCAAGTTTTTTATGGATTTCTTCTAATCTACTTTAATACAATCTAGTTTGTCCAGTCCTTTTGCTATGTGCATGTGTATGTTTATGTCTAGCTATCTACCTTGGGGACAGTGATTGTGTCTGACTGACTTTGTATTCCTGATAAATCATCAGCAAGATACCATTCTTTCAAAATACAATTACGTGATGATTGGAATGATGAAAAAGAATGCTATAGGTATAAACATTCTCATTTTATTCTGCTTTATTACTTACATGAAGTATCTGCATGCCCCTCAGGAAATCTAAGATTCTATATCTTCAATTGATTATTCTCATTTCCTTCCAGTTTATAATGATTAAAGTAAGAGTTTGAGCTGCAATATATTTCAGCATTTTCATTTGCTTTTAAAAGCAAAAGAAAATTGTTATAACCTAATTTATGACATATAACATTCATCTCAACAGTTAGGATTAGCTCGAATCTTAAGAAACTTCTTAGTGGTCACATTTTTTTTTAAAACAACAGAATGTTTTAACCAATATATGACTTATTGGGTTGATCTCTGCTTGCATGCATTTTCATGTTTAATAATAGTCAAGCCTAGCCACCAATGTGCAAAGGAATATGTTTTTATAACATTCTTTTTTTTAATATTTTAAACTTCCCATAATTTAGCATATATATATATATATGTATATATATATATATATATATATATATATATATATGGCATGTGACTATTAAAGTCTTCTTTTTCCTTTTGAGGTAAAAGTGAACTTAACTATACATAGATCTAAATGATATGCCTAAAAACATATATAATTCAAATCCACTTTGTCAGTAGGAACCAAAGTGAGATGTAACGTTAATTAATTTGCACTTTTAAGAACCTTAATTGCAAATTAAATGAAGAAGTTTCTTCATATTTCATCTTTTTCATTGTATCTAATAATCATCAAATTAGTATGACACAATCACTATATTTTCTGTTTGGGGTACATAAGATGAATTAAAAGTATACAGTGAGTGAAATCATGAAATGCATGTTAGAGGTTACTTTAGGATAATTTGCAGCAGCATCCTTTCCCCACTCCAAACAAACAAACAAAAAAAAGAAATTCAAATAATATAATCATTTGTGTCTTGCACATCATTGAAAAGAAGGTGATCACATATTTCAGACATCTTCCCTCTATCTACTGGATCCCAGGCCTTCTCTTTTGAGTTTTTGATAAGGCTGCCTAGTTCCTTATCAATAGGGGTAGAAAAAGTCCTCCATGAGTATAAGAGATTGATCACGAGAATAAGGGGCTTGGTCTAACCAGAACTGGAATTAACTAGTAATGAGATTAACCAGGTTACTTTTTGAGCTTTTTTTATAAGAATTCCTTTTACATGGAAATAAATGTCAGCACACAATTAAAAAGAACATTACACTCTCACATAATAGGGACTTTTGAAAGATTGATTCAGGGAGCTTTTGCATTCTTATCTAAGCTATTTCAGGAGGTGGATGGTTCACATAATTTTTTAATTAACAGGGCATATTGGTACAAGCTAGATAGTTTTGTCCATCTCATTTTTATTCTAAATCTATTGCCCCTTAACAGTCAAAACTACTGTAGTATAACTTTTATTATGTTCCATTTTTTCTAATCAGACTTCAACTTGGCAGCTATGCATCAATTCTTTGAAAGGTTCTCATTGAAATTAATACAGGTACCTATTTCAAAATCTTAAAAATACATTTCACATCACAGTCTTTTACAATAGCTAAACTGATTTTAATGTAGTAATTCCATTTTTTGTGTGCCTGCACAAGTATGTGTGTATGTGTGTATGTGTGTGTGTGTGTGTGTGTGTGTGTGTGTGTGTGTGTGTGTGTGTGTGTGTGTGTGTGTGTATTTTCTGACTGAGCTCAGCATCCTCAAATTGCAGAATTGATTAGATTTTCATTAGGTCTGCTAAGTAAGTCTTTACACATTACAATGAGCGGCTATCACTTAAGAAATGTCAATAACCTTAGAAGTCAAAACATGCTCATTCAGCCTCCATCCAAGCATGAAAAAAGCTATTCTGGATTTATTAGCTAATGTTGCTGGTAACATTCAAAAAACAATTAAGAGTTGGGAGATGTTTGATGTAGTGGACTCTGCAGGTCCAGAGACTTGAATTTGGGTTAAACCAACCACTAACCAGTTTTCTGGTCTGGGGCAAATTTATTTAAACTTCCCTAAACCTGGGTTTTCTTATTAATAAAATGAAATCCCTAGAGTCCATGATCCCTCAGTTTCCTTCTATATCCAAAATACTATGGCTGTTAGTTTAGACAAATCTAAGCTAAGATTAATAACTATCTTCTTGAGCCTGTACAATACCTGAGGTCTATAATAGAAACTGAGTTAGCATGAGTGAAAATCTATCACCCACACTGAGTGGTGGGCTGGTCATTAGCTTACTGTCTGGTGGCCTCTAAATGTCAAATGATATGGGCTGCAAATGCAGAATCAGAAACAGGTTTTGCAGGGGGCAAAAAAAAAAAAAAAAAAAGAAAATTTGGTCTCTATGTTTTGATCCAGGGGGAAATTTCCAGGGGAAAAAGTCCACTAATTGGCTGTCAAAGAGTCAAGTTTATATGCTGACAACTCCCTCTCAGTGAAGATAGACAACTGAGGAGGGGGGAAGGTAGAAAAAACACTGGGGGCCAAAGTAGGCCTTGTATAATTAACATTGCCTTAGAGCACCCAATGGAATGTCAATTAAAGATGGGCTTTCTCGGAAGATGAGGAAGCACACCTGTGATGTCCCTCAAGCAGCATTACTATTTTTCAATTGATAAGAAAATTCTTGACCTGTCACTCATTTCCACTGATAAGATCATGAGCTTTTTTGGAAACCCAACTTGGTGTCAGAAACTATATGGCCTACAGAGAAGACATCATTTTTCCCCTAAGGATATCAGTACTTACTAATTCATGAGACTTTTTTTTTTATTCTTTCTGGGTATTATTCATGGGTCTTCTTTTTACTAGCAAAAAATAAAGTCAATGTATTACAGGATAACATACGAACTAAATAAATGTTAATTCCAGGGGAAGCAGACTAAAAATGCCTAAGTAGTTCTTTCCTTTAGTGTCTGTTTTGATGTAATTTTACCACAGGGAATTCTTTTGCCTTTTTAATGTTGTTAGTGACATTTCTTGTCTTGTTAAGAATTGTTTTCTAGAACACTTACATAAAAAGAGGACATCACTAGCCCCAGATTCCTTAATATATTTAAAAGAACACCTTTAGATTTAGATAATGAAATATATACATGAGAGAATGTCTTATTTGATTTTTCTACCTAGTTTAAGGTGCTGACTATTGTACAATTCTACTGCCACAGAACTAGGTTAACTACTTGAAGTTGTGTAAATGTTACTGATTATTTGTGTTATTTTTTTATACAATTAACATAAATTTGATCTATGTTAGTAATTAAAAAAAAAACACAAAGGATCTTAGGCAGCATTAAAAATGCTGATTTGCAATTTGCTTCCAGGAATGCATAAGCTCATTCTTACAGACCTTAAGGGGGAACAAGTTATGGATATTTTAATAAATTCACAACTAAAATTCTGTAAAAGGAAACCATTAACAATGAATGCCAAGCTTTAAATGGGTTTAGATTGCTATCCTGGATTATAAGTGAAACATAAACTCTTTATTCTCAGGCAAAAAGAAAAAAATTAAAGATCTGACTAATGTCATTCATATATTTTATCTTAAATTGCAGGCCTTCGTTAGCACTGTCATTACAGAAAAGGAAGAAATATTTTAGTGTTCAGTGGGCTCATGGTAGGAATTTGATAAATGCTTGTTGATTCATTGACTGATTGATTGATTGGTTGGTCCATCAGGCCAAAGTTAAGCTATGTAAGTTCAGAGAATTTAGATCACCTGTGTTTTTGTTGAATGGACATGAAAGAGGAATACCTAAACCATGACCATAGTGTAGATTTGAATGTAATCCAGTCAGTGTGAGGTATGGTGGAAATGGGAGCAGAACTTAGAGTGGAGAAGAGGGACTATACATAACACCAACTAGAAATCTGACATGTTATTTGACTTAATTCCCATTATTTCTCATCACTCAATATAGAAACTGAGAAACTAGCCTATTTATTGTTTCCATGAACAATATCTTATTTCCTACCTCTGTGCCTTTGTTTAGGACTAGAATGTTCTTATGCCACAAGAGGTTTACCATGCATACCTTTTACCCAGCAATACCACTACTAGGTCTGTATCTCAAAGAGGTCAAAGAAAAAAATAACTAATTTGCACAAAAAATATTTATAGCAACTCTTTTTATGGTGGCAAAAAAATGGAAATTAAGGGGAATCCTATGAATTGGGGAATGCCAGAATAAATTGTGGTATTATTTGTCCTTCATTTTTGAAAAGGACCAATGACATCATGGGGTAATGTCTTGACCCATGGTGAACAGAATTTAAGTGAGATACAGTTGCACAAAGTCATCAACCTCATTTTGTCTTCTAGTCATTTAAGTCCAATGGTAAAACAAAAGTCAAGTGATACAATGGCCCAGGATACAGTGGATGATCTTGGCATCTTCAATGTCTAACTTAGCTCTAAGCACTCCACAGTACCTGCTTCAGATACATTCATGACCATTAGAACAAGTAATCTTCATCTGCCCATTCTGCCAGGGGAAGTCTTCACATGGTTGGGGCAGACAACCCCTCTCATCTCACCAACAGGTGAGGCTCATCAGTTACTGTCAACTTGGGCTAGCCCATCTGCCAAGACAGTTTTTCAAGATGTGTCCATTGCACATGCTACAGCTTCTTGGAGCCACACGTGAGAGTTGAGCACCATGCCTTCTCTTCTCTCCTCAAATCTCTCATATCTCCCCACTGCCAGTCTCTCAACTGAAGATTGAATCTGTTACTTTACTGAGTAAATTGAAGTCTTTAGTCCTTAACTGTCTCTCCTCCTCTCATCATCTTTTCAAAAGCTCTTGCCATCATTCTTCATTATCTCCCTTCCACCAGTCTTTGATAACAAAAAAAAAAAAAAAAAACCAAAAGCCTTTCTCCTTGCAAAAGCCAACCCCGCTACGAATCAAAGTTAAAAAACGTGAACTACTACCACTACCTTAGTAGTGGTATTGCTGGGACAAGGGTATGCACAATAAAGATCTTTTAGCATAAGAACATTCTAATCTTGAGCAAAGGCAAAGAAGTAGGAAACAGGATACTGCACATGGAAACAATAAACAGGCTAGTTTCTTAGGAACCTATACTGAGTGATGGGAAATAATGGGAATTAAGTCAAATAATAAGTCATTGGGCCTTTGATCCAATCTTCTCTCTTCTTTTGGAGATTGCCCTCTCCATCATCTCCTTTCCTTCTCTAATCTCCAATCTCTCTTTATCTACTGGTTCCTCCTGTGCCACTTTCAAATACATCTAAGTATACCTCATCTTTGGTGTTTTTCTTGACTTCTCATTCTTGCACAACCCACATAACAAAAAAGTTACAAATCATACCATTTCTACCTCCACAATTTCTCGCAACTAGTCCCACACAACTAATTTTTTTCCTTATAGAGGTCCTTATTATCTCTCTCCTAACCTTTTACAATAGCCTCTTAGTTGATCTCCTTGCCTCAAGTCTCTCCTCACACCCAACCAACACAAACCAAACAGTTATCAAAACAATTATCCTTAAAAGTAAATTTAATGTTTAAGATGAATATGTATATAAAGCCTATATCAGATTTCATGCCATTTTGGAGAGGGGCAAGGGAAGGGAGGAGGAGAAAATGTAGAACTCAAAATCCTACAGAAGTGAATTTTGAAAACTAAAAATAAATTTTCAAAAGTAAGACAAAAAAAGAGTAGATCTGGCCATTTTACTAGGTGGCATAGAGAATAGAGCACTAGATCTGGAGTCAAAAAGATTTGAATTCAAGACCAGTTATGTGGCTCTGGACAAGTAACATAATTTCTCTGGACCTCAGTTTCCTCCTTCATAAAATAGAGATAATAATAGTACTTCTCTCATATGGTTGTAGTGAGGATCAAATTAAATAAAATATAAAGCACTTGACAACCTTTATAAGAGCTATATAAAAGCTATTATCCCTGAACTGCAACAACTTATTACCAGCAATATCAAACCTAAATTCCTCTGTCCTCTGGTATTTAAAGCCCATTCCATATTTCATTATACATTAATCCCATTCCTGATTAGGGTCCAGCCAAACTGTTCTCTCTGTTCCTTACATAGCATTCCATTCTCTATCTCCACGTTTTTGTACTAGTCATCACTTCTGACTCTAAAAATTTCTTCAAAAGCAGTTCAAGCATCACCTTTTTCATTAATCTTAACCATTGTGTGGCGGAAATTAGGCATAGACCCATACCTGACACCGTACACAAGAATAAAGTCCAAATGGGTACATGATTTAGGTATAAAGATTGATACCATGAATAAACTGGAGAAGCAAGGAATAGTGTATTTATGAGATCTATGGAGAAGGGAAGAATTCTTTACTAAAGGAGAGAAAGAATGCATTATGAAATGCAAAATGGATAACTTTGATTACATTAAACTGAGAAGTTTTTGCACAACCAAACCCAATGCAACCAAAATCCGGAGGGATGTAGTAAATTGGGAAAGAATTTTTACAGCTAAGCTCGGGGATAAAGGCCTCATTTCTAGAATTTATAGAGAACTGATCCAAATGTATAATCATACAAGTCATTCCCCAATTGATAAATGGTCAAAGGATATGAACAGGCAATTTTCAGAGGAAGAAATTAAAGCTATCTATAATCATATGAAAAAATGCTCTAAATCACTATTGGTTAGAGAGATGCAAATCAAAACAACTCTGAGGTACCACATCACACCTATAAGATTGGCAAACATGACAGAACAAGAAAATGATAAATGCTGGAGAGGATGTGGGAAAGTTGGAACACTAATTCATTGTTGGTGGAGCTGCAAGCACATCCAACCATTCTGGAGAGCAATTTGGAACTATGCCCAAAGGGCTACAAAAATGTGCATACCCTTTGACCCAGCAATATCGCTACTAGGACTATATCCCCAAGAGATCATAAAAATGGGAAAGGGTCCCACATGTACAAAAATATTTATAGCAGCACTCTATGTAGTTGCCAAAAACTGGAAGTCAAGGGGATGTCCATCAATTGGGGAATGGCTGAATAAATTATGGTATATGAATGTAATGGAGTACTATTGTGCCATAAGAAATGATGAACAAGAAGACTTCAGAGAGGCCTGGAAGGACTTATATGACCTGATGCTGAGTGAAAGGAGCAGAACCAGGAGAACTTTATGCACAGCAACAACCACAGTGTGTGAGAGTTTTTTCTGGTAGACTTAGATTTTTGTAATAACACAAGAACTTCTTACCAAAAAAAAAAAAAAATCCCAATGGAGGATCTCAAGGCAAAATGCCTGCCACACTCAGAGAGAGAAATATGGAAGTCACTCACATATTGTAGCAGATCATGTTTGTGTATGTGTATGTGTTTGTGTATCATGTTCTGATTTGTTATACGATTTCTTTCATTTATCTTAGTCTGACTACATAGCATGACTATAGTGAAAATATACTCAATAGGAAAGTATATGTAGAATCTATACAGAATTGTATGCAGTCGTGGGGAGGGAGGGGGGTAGTGGGGAGTAGGTGGGGAGGGATAAAATCGCAATTGTATGGCAGTGATTGTTAAACATTACAAAATAAAAATAAAAAAAAATAAAAAAAAAAAAAGAAAACTAGATAAAGCATTAGAAAGCAAAAAAAAAAAAAAAATCTTAACCATTTATCCTCTCCAACTGTTAATACCCTCCCTAAAACTACCTTGTACTTAACTAGTTTTCATTTGTTTTTTATTTCTCGTATAATTTGTATGTATACATATTTTGTATACATTTATCTATATACATATTGTCTTTCTTGATAAAATGTATGTTCCTTGACAAAGCATCTAGATGGCATAGTGGATAAGAGAGCTGTGCCTGGAGTCAGGAAGACCTGAGTTCAAATCCAGCCTCAGACAATTAATAGCTCTGTGACCCTGCGCTAGTCCCTTAACCTTGTTTACCTCAGCTTTCTCATCTGCAAAATGAGGAGAAGGAAATGGCAAGCCATTTCCATGTCTTTGCCAGAAAGCAAAAGGGGTCATGAAGAGTCAGACAAGACTGAATTACAACAAAAATATTCTTTGTGGAGGAAGAATTGTTTCATTTTTTGTATTTGTATCCCTAGTATCTTTTACAGTGTCTATTATATCATAGCTATTTAATAAATTCTTGTTTATTGATTATTATGCGATCTTAATGTATGCATGAAAGATAGCTTATAAGAAGAGAGCCTTCCAAGGTACCTATCATTATATGGAACAGAAAAAATTACATTCAACAAACAAGAAAGTTAAGGAAGAGAGTGTCTATATTAGCAATTTTGACTATGTTACTAATAATAAGCATTTACATTTACATATAGTTTCAAAGTTTACAAACTGTTTTTCTTACAATAGCTTTGAGGGAGAAGTAGCATGACATTTATTTTCCCAAGTTACAAATAAGTAAGCTGGGACCAGGACGATGGGTAGATACCAAACATTCACAGGGAAGAAATTTCATAGCCAGGACAAGAGCCCAAATCTAGCTTTCCTTCCTTTCCGCCAGCCATTTTAGGTGACTTTCATAGTCTCCAAAATTCTGATAAGCCATACATCTACATCTCCCCACTAACTTTTTCTTTAATATTTAATTCAATAAACACATATTAAGCACCACCTATCATAAGCCAGGCAGTGTACTCGAGATACAAAAATCTTGTGGAGTAAAAGGAATGGGGGACAGTCTTTAGCTAAAAGGAGATTACATTCTATGAAGGACTTACAGCTTGTGCACAGATTAAAACAATTTTTAATACGTACAAAGTAATTTCAAGTAATTTTAATTAGTAGTGAGCACCAAGTCATAAAATCATATAACTTTAAAGCAGGAAAGAATCTCTCCAGTTTTGAAAACAATGAAATCACTCATTTTAATTTATTTCTGCTTATGTCTGAAGCTTTTATAAGAACACAGGGGAATGTTGGTCTCGTTGATAAGAATATCTTGTCCCCTCCCCATAGAATGCAAACTCCCTGGGGCCAGGGATTATTTCAGTTTGTATTTGTATCTCTGTTGTACAATGCCTGGCACATAGTAGGCACTTGACAAATTCTTGGTAATTATCATGAGTTTGTCCTAAGGTCCTAACAAATGTGAACACCTTTTAAGAGTCAATAATAGAAACTGAAAAATATCAACAAACACTTTACGAAAAAAATTAATTACCATTAGAAACATTTATAATAAGAAAAACATATATACTAGGACCTAATCCCTATGTAATTCAGTGAGTTGTTGCAATCCTAATTGTCAAAATAAATGTCAGTCTCCCAAAATGGTTGAAGAAATAATTGTGAGCTTATTTACACTTATAATAAATAGGGAACATGAAAATATTGCAGTTTTTCATCAAATGTCACATCAATGGGAATCTCTGAACCTCCAAGTCTGAATGCTTGGGTAAAGTATTTAAAGTAAGGTTACATTATATGCCAGAACAGTAACATGAAAGCATTATTGGATTCTTCTCCCATCTCACTGTGCTTTTGCTAAAATGCATTTTATAATAGGATCAATGTTAGATCGTAACTAAAAAATATTTCTGGAGGCCAGCTAGGTAGGTATTTTTAATGAGATCCACAGTTCTTCACCAGTCACTGCTCCAAATTCAATTCTCATTTATAGGGACTTAAAGCTAGTTGTTCAATATCTTATATTTTATGGCATATGTAAAGGGATTTGTTTGTTTCACTCTATTTTCCTATATTTAAATGTATTCATCCTTTTCTTTGGAATAGATCAACTGAATTGTTGATTTAATGGTCTCATCAGTTACTCAACAGTTGATGTAATCTCTTATGACTTTTAATGGTTAGGTCACTCAAATGGATTTTGTGATTTAGCTTGCAATCATAATTACCTGGAGTATGTATCTGCAGATAAATGATTAATTTGCTTAACTCAGAGTTTGTTACCTAATGTTAGATCATAATATCTTAGGTTCATAGATCTGGAAAGATCTGGAAAAGACTTCAGAAGTCTCTCATTTTGTAAACTGAGGTGGAGAAATACTCACAGGTTTTTGCTGTGTTCATCTTTTGTTTTCTAAGAGAATCATGACATCAGAGAAATGATGACATGACTTGCACTTAACTTTGTTTTGAGTGAGGGAGCGCTGTGAAAAGTCACCAGTCTTACTTTCTCTTCCTGAGCCATCTGGGTCCAGTGACCAGATATTCATCAAGATGATAGTCCAGGATGCAAAGGGAGACCTTAGTCTTTTAGGCTAAGGCCTTTCAGGTACTCACTTAAAGTAGGGCAATGACCATTCAGTGAATAGGTCTCTTTAAAAAGCAGTCAGGGAGATGGCCACTTAAATAGGAAAGAAAAAAATAGATAAATCATACTAGCAGAGGTAGAAAGTCACACAGTTAAAAAATGTCAGAGCTGTGATTTGAATTCAGGCCCCAGAGGCAATGCTCTCCCTAGATGACAGTAATAATCTAGCAAAGAAAGAAAACTAGACTAACAGTGAGGGGACATAGATTTGATTCCTTACTCTATCACTGACTGGCTGTGGCAGCTGGAAGAGTCACTTCTCTCTGGGTTTCACTTTTTTTTATCTATTAACATAAGAGATTTGATTCTATCACATCTATGTCTCATTCCAACCATAACAATAGATTATTTATAAATGTTTAACAACTGGATTCTCTAGGGAAAAACATCAAGTATATTCACATACTTTTAAGCTTAATCTGCATTATTGCCTCTTTGGCAATTAACAATAACACCAACAAAAATCAAGCCCTGTTTTCTAGCAATTGCCCATTTTTGATGTATAAATGCTTACACTGAAAATTTAACAATCACCTTTCCTAGGCTGGCACTCCAGTACACCCCAAATCCCTTTTCAAAGATATAACTCTCTGACAGAGCATATGGGCCACAGAGTTGCAAGGCAATAGTGGTCTAAATTTGGGTATAATCCCTATTTTCTTACAAGACATCCCACCTCCTTTGTCTTTATAAAGCCTTTCCAGATTCTCCTCAAACAACTGTGTATTCATTCCATTTATACTTAAATATGTAGATGTTATTTCTCCCATTAGAATGCAAAATCCTTTAGGTTAGGGACAGTTAAATTTGTTTTTCCATCTCCAGAATCTAGCATAGTGCATACCCCATTGCAAGCACTTAATAAATGATTGTTGATGGATTAAACATTGACTAAAAATGGTAGGACTACTGTCCAAGGTGGTTAATACAATGAAAATGGATGATAATAAGAGGATGGAATGACTCAATTGCTATTTTGCATCCATTTTCTCTGTATCAGGGATAATGTTGTCCAGGCTAGGAAGCATTAAAAAAAATACTGTTAGATGGGAGCTGAAACTCAAAATCAGTGAGATAAGAAACCCCCTTTATTAACCCTAGCACTTTCCATGTTTGCAGTGTGTTATAACTCACAGAATGCTATTTCATTCTGTTTCTATACTCTGATAGTTCCAAGTGAAAGATGATAAGATATGACTCAAGAAAATGATCCATGACAGTCATCTTCGTATATAAATGTTAACAGGATTTTAACACGAATAATTCTAAATATAGTTGTAATTTGGAGCATCTTCTCATCCATTCTATCACCTACCAGGCTCCTTGCTATTAACCTGTAGATGGTGTTTAGTGTTATACTTTAAGAAAAAAAACCACCTCATATTTGGTGGTGGCTGGTCCTCACAAAATCAATTGAAAAGATGATGATTATCTTTTTGGTTTGGTCAACAACAGAATTTCATCTCTAGTATTCCTTAATTGAATGCATGATCATATTGATTGTTTTATTCCAAATCTTCAATTTAGTTGGAGCAGATTTTGTGACAACTAACATCTCTGCAGTTTGTTTCTTCCTCACAGAAAGGAGATAACTAAATTTTCTCCACTTAATTATCATTCTGAAACATACTGAATTTGAATATGACACTTCAACAAACCTTTAAAAGAAGCAAAACATACAAGTTTGCTTTAGAAATTAAAGAGATTCATTGATGTAGATGTTCATAACCCTTCTGTAAATGTTATCATTTTAACTGAAGATGATTATTATGGTAAATGATGATAAAAATACTTATTTGGGACATAAATACATTTAGAAAATTGCTTGTCATCCACTAAGCAATAAGAATAAGAACATGATTGGAATTTTAAATTAATCATATTCCACTCTGCTGTATTTAGAGTGTCAAAACTGGAAGATAATTTAGTCCATCTCCCCCTCCTCACACACATTTTAAGATAAAATATTGAGACCAGAGAAAGATCTGACCTGCCAAAGGTCACATATTGACTCAGAAATGCTTCTCAAGAGAGGCTATAAGAGGTATAGTGGAAAGATCACTAACTTTGGAGCCAGAAGACCTGGGCTAAATTCTGCCTACTGAACACCTATATGTCTTTAGTCAATCAGGTCTCTCTGTTTCTGAATCTCTCTGTCTCTTCATCTCTCTGTCTGTCTCTGTCTTTCAGTCTCTCTCTGTGTCTTTGTCAAGATGTGTGTGTGTGTGTGTGTGTGTGTGTATGTATATGTGTGTTTCCACAGAATGGAGAGGTTAGACTAGATTATTTCTAACCTAGCCCTTCCAACTCAAGAGCTATGTTTTAGTACAGAGGTCTTTCCACCAGAAATAATTAGCACCTCTTTTTCATAGAAAACTGTGAAAGAATGATTCCCATCTTATTGTTTGAGATCTCCAAGTACCGCAAAGGAGGTGACTACAAGAATTCTTAAGTCAAGAGAGGGAAATGGTTTCAGGAATTATATCATGTTCCTTCTCAGATGCAATATCCTGGACATGTACTTCAGAAATGAGGGGTCAAACATAATCTAGAAAGCTGATGAAACTGAGTTGTAAAAGTTACAAGATAATTCATTAGAATCAGAGACTGTTAGTTATCTCTGTTCTGTAAATGAGTTGAAAACTAGAGTCTTCCCTAAAGACAACAAAAAGGAGTTTAGTGGAATGTTTCATAGAGATCAAGATATTTAAAACAGAAAAGGGTTGTTATATCTGTCCATGATCATTGGTGGCTAGTTAACATGAAGGAGATAAGATCCAGGGATGATAGCATCAAGATCAAAGGGACCAACCTATAAAAATAAGTTAAGAAATAATTTTACCTACAGTAAATACAACTCAGTGAATATTTTTGCTGTTCCTCTTCAGTCATTCAGTTGTGCCCAACTCTTCATGAGCCCATGGACCATCACATGCTAGGACCTCCTATCCTCCAGTGTCTCCTGAAGTCTAAGTTCCTGTTCATTGTTTCCATGACAATATCTATCCAAATCATCCTCTACCATCTGACTTCAATCTTTCCCAACATCAGGGTCTTTTACAATGACTCCCATCTTCTGATTATGTGGCCAAAGTATTTAAGCTTCATTTTCAATATTTGACCTTCTAGTGAATAGCCTGAATTAATTTCTTAAGGTGTTGATCTGATCTCCTTGCTATCCCAGGACTCTCAACCTGTCTCCTCCAGCACCACAATTCAAAATCAGCAATTCTGCAGTGTTGAGTTTTCCTTACAGTTCAACTTTCACAGCCATACAACTCTCCCAGAAAAACCATAGCTTTGACTATATGGACCTTTGTCAGCAAGGTGATTTCCCTGCTTCTTAGAATTCAGATATTCTCTCTCTTTAGGACGTACATAAACTAGAACTCTTGAATTAATGAAGTTTTCAACTTGGAATTAGCCATGTGCCAACTCTCGAAAGTATTGCTGACTGAGAAATCTCCCTTCTCTATGAGATTCTGAAATCATGCTGCCTAGAGAATTCAAAGGTTTGGAATTCAGGAAGCATTTTTCTAGAATTCCTCTTTCAGGCTGTACACATGTAAATATCTTCTATATCCAGATCTTTCTGCTGCAAGACATCTTTGCAAATAGGGGAGAGAAAGGAGTGAAATCTAGTCTCCCCTACTCCCCTCCCTCCTGTGTACACACACACACACACACACACACACACACACTGTACTACTGTGCCCTCAAGAGCTCAGAATTGTCTCCTTCTTCAAAGCTGAAAGTTAGAGTGGGATCATCTTGCTTTTTAAAGGCCAAGGTGTCATGGCTTATTCTCAATCATTCAATTACTAAAAGTGCTTCATATTTATCCATTTCTTTCATTCAAAGGCCAATACCACTAGCTTATAAAGCAAACCATTTCACCTTAAGTTATTAAAATGTTTAAGAAATTCAATATACTTTGCTATAAAATTATTTAAGGTGCCCCCTCCCTCCTTTCTAGCCCACATCCACCCCACTTGGGGAATATACTAATCTTCTTACATGATTATCCAGGAAAATTAGGCTAAATACAAAATAATCAAGGGCTTTAAGCCAAGGAAAATCAAGAGAAACAATGGAATAAATAGTAGATCAGTGAAATAAGACCTGGAGGCCAGGGGAAAAACTTGTCAAGGGGCTAGGGAGGGATATGTCTTTCTCAATTAGAGGTCTTCAACCTGAAGACAAACAGAAAGTAATTTTTAAAAGGGATTAAAAAGTATTCTAGTTGGGGCAGCTAGGTGGATAGAGCTCCAGCATTGGAGTCAAGAGGACGTGAGGTCAAATCCAGCCTCAGATAATTGACACTTACTACCTGTGTGACCCTAGATAAGTCATTTAACCCTGACTGCCTTTCTAAAAAAAAAAGAGAGAGAGAAAATTAGAAAAGTTGTGCCAACTTGAATCTATTGCAGTTTCAGAACCTATGAAACATGGTAAGGATTCTAATCTTATTTCAGGGACAACTGGAAGAGAGAAAGTTCGGAAAACTGCTATCTCTTATCATAGGAAGATTAGGCTGACATGAAACCAATTTGGAAAGCAGACAGTGGCAATAATACCAAGAGGGCTGAAAGGAAAGTTCTATGATTCACAGGTAGAAAACTATTTAGCCCAGGGAATACTGAAGTGATGCTGACTCCAGAGACAAGAATTTAAAACTTCACAAAAGAAGAAATATTTGTCCTAGCTCTCACAAACTCACAGACCTAGACCCTCAGAGGTCATTGAGTTCAACTCATAATGCAAGGCATGAATCCCCTCTGCACTGCTAACAAAGTGCCAACTAAGTGGCACAGTGAATTGAATATTAGGTCTTGAGTCAGGGAGAGCTGAATTCAAATCCTACTACTTCTTCCTTATCAATTCACTATCCCATTCTCCACCTAGGTTCTTTCAAAGTATTCACTGCTTCTCAAATCTTCTATGGTTCCTCCACCCCCACCACATCTCATATTTTACCAAAACAATTGAGATCATTCCCCATGAACCCTCCCTTCTCCCCTCTTCCTCATCTACTGTCACTCAGGTACCTCTCTTTCTTCATGCCTGTCTCCTGATGAAGTGACTTTACTGCTGACAAAAGCTAAGTCTCTACTCGTTAAAGTGATCCCATTCCATCCTACCTCTTCTAACAGATTTCCTCCTCTTTCATCTCTACTTTCACTTTTTTTCCTACTAATTCATTTGCTTTACTACATACTCATGTCTCCCTTGTCCTGAAAAAAAAGCCCTCACTTGATACTTCCATCCTTGCTATCATCCTATATCTCTTCTAGACTTTGTAGCTAAACTCCTGAGGTCATCTACAATAGGCATCACTGGTTTCTCTTCTCTCATTCTCTTCTTAAACCCTTAAACCCTTACAATCTGACTTCCAACCTTATCATTCCACTGTTCTCTCCAAAGTTAATAATGATCTCCCAGTTGCCAAATCCAATAGCCTTCTCTCAATTCTAATTCTTCTTGGCCTCTCCTCAGCCTTTAACACTGTTGACCATTCTCTCCTCCTTGAAGCTCTGTTCTCTCTAGGTTTTCCTGCTACCCATCTGACTATTCCTTCTCTATTTCTTTTGCTAGATCTTCCTCTAGATTAAACCTTCCACATCTTAAAATCAGTGTGTCCAAAATGGAATTCATTATCATTTCCTTATCCTTATCATCCTTATCCTTATTATCATCATCCTTATCCTCTCCTACTTTCCCTATTACCTGAGAGGGTAGCATCACCCTACCAGTACCTCAAGCTCAGAACCTAGAAGTCATCTCACTGTATCTCACCTTCCATATCCAAGCTGTTGGCAAGACCTGTCAATTTCACCTTTGCAACAACTGTTTGATATGCCCCTTTCCCTCCTATCATACTGCCACCATTCTAGCACAGGCCCTTATCATCTTACACCTTGAACACCACAATAGCCTGCTGGTGAGTCTGTATGCCTCAAGTCCCTCCTCACTTCAATCCATCCTCCTTCAGCAACTAAAATAATTTTCCTAAAATGCAAGTCTTATCACATCACCCTCCTACTCAATAAACTCCAATGACTTTCTGTTCCTTCAAAGGACAAACACATAGTGATCTCTTTGGTATTCAAAGCCCTTCATAACCTCACCCCACACACATATCTTTCCAGTCTTCTTACATCTTACCCCTTGACTCATACTCTTTGATCCAGTGACAGAAGCTTCCTGGCTGTTCCAAGAAGAAGACACTCCATCTCTCTCAGCTCGAGGAATTTTCTCTGTCTCTCCCCCACTCCAGGAATCTCTCCTCTACTCTGTCAACTGACCTTGGTTTCCTTTACGTCCCAATGAAAATTCCACTTTCTACAGGAAAACTTCTCTAATTCAATTCCAGGGTTATTTATTTTTAAATTATTTTTCTCTTAATTTTCTTTGAATTACTACTTCTTTTAGCTATTAATTCTTTTAATTATTTCTTTATCCTATATATAGTTTGCTTTGTGTATATTTGTTTGTATATTGTCTCCACCAGTAGATTGTAAGCTCCTTGAGATCAAAGACTGTCTTTTGCCTCTTTTAGTATGCCCAGTTCTTTGCACAGTGACTGGCATATAGTAGGAATTTAACAAATGTTTATTGAATTGAAAAATCCTTCCTCAGACACTAACTGTATGACCCTGAGCAAGTCACTTGACTTTGATCTGCTTCAGTTTCTTCAAATATAAAATGGGGATAATAACAATACCAGTCTCGCAGAGTTGTTGGGAGAATCAAATGAGATAATATTTGTAAAAAGTGCTTAGCACAATACCTGGCACATAGGAAATGCTGTATAAATATTTGTTCTCTTTCCCTTCCCCAAGTGGTAACCCATCCTCAGCTTGAAAACCTCCAGTGATAGAGAGTGCGCTATTTTACGAAGTAACCCATTGCACCTTTGGACAGTTCATTTTTACAATATTTCTCCCTTATGCTAAGCTTAACACTGTCCCTTTGTAACTTATAATATTGCTCCTTTTGTAGCTAAGCAAAACAATTATTATCCCACTCATATTAAAAGTTCTTCAAATACTGGAAGACAGTTTTCATGTTCCTAAGTTATCTCTTCACCCTCAGTTTCCTTAATCAGCCATCATATAACATGATGTCTAATCAACTCACCATTCTGTCAACCTATTTTAGTCAAATGGCTCAACTTAGCATCCCAAATGGAAGACAATATTCCAGAGCAGGGCAGAGGACAGTGGAATTTCCACTGTATTTATTCAGGACATAATACATTAATATAGCTGGAAATTATATTAATACTTTTTGGTTGTGGTATTACACTGATGACTGTCATTGAGTTTGTAGCCCATTGGAACCTTCAGATAAATCTGCTGACAAGAATTTCACCTCTTTAGTCTATACTTGTACAGTTGTTTAATTGTTCCCACGTAGGACTTTTTCATTTATTCCTACTGCATTTCATCAACCTATAATTCAGGCTGTTAAGATACTTTATTTAATCCTAGTTTGGTCAATCAAATAAATATTAGCTAAAGATTGACTACTAAATTCTGTGACATACAGGAGAGAATTTGGAAAACTTTCATCTCCTACCACAGGGAGATTTGGCTAAAATAGAACCACTTGGAAAAGAGGAATATAGCAATAATCCCAAGGGGGCTAGCAGGAAAGATCTATGGCTTACAAATTGAATATAGTTGGTCCTAGGAAGCCTACTCAAGGCCAAGAGGTATTATGGGGATTTAATATGAATGAGTGATCATAAAGGACATCACAGAATCTGACTACAAACAACTCTAGGGAGGTATTATAAACTGGTATTAACCAAGAGATATTTGATTTGAAATGGTTTCATTTAAGGCCAATACCTAGCCCTGGAATCCATAAATGCTGGACACTAATATAGGAATTTACTGAAAAGTCTTAGCTAAAAGTATCCATTTATTAGTTCTTAGCTAAAAGTATACATTTATTAGTTTTATTTTTCTTTATTATCATTGACTTTTTCCTCCAAGCAAAAGTACCCCCCACAAAAGGCAATGTGGCTTAATATATAGAAACTGGAACTCAGAGCCAGATAAATCTGGGTTCAAGTCATGCATTTGACACATTCTAGTTGTGTAATCAATAGTAAATCACTTAACTGTTCATTGCCCCAGACAAGTATTTGAGACTATAAACTATGGAATACTTATTGATCTGCATTGACAGGAATTTCCTCTCTGGAAGTTCCCTATGCCAATGGAATCATAGTTTGAATGAAAAAGAAATCAAGGTACCCTGTGGTATATCTTAGAACCCTAAATATTCTATGTCTCTTGCTCAAGGCAGGAGTTTTTGTTGTTCATTCAGTTTTCAATCATGTCTGACTATTAATGATCCTATATGGGATGTTTTTGTCAAAGATACTAGAGTAAATCCCCATTTTCTTCTGCAGCTCATTTTACAGACAAGGAAACTGAGGCAAGCAGTGTTAAGTGACTGGTCAGAGTCGCACAGTTAGTGTTCAATTAATTTCAAATAGAATCATTTGTTTAAAAGATCAAGGAATCCTAGTTTTAAAGCTGGATTGGCCTTTTGGTTGGTATCTACACTCACTCCCTTATTTTAAAAATGATGAAAAATGAGGTTCAGCAATTTGCCTAAGGTCACATAAGTTGTAAGAATAGAGGCAAGATTGAATCTGGACCCTCTGACTCCAGAGTCAAATAAGTCTGGCATTTCTTTTTATGAAAAAGATAATTTTTCTAACTGCAAAGCTATTTATCTGTGATTTACCATTATTGGAGCATATATTGTATTTGACACAACATTTACGGGATGGAAAATTAACAGGATGAGTGGAATCAAATCTTTCATGCTGAAAGAATACTAGCATTAGTTTCTTGGATGCAAGGGGGTAGGATATTGGGATGTGTCTGGCTGAAATCTGTATGCCTTAGGGAAAGATCAGATTTGCAAAATTGATCTATGTGTAAAAACAACAGCTGGGAAGAAGTTACTTAAATGCTACAGTGGGTCAGTTATCACATGTATATAGATGTTCACTTCAGTAATACAAATAGCAAATTGTCCATGTTTGCCCATGTATGACTCATGTCCATGTTATCCCATAGATGCACAAAAGAAGTGCCAAGAAAGCATTGGGAACCTTGTTCATTTTTCCTAATATCGGGAGAATACAAATAGAGTGCTCTTTTTTCTTTTCTTTTTAATTTTTTTTATGTTTATTTATTTTTGGTTTTGAATATTCATTTCCATAAGTTTTAATTTTTCTCTCCCTCCTTCCTTTCCCCCCTCCCCAAGATGACATGCAATACAATATAGGCTGTACATGCACATTCCTATTAAACGTCTTTTCACATTAGTCATGTTGTATAGAAGAATTAGAATGAATGAGAGGAACGAGAAAGAAAAAAAACCAAAACCAAAAAAAAAAAAAAAAGAAGAAAATAGTCTGCTTCGTTCTACATTCTGACTCCATAGTTCTTTCTCTGTATGTGGATGGCATTTTCAATCATGAATCTTTTGGGACTGAAAAGGTCCTTGTATTGCTGAGAAGAGCTAAGTCTGTCAAAGTCAGCAATTGCACAACGTGGCTGTTACTGCCCTGGTTCTGCTCACTTCACTTAGCATCATTTCATATAAGCCTTTCCAAGTTTTCCTGAAATTCACCTGCTCATCATTTCTTATGGAAAAATAATATTCCACTTGTTCAGTCATTCCCCAATTGATGGGAATACCCTCAATTTCCCATTCTTGGCCACCACAAAAAGAAGAGCTGCTATAAAGACTTTTTAACATGGAAGTCATTTTCCCATTTTTATGATCTTTTGGGGGTACAACACTAGAAGTGGTATTGCTGGGACAAAGGGTATGCACAATAAATGAGTGTTCTTGCTGTCCACCTGTCTTCCCTTCTCCTCCTCAATCAATCAACAAGCATTTATTAACCTAGCCATTGTAAATAACATTGCAGAAGCAAAGACAAAAATGGAAACGTCCCTGCCCACAAAGAACTTATTGGGAATAATTGAGAAGACAACTTATACATACATAAGTAAAAGCAGAACACATAGAAAATTAATGAAAGGTGATTTTGAAAGGAAGGGCACTAGTAGCTGGAGGTAGAGGTGGGGGGAGTAAGAAAAACTTCATGTAAGAAATGACTCTTAAATTTAATCTTGAAAGAAATCAACTCATCTTCTCTTGCCATCATACATCAATTATAGGACCTTCTTTTCTCCTGTTCTTCTTTGAATTTCTTCTTTGGTTGCATGCTATGATCTGTATTATAGAGAGAACTTAGAATCATATAATGATGTTCCTCTCTGGTCCTTTCTTCTCTTCTATTTTCATTTTAAGCCACCTTCAACAGGATGAAACCACTATCTGTGCCTGCAAAGCCACTTGACATCACAACTAAATGAGCCTCCTTTTGGCCACTGGTTCAGAAGTATCTTGCCTGTCTTTAGAATCACAGAATCTTATAGTTGGAAGGAACCTTAGAACTCAACTAGTCCAACTTCCATTCCAGGCATGAAGGAATTCTGTGATCATAGTTGCCTCTAAAGCAGTGATTCTTAATCTGGGGTTCATGAACTTTTTTAAATGTCTCTATTCATCCTACCTTAACACAAAGACACTAAGGTTTCCCAGCACTGAACTAAGAAGAGAAACAGAAAATGGATTTGGGTTCTTCTCTGCCCAGAATATTAGTGATGCCAATGGATTCTCCGTCCACTATTAAAGGCTTGAGAAAAAAAAAAAGAATGCTTCAAGAAAACACATGTATCAGTGAGCCCTGCCTACAACTTCTAGTATAGTCAGGTACCACAATGAGTCAAATTAACTAGCATCTGTTAGGTGCCTGCTATGTGCCAAGAACTGTGCTAAGTAATAGGGATAAAAAAAAGGCAAAAATAGTCACTGAAACTCATAGCCTAATGAAGGAAATAGCATTCAAATGACTATGTATAAGCAGGATATATACAGGACAAAATGGAGGTGACCTCACAGGTAAGATGCTATAATTAAGGATAACTAGGAACATCTTCTTGAAGAAGGTATGATTTCTGCCAAGATTTGAAGGAAGTTGGGAAAGTTAGGAGGTAGAGATAAAGAGGGGGAAAACATTCCAGTTCTGGGGGCCAGCTGTTGAAAATGCTCAGTAAGGAGATGAAGTCATGTCCTAGGAACAGAACGGAAGTGAATGTTGCTGGATTGCATAATACAGTACATGAAGAGGAGTACAATATAAGAACACTGAAAGAGTAGGAAAGGGACAGGTTATTAAGAACTTTAAAAGCCAAAAAGATGATTTTATATTTGATCCTGGGGATAACACATTGTCACTGGAAGTTCCTGAATGGGAGAATGAACACTTATATAGTGTCTCGTACATTGCAAGCACTGTGCTAAGTACAATTCAGAAGTTAGGTAATGAAGTAATGGCAATATTGGAGGAAAGGAGACATATACGAGCAATGTTATGAACTGAAAAATGACAGGATGTTACAATTGATTAAATTGGGGAAGAAATAAGAGTCAGTGAGGAGTTAAGGATAACACGTAATGTAGAAGTGTGGTAACTGGGAGAATGTGGCACTCTCAACAATAATGAGAAAGTCAGGAAAATGGGAAGGTTTGGGAAGGAGATAATATAATTACTTTGCCCTTTTCTGGAGTATCTATAAGTGGCTTCTAAGAACCAATTTTCAGAAGGTTATGAAACTATGAATCAGCTACTTCCACAATTTGGCTGCAGAGATGATTCTTGCTCATTTTCCCCAATACTTATTCTCTGGGCAACAGACAAGTTGAAAGGGGGAGTTATTATGTTCCCCATTCCAAGAAGCTTGTGCATAGCTGTACAAGATGGCTAGTCATACTGTAGCACCGCACACATCTCATGAATACACCTACTTTCTCTCTTGACTGCATAATTCACTTGCTCACAACCTTTCATAATTTCAGGTCAAGGCAGAGAGGTACAACCAAGTGGTTGTGCTCAATCTCCCTCAAGGAACTAAGGGTAAGCCTCTTACAAGGGAATACCCTCCCTCTATTCACCTTTTCAGCTTTTAAGCCCCACAAAAGTTTTTCTTTTTCCATTCCACGAAAACTTAACTTTAACTTAACAAGTCAAAAGAAATGATAAATCATCAGTACTCATATATTAAAGCAAATACAGAAATAACACATACATCAGAAACCACATATAAACCTTAGTATCATTCTTTCACTGGTGTACTCAGTCTTGGTGGAAAATAGGGGTAACACTGATGGAAACCTAGCACAGGATAATGAGTCGGGAAAAACCATTTGTTTAAGGTAACTCACAACTCTGAAACTATAAACTTTGGTGTATTGTTTCAATCCCAGGAACTGCCAATGAAAGTTTCTTGATGAACAGAAACTTCCACTACTTAGGTGATCTGATCTGCACAATGCTTGTCTCACACCTACCTCAATCAAACTAGTCAATCTGATGGAGGATTTTTTTTTATTCTCTGCTTCCAAACAATTCCTAGGCTGTGCTACACTTGCTCTTTAACAGAAACTATAGAATCCATCAATTTTAGCTTGAAATGTAGCTGATGCAGGCCTGAAATTTATCTTTCTACCTTTCTCTGCCTTTATCTCTATATCACTCTCTCTCTCTCTCCCTCCCTCCTTTCCTCCATTTTTATCTTTCTAGATTCAGATTCTCAATCCTCTCTTTGAATCACCTATATATTTAGTAACAAAATTATCACCTTTCTTAATAAGATAAATTACATTTTTCTCTAATCCTAACGCAATTGTGATGCCCATATCTCTCCAGTGCAACTATAACTTCTTGCATTAAAAATTAGCAATAACTATCTCAGAACTCTAAAAATCAGAGCAACTGACTTAGAACTCTCTCCAAATTTACAGCAACAAAATGTTCAACATGATAACAACTAACTTTAAGGGACAGTTCTTTGCAATAGAAAGCAACAAGATGCCATTTTCTTGCCAAGGATAGCAAAGATGAAGGCTCTGATCAGCTGTCATAGCTTTTAAAAGCCCTTTTTCATTGTTGTTAGTATATACCACAAGTTTCAAATCATTTTGAACTTTACCATTCTTGTCACTATTTTCATAGGACCATGGCACTGCCATATTCACATTTGGCTATGAACATCTGAAGCAATGGTTTTTATTTTTAACTACCTGAATCTTGCTGATAGTGAATTTTGGATGATCTTTAGACTTTTTCTTTTGTTTTATATACTGTTTTCCGTGGTTTTAGGCATGGCAGATATATCTTGGTAGTTTGTTTTTTGTTGTTGTTTTTTCCCTCACCTTTTGCTTTAGTTTAAATTCATCTTGATGATAGTTTCTAAGCTCTCTACCTATACATACATTCTTATTAGCCCTGCAACATGAACTTTCCTACTTGTGTCTGCTCTCATTTATTCCACTTCCTCTGAGAGATTATCACTTTGATTATCTCCTCTCTCCTTTCTGATCTTCACTCCTTCCTTAAGTATAGTTGCTTTTTTTTCTCTGTCTACAAACATGTTTAGGTATCCCCTACCTTTAAAAAGAGAAACAAAAACCCTTGAAACTACTTTATTATGGTCTGATATCTTTTCTTCCTTTCCCAGCAAAACGACTAGAAATAAACTGTCTAGATTTATTGTCTCAACTTCCTCTCGTCCCCCACCTCAATCTTTTGCATTATGATTCCTTTTGTTAATGTCAGGTATTTTATTACTGTTAAAACATATTGGGAAAAAGAGATGACAGGAAGAAAAGAAATCTTTCTTATTAATATTAATAATCATGCAAGCACAATCCTTCAAGTACAACCCTGCATTCTTCAAGATTTCCAAAGACAAACAGATTTACCCACCAATAAAACAAACATAAAGGAGAAGTTACTTAGAACACACATGCGAACACACATGCATGCATGCATACATTTGCATAAGCAGATAGATGTTATGAGGTTCCAAATAGACAAACAAATTTTCTGATCATATAAAACCTACACTTGGCCTCAAATTAGACTTTATTCATCTTCACCACCATTCCTGCCTTTTGGGGGGAAAGAGTTTTGATGAGAAAAAAAATGAACAACACATCATTATTTGAGTTGAACTAAATTTAACAAAATCTTTCATAGTAAAAAAATTTTACAGTACTTTTAGGTTCCATCCTTCCCTTTTCCTCTTCATTTCTACCCACTAAAGACATTTCTTCCTTTTTGTTTTCTTTTTCTTCCTTCAAGACTTACCTCCAGGACTTCTTCTTCTATGAGGTGCCCAGGAGGGTAGTTAATGACACTAGGTCTATCTTCCTTCTCAAATTAGCTTGTATCATGCTTACTGATGGAGCAATATACCAACATCAGTAGAAGATAAGCATCGTGACTACAAAGGCTGCTTTGTTTTTGTCTTTGTATTCCCAGCATCTTCTGCATTATACAGCAAGTATATAATAAATGCTTGTTGAAATGATAATAAAGTGTTTCTCTCTTAACTCTTCTTTGTTAGATCACTATCCAAGTCATGCTGTAGTCATGGCTATCCCACAAAGATCTGTCCTAATCCCATAATCTCCCCTTCTCCAAACTCTCCATTTTGGTGATGTCATCAGTTATCAAAGATTCAACTTTAAGTTTTATGTAGATGATTCAAACTTCTACATATCCAGCTTTACTCTCTCTCTTGAGTTTTTGTTCCATATAACCAGCTACCTGCTAAACATCTACCTGTCCCATGGACAACTTCCTCCAAAAATCTATTTCAGTGATTCAGTTATTCCATCTTTCTCGTCATGCAAGGTTCATTATCTCAGAATTTTCCTTGACTTTTTATTCTCACTCACCACCTCTCCCCAAGTCCCACAATAATTAATTACAAAGTATGATCATCTCTATATTTTCAATATTTCTTGTATCCATTTCCTTCTCTCTAGTCACTGAACCACAGTACTAGTTCAGACCCTCATTGGCTACTGATAGGTCTCTCTACCTCCAATCTCTCCTTGTTCCATTTCAATCTCCACACAAATGCCAAAATAGTTTTATTAAAACACAGGTCTGATTAGGTCACTTCCATGCTCAAAAATCTTCAGTGCCATAATGTTATTTCTAGGATTAACTATAAATTCCTCAGCTCAGTGTCTGCCTGACTCTGGCATACCTTTCTAGATTTAATAACCCTTCTCTTCAGACATTCTAGCTTCCAGTCAAACCAACACACTTAATGTTCCCTGAATTCAGCATTGCATATCCCTCTTTGTGCTCTCACATAGGTTGTCACCATCACTTGGAGTGCACTACCTGCCCATTTCTATATATAACTTAGAATACTTATTTTGAAGCAGTAAGTGGCCTTCTCCCGAAAGCCTTTCCTGTATTCTTGCATTTAAATCCTGTCTCAGCCACTTACTAGCTATACGCACCGGACAAGCTCTTAACCTCTCAGTCTCATCTGAAAAATAAAGATAACAATAACATTAACCATACAGGGTTGTTATGGAGATCAACTGAGATTATGTTTTTAGGCATTTTGCAAACCAAGTGCCATATAAACACTAGCTGTTAATATTATTATTGATGTTTAATAATGACAATAATGCTTTCCTGTGCTTTTTTACCTTTCTAAAAACAACTGTCAGACAATGTGCATCAGTATAAGCCTATTTAATCAGATTCTTCTTTCCTTCTCTTTACTGCTTGTACTCTGCTCATTTTCATGACTCTCTTTCTTGGTGGAGAATGATTATTTGATGCTAGGAAAAAGTCCCTGGAGGGGGACAGGAAAAAGTCAATATGTAAAGCAGGTACTTTAATCATGTCCCTATTCCCAATATGCCACACTAGAGACATGGGGGAATTTCCTTTGAAACTTTTTCTGCTGTAAGTCCCTAATCTCACCCATGGAGGAATTCCCCAAAGTCTCTAGTGCTGTAAACTGGAAATAGGGATATGATCTGATTAAGATACTAGCTCCTCTCTACATGTTCATTTCTTCCCAGAATCTCTTTACCTTGGGGACCTTTCTCCCTGTAGAGATCCTGAAAACCCTTCTTGTGTCTTCTCTTGATAGTAAAGCCAGAAGGACTAGGTTCTCTCCTTTCCTATATTCTTATGCCTCAAGCAGACAAAAAGTACTAAATTATCACTTTCCAAAACTAAAGAGAAACTTATGCAAATGAGTTTGAGTCCTGGTTACACTTCTCTGTCTGCACATTGCATCCCCCCTTAGTTGAATGAAAGATCTTGAAGACAGGAACATTTTTTCCCCTTTTGTATCTCCACTTATTTAATTAGGCATATAACACCACTAACCAGGACCTTTCATTCTTATATTTTAAGACATAGTACAGAAATCCAAATCACACATTTAGATACTATTCTCTTAATTTGCCCTTCACTAGTAAATTCCTTCTTTCATTTCCTGAAAGCCATACATTCCACTGATGAGAGCAATGGGAACATACTATCTGTGCTACGGATTCACTAATCCCTAGAAATGGTTACGTGCTCTGGAAGTATAATTTATTCTCACAGGAATCACTGGGACTAAGTAGTAGTATCTCTCACATCTACTGGCTAGAAATTGCAATGCTTTTGCATTTTACATTCCCAATTAGTACAGCAGATCTTTTTGAATTGCTCATGCCAGGTTGACAAGTAGCCACCTTAGTATTCCTCAACAGAGAGTCAGCAACAATTACTATTCATTTCGTCTTCCTCTGACCATGAATGTGGAAGACCTTTCTCCTGCTGGTACCTGAGTGCCCACATCAGCCCAAAGTAGCTTCTCTCTAAGAGGACCTAGACTAGCTCCCAACTAAGAAGACACTCTGAGATGTGTTATTTAGCTCCAAATGTCTAATACTCTTTATTCCTTCTTTCCTCACCTCTATCCTATTCTTTCTCCCTGAAGTTTCTAAATATATTAATATTGCTATTTGTTGTCTTTTTCCAGATTTTTTTCTTCTTTTATTTTTTTCCTTGAAATCTTTTTTTAATTATTATTATTTTAAGAAACACTCTCTTTCTGGGGGTATGAGAGCTGTAGGAGAGTATCATCTCTTCCTCTGAGAGGGAAAGAAACTTTAATTTTGTGCACATACAGCTTTACTTGACATCAGCAGAAACATAAACAGTTTATTCTCTATAGAGTCACTGTGAAATTTCCCTCCTTACTTGCTAGAGGGAAATCCTCAGTTCTTTGTCACTTTCTTGTTGACTCTTTGCTCACTACTCTTGGTAATTATGTTAATGACCGATGGCACCTAAAAGAGATTTTCGTATTTATGTCACTCAGTTGAGAAATCTAGATCTGGATTTAAGTCCTACTACCTCTGACAGGAGTAAGCTAGTTAAACTTTCTGAGTCTCAGTTTCCTCATCTGTAAAATTATGGTCTTGAACTATATGACCTCTAGGTTCTCTTCCTTTGACATTATACAATAACCCTGTCTCCTAACCATCATAGTGATCCCTACATAATTTACATGATATATACTTTGATGATTTGATGGTTCTACATGGTGCACTGTATAAAATGCTGGGTCTAAAATCAGGAAGACCTGAGTAAAAATTAGATTTTAGATACTTACCAGCTCTATGTACCTAGGTAAGTCATTTACCCTCCATCTGCCTTAGTTTCCTCATCTCTAAAATGGGGAAAATAAAAGCACTTGTCTCCCAGGGTTGTGAAGACCCAATGAAATAATATTCACAAAGCATTTAGCAGAATGCCAGACATGTGATAGGCTCTGAATAAATGTTTTTTTCCTTTTCCTCTGTGATCTCCTCAATATGATTCAAATGTCCACTAAAATGGATTATCATTCATTTATACCTACTTTTATTGTGAGATTCAAATCATTGTCTTTCTATATATCCTCCATATTGGACCAATGGATATGGAAGAAAAAACAATTGGAGAGACATGTAAGGAAGCATTTTAGAATACCTGGAAAGAAACAGGAATTGTTTCTCTACCTTGTCATTCAATGTAACTGAGGAATTGAAACCATGTGTCTCATAGAAGATGTGTTCTGTTTTTTTATAAAGCGATTCTGAGACAAAGGAAGAACAACCTTAAAAATAAGACTCAAACCTTCTAACTTCCAATCTAAAGACCACGCTTCCTTGCCTAAGTTTCCAATGGAATTCACAGAATCCAAGCCTACTGGGGGCACTCTCCATTTCCTTCAATAAGCAGACTACTTGAAATACACAAATAGAAGCATTTTGTCTATTTTAGTAAGACTGTTAGATCTCTTTGGGGGGTCATTCTAAACACTACTAATCCAGGGTATTATTTTAATGGTGAAGCTATTGTTTTGCTAAGTTGTAATTAAAGAGATTTTTCTCAGAGCAAATTTTCAGCCTTGTTCTTTGGGGACATCTTTAAGCTAATGTTCCAACTTTAGAGTGGTGAATAAAGTCATTTTTTTTTAACTTACCCATTGTATTTTCCAAGATAGTGAGAGGATCTTTTGCTTCTGGAATGCCCTTTTGATGACTGCAAAAAAAAAAAGAAGAAGAAGAACAAACAATAGGCAGAAGAATGGTTTCTAGGATACACAGAAATTCAAGTTCAAACAATACAGAGGAGCTGCTGACTTCTGGGAAATAATAGCAGTAAACCAACAGACCTGGAATTCAGCAATCACAAACAGGGTCGCTCACTCTGCGCAGAAGTCCCAGGCTGTCTGCAAACCAAAAGACTAAGTTGAAAGAAGATATCTCCAAACCAAAAGTTAGACTTGGAATGTACCAGATGTAAAAAGAAAATATCAACTCGGTGCCCACATTAGCCTTTTAAGTAACACTTACACAACCAGCTAATTACAGTGCCATCATCAGTCAGCAGTGTTCACTTCAAAGAAGACTAGTTATATAATACATAGGCAAGAGTTGAATAAGCTTGTCCAAGCTATTTGGACAAGCTCTGCAGCATCACTGTTTCTATTTTCATCTGCTGACTTTAGCATTCTTATTTTCTATCGTTATTTCAAAAGCAATTTTCTACATATTCAGACAAGTGGGGGGGAAGGAGTTGATTTGAGAATTGTGAATCATATTCAGCTAGCTGGAAATTGAAATGCTTCTGTTGTATGCACTTTTCAGTAGGGTGTTGCTTTGGTGGAGGATGAGGAAGAAAGGGAATTTACCTCCTGCCGGTTGTCTTCAAAACTGTAATAATACCCTCTTTTATTTTGTTTCTTTTGGAAGGGAGGGGTTGTTATGTCTTCATTCCATTAAAATTATTATATTTTGTGTTTCCATTTGAAAGTCTATAATTTTGCCATTCTTGGTGGCTGAAACAACGTTATATGGGGGAAATGGTGTGGAAAGCTGTGTTTGAATTCCCAGTGCTGTCCCTGGGAACTTGAGACTCGGCATGCTCACTGCCTTGCCATACCATGTCTTCCCATAATATTAGAAAGCTACAAACATTCCTTTTCCCCTTCAAAGAATAATTATTTTACTTTGATTTATCAATAAGATTTTCACTGTAATTATGGTAGAAATAATGAATGGATCTTCTGTCTACTGTGAAATATGCTCTCTCGTACAAAGCCAGCTTGGTGGGTTCTACCAATAAGTCAAACAAATTTAACATATTAAGGCTGTTATGCACAGTCATTTTCAGCATAGCTGCACTGTAGCTCTATTTCCAGGCAATAGTTTCTTGTAATAAATTGACATCAAAACAAATGAAAAAGTTGGGAAGTTATTTCTGGTCCCATAAAAATATTTATTAGATAATGAACCTGTTTCCACGTAGGTTTACGGTGGAATCAACACTTCATCTTGATGCATGGTGCTGTGTTAAGATGCAGCAATGAGTGCTGCTGAAGCAGAGTGGAAAGTTCTACAGCTTATGGTCGAACAAAACATAACCTTCAAAGATCCTTATTGTTCCTCTGGGTCATGTTTCTTCTGCAAATGTTATGGGGGAAAATACCGAATGAGATCTTGTTGAAGGAGTAAAACAGAAAGATTTCTTCATCAAACTCAGCATTTTGCTTGGCCATTTGGAGTGGTTACGCCTGTCACCTCATCACTAAATGCAATAATGAAAATGGACCTTTTAATTAGTTGCATACAATGCATAATTGCTATAAAACTCCAACATCCTTTATGCAAATGATTCTTTGGAGATCATTAATTAGTTGCAGAGGAATATTAATTTCTCTAAACCCCCCAAAATTATTTCTACTGGGAAATAGGCTTGAATTAGTTTTAACTATGATAAAATTGCTCTCGGTGACGATTAATCAAGCAGGGGCATGAGAGACCTTGGCTGGAAATGAAAAATACATTGCTAATATCACTTCTCATAGATACTTTTAATTAATATGCACAAATAATGTTGTAAGCCCAATAAGTATTATCTGTGGTTTTCCAATTTTGGGGGATACCTGGTTTGAAAATTTGCATTCTGTAACATTAAGGGGAGTTTAGAGGTCACTTGAAAATAAACAAGTGATACTTCCTCATATTTACAAGGGAAATGCAAGAGGTGCCCGTAGGGGCATCTAGTAGAAGGAATCGGCACTTCTGAACTGCTGAAGTTTGACAAACAGGACAGTAAAGATCAGACAAGAAATTTCATCCTAGTTGGACTGCAAATGAGACCTTTCATATAAACAGAGGTACCCCAAGGGAACTCAACAACTAAAATATCAGGCATTGAAATAACATCAGAAAGTTCATTTTGTTAAAATTAATGAAGTCTCAACATTAGATACAACACTCCTGGCCACCTAGCAGAGTGTTCCATATCTGAACAGATGAGGTTTGGCATGGTAAGTGATTGGTTGAGTGTTGAAATATTTAGTGCAGGACAACAAAAATGCAAATTAGTGTGCCTCTGTGGATAATTGAAATGTTGACCTCAGACATGATCAGCCAAGATAAGTGATGTCGAAGTGAAAAACATAGTCATTACATCTTACAGTTTTAAAAAATGGACGTTTAATTTCTTGGATTAGAAAAAAGTTGGACTAATTCAAGTTGAAAAGAAAAAGAAAACAATAACAAAATGAGCAATATGAGATTCTTAAAATAGTGGTGACTCATCATACTGCACAGACCCAGAACTTCAAGCAGCAATTTTTATTCTCAGGGCAAGTAGCAGAAGATGTATCCTCAATCCAATTGAGAGTGAAAGTTGAAGATCCTGTAACAATAAATAGAACCCCTGTTGAAAGGAGTGGGGAATGGGTAAAAGTAAGAATGAGACAAACTAAGAAAAAGGTCATTTAAGACAGGGCACCATAAGCGGGGAGGAAGAGATGCATTTTTTTTTTAAGTTTCCAATGTTAAATAATTATCTATGCCAAGATCAGATCTTCTGTGCTCCTGGAGAATTGAAGGTATTGTCAGAACCATTTAATTTCAGCATCCTACATTAAAAGTCTGACTTTCCCACCCTAGTTACAGCTCTGCATAAATATGTATTATATGAAAAAAACAAATTCCCCCTTGAACAGTTAGAAGGATCAGGATAGTTTATTTTTCTGCCTCTTAACAATTGTGATAGATTGAGGCTATCTAGAAAGATCATGAAAACTCTCAGCTAAAACATTTTTGTCTTTCTCAGATCTGGTCTAGCTCTTGGCAGTGCAAGCAGTGAACATACTTTGAGAAGTCCAGAGATATTATATAAAGTATGATGTTGTGATGTAGGTCCCTTGTGTCCAAAAATCTCTCCTACATTGGTCTGATGTGGTACTTGAAATTCCTTACTAACACATTCAGGTTAAGAAATCCTCATCTCATCTCTACCCAGCTCCCTTCACCTAAAAAAAAAAAAAATCAACCTCTTTATAAAAATGCAGGTACATTCATTGTTACCTATTATCATCACCTTCAGCGAGGTTATTTTATCAGTTCCTTAGGACATAATTCTGCCCTGAGACTAGAAAACAAAGGACATGAAACTTTACAGCTGCTAGGAAGGTAGAGACCATAACAGCTGGAACCATAGCCCTCACAGTTAGAAACATCATTCTCAGAGTCACAGCTCCAGCACCCACTGATTTTAACCTATAATGTCATTTAGAATTACTTACACAGTGGTGGAAGATTAAACAATGAATGGGTATTTATGGGCTGTGTACTCCCCTGTGCCTAGAGCTTTTGTGTCCCTGAGGAGAGCATGTGGAAGATTCTGTGAATGTGGTTACTTCTCCACTATTTTTTCCCATTTCTCTGAAGCTGTCAGTGGTCCAGGACTTGTACACCTTTTTTTCAAATGTTCTTACCCACAATAGACTTAGAGTTCCTTTCAATTAGACAGCAGACTCTCATTTTGAAGGGGGAGTATAATGATATCAGTTTGGTTTCCCTTGTTTTCCCCAGGAGAGAGGTCTGACTTTACACCTCCTGGTTGCTTAGGTTTTAGGTACTTTTTTCTTCCTAGCAATTGTATCTGAATCCCCAAGAGCTCAGTGAATGACCTTTTCTATCCATATATTTCTATACAGTTGCCCCTTTCACTGGTCCCCAATCATGAAAGAGCTCTTAGTTCTCTCCAGGGATCAGTGAAGATATCTGAGGATGGAAGTGGTGTGTTGAATACTATGCACTTAGAAAACTAGTGATAGTCTCACTGTCCTCTGTTCTGGTCAGATCACATTTGGAGATTTATCTTTATTTCTGGGTGTCATATTTTGAGGAGGATGCTTACAAGGCAAAAACCATTCAGAGGACATCTAGGAAGGTGACAGATCATTGGATCACAAAATCATAGATTAAGAGCTAGGAGGGAACTTTGTCCAACTCTCTCATTTTACTGATGAGAAAATTGAGGTGCAGAATATGAAGTAATTTATACAAGGTTCTATAAATACCATGAAAGAGAGAGAGGTTTTGAACCAAGGTCCTCTGATTCCAAATTCAATCCTCTTTATACCAATGAAAGATCATACCATATAAAGACTGATTAAGGAAAACTAGGGATGTTTAACCAAGAGAAGGCTTGAGATAGAAAGAGTGAAGGTAAGCTTTCTTCAAATATTTAAAGGACTGTCATAGAGTAGGAAGTATCAGAATTGGTCTGCTTACTTCCAGAAGACAGAACTAGGAGCAGTGTATAGAAGTTAATAGACACTGAAAATTAGATTTGAGGTTGGAAAAATTTTCCTGACATTCAGAGATGTCCAAAAGTGAAATAACTTTTCTAGAGATCTGAAAGTAAAAAAAATAGAATGTTCACTTCTTGCACAATTCTTTTTTTCAAATATATGTTTTGATAACTGTATTTCAATAAAATTGTTTTCCTTTGCAATACTATTATCTTATTTTATGTATTTACAATCATTCTCAGTAGGAGTCCACAGATTTCACCAGACTGCCAAAGGATCTCTGGCCACAAAAATGGTTAATAAACATGTAATAAAATTGTTAGAGGTATTTTCAGTTATATATGAGTTGGTGTAGGTATGAGATTCTATAATTCTCTAAGTTTTTATCGGGGGCAAGTGTCAAGGAAAATTTTAAAGCACAGAGCCTTGTCCACAAAAGTCAGGTCTTGGTAAGGCATGATCTTACAGAGCTTATAAGGGAACTTAAAAGTTATCTAATTCAAGTCTCTCACTTTAAAGATGAGAAAACTTAATGCTCCTCCCCTCCCCCCCAAGAAAAAGAAATCCCTTGATCAAGGTCATAAAATGGGCAGCAGAAATCACTTCTGTAATATCTATAACTCTTGATTCCCCTTTCAATGCATTGTTCTCATAACATGATCTTCCCTACCTCAAAAGAAGTAGCAATAAGATTGAGAAATGAGCAGGGGGCCCAAGATCAAGATGAGACATGGCAGGGAGGATTTAGTTTAGAGATATATTTGGGATGAAGACCAAGCAAGATTGCTGGAAGAACTGAACTTAAGTCGTTAGTTATAGACTGGAGTCCAGACAAGGTCAGGCGATATGGCAGTCTGAGGTTTGGTCAACAGACAGAGGTTAGGTCCAGAACAGCAAATGAGGGAGAACTCAGATCTTGAGATAGCTCTCTATAAATGGATCTTATTCCTCAGAAAGGAACTTAGCTGTCTTTTATCTTGAGCAGCCCAATGTTCTCCCAGTTAGTTTTTTCCTGAAAGCTGTATCTCCTGGAAATGGCCTCATCCATTAAAGCAAATCATGATCACAATGAGGAAAACTGAATCCTCATGAAGAACCAGGATTCTTTTAAGGCAGCATCAGATAACTTGACTCTATTTTATGGTGGATTTAAGGACCATTGCATAAATAGTTTCTCTATGAGGCAAATGTAGTCTCGTAAGTTATCTTGTTTTTCTCCAGAATCCAATTCCCCTCAGGATGAAAATGGAAATCCTACCAGTCAAGCTCTTAACTGGGATCTTAATTTGGTACCAGCATGAGAGTGCTGATAACCTGGGGACAGGGTTTAAGAAATATATTTTGCCTGACTATGCATATTTGTTTGCAAGAGTTTTATTTTTATTTCTCAATTGGATGGCAAAAATATGAGAGAGAAAAACAAAATAAATTTATATTAGTTTTTTTTATTTGAAAAGAAAAAGGATATTAGAAATATGAGTTAAAGAACACTGAAGGCAAATGCTTTCTATTTCAAAATTTTACAGTATTTCAACTCTGGTTTTTACTAATATTAACTCCAATTCAGAAAATATTAAGTGATTACAGTGGATAGAAGAATATCCTAGGTACTGAGGAAGAACAGAAGCAAGCATCTTTTAAGCACTGACTGTGTGTTAGACACTGTACTAAGTGTTTTTTAAAATGAATATTATGTCATTGGATGATCACAACAACTCGCAGAGGAAGGTGCTACTATGACAACCATGTTATAGTTGAGAAAACTGAGAGATATAAAGGACAAATGATTTGTCCAGGGTCATACAGCTAGAAAGTATCTGAAGTTGGATTAAAACTGGGTTCTTCCTGACTTTGGACCTGGCATTTCATCCACTGTGCCACACAACTGGGGATGAGGTGTAAAGTTTAGATACCTAGGATGGGGATAAGATGTGTATAGATAACCATAATATAAAATGACAATAATAAAATCGTTATTGTTTAAATAAAAGTTTCATGTACTATATACGTATATATATTAAATGCTGCCTTCTTAGAGGTGGATGAACTGTCCTGCTGGTAAATCCTGTAGAGTTCTCATTTTTCATTTAGCAGCTTCTAAATTTTCCCATCATTTTCATCAAACCAATCTTGGTGTTTGTGAATGTTTGACATGAGCAAATGCAGTGTTGTACACCAGATCTATGAAAGCTGCCCACTCCCTTTTTGCTCCACTGTTGCCAATTGTATGTTGGTTCTCCCTCCAAATCAGCAACAAACTGCTCATAGTCAGAGAAGAGCTCTAATTTGTTGACATTAATTCTTTTGGTATTCATTTTGCCTTGGGGGCAGCATTTTTGATGAATGTGAATATATAGCTTGGAAAGGATAAGTCTATGATCAGTTCAGCACTCTGTACCACACACAGCCTTTGTCACTCTCACATCTTCTCTGTCTCTTCTTACAATCAAATAGTCTACTAGATGTCAATGTTTGCTGTAAGGGTGCATTTATGAAGTTTTGTTTCATGAATGGCATGTTTGTCTGGGTTCTGAATAATGTACAATGCTCTTGTACCTTCCCAGTCACCAATGAAATGAAACAGGGCTGTGTGTTTGCTCAGATGCTTTTTAACATGCTATTTTCAGCAACATTGACAAATGCTTTCAATGAGGATGAACATGGCATCAAGGTCAACTACTATACTGATGACAAGTTCTCCAATCTGAAAAGGCTACAAGCCAAGACCAAAGTGGAGGGAGTATTGATGCATAATTTTCTGTTTGTATATGATTGCGTATTCAATGCAGTCTCTGAGTGAGATGCAACAAAGTACGGATCAATTCTCTGCTGCATGTGATAATTTTGGCCTAATAATCAACACCAAGAAAACACAGGTGCTCCATCAGCCACCACCATATCATCCATACGTGGAACCATCGATTACAGCAAATGATGAAGTTTTGAATGCTGTGGATAAATTCACTTATCTTGGTAGTGTACTACCAAGGGATATACACATTGACTATGAGGTTGATGCACACATTGCCAGAGCTAGCTCAGTGTTTGGTAGGCTCTGAAGAAAAGTTTGGGAGAGAAGAGGTATTAGACTGACTACCAAACTGATGGTCTACAGAGTTGTTGTGCTGACCTGTTATATGCTTGTGAACCATGGACACTCTACCAGCACCATGCCAAGAAACTGAATTGCTTCCACTTGAACTGTCTTAGGAAGATTCGGAGGATCACCTGGCAGGATAAGCTACCAGACACTGAAGTCCTTGCTCAAGTTGAACTGCTAAGTATTCAAACTATGCTTCAGAGAGCACAACTCTGATGGACTAGCCACATTGTTCAAATGCAAAATGTATGCTTGCCATGGGGCAGGCAATTGCATGGTGGCCAGAAGAAATGATACAAGGACACTCTCAAGGTCTCTCTCAAGAACTTTAGATTTGACTGTGCAACATGGGAGACACTGGCACATGACTGCTCAACATGGCGTGCCCTCATGAAAAAGAGTGCTGTGCTCTTTTAGGATATCCACCCCAAATATTCACAAGAACTATCTGTGCCCAGCATGTGGTAGAACATTCTGAGCTCTCATTGGTCCGATCAACCACAGTCAAACACATTGAAATTTCACTTTATCATGGTGATGTCATTTTGGTCCTCTTCAAAGACAAAGGACAACAACCAATGTATATATGTGTGTATATGTGTATATGTATATGTATATATATATAAAATGTATATATATATATATGTGTGTTTATAGTGCATGTGTGTGTATTGTTTGCTTCCATTTTCTACATGGACTTTAAAAAGTTAAGAAATAAATCAGACATAGAAAAATTAGTCAGATGATACAGGAACAAAAATAAAAATCACATTAGTACCACAAGAAGGGAGCATACCAAATGTGTCTTTTTTTTTTTTAAATCCTGAACTTACAGAACTGGCTCTGCCATGTCACTGGAGAATTGCTAATCTCCCTTTGCGTGGCTACAGAGAACCTGTCACAAGTCTGCTGAAGCAAACAGAACTTGTCAATTTCATTGGCTTGGAGAGCAGGCAAAAGTAGAAAGTCTGACAGGAAAAGATGAGATTAAGGGAGCATCTGGGTCCAGGTTTGCCTCATTAATCTTTGACTTTCTTACCTCTGCTTGCTACAGAAAATAAAATCATTTACTCTAAGCAGAGGCAACCCATTTGTAGCTGGAGTAGCTGACCATGTATACAACAACACTGAAAGGAATCCAAGGGGCCTTATCTACTCCCCCCAAAAAAATCCCCCATATGACCTTGCAAGACGCACACTCCCCACTTCTGGAGGAGTTACAGCTATAAGGGCCTTTAAGTCATCTTACAGTCTTACAATAGAGGTTTAGGATATGTATAATAGAAAGTGTTACACAATTTAACAAGAGCAGTTTAAGTTGTATAAAGCACTTTACATGTGCTATCTCCTTTGATGCTTACCACAATCTTATTATTATGCCCATTTTACAGAAAAGAAAACTACAACTGAAAGAGGTTGTGAATTGTCCAGGGTTATACAGCTGAGAAATGTCTGCACTGGATCCTTACTGATTCCCAAATCCAGCATTTTACCTACCACACCACTTAGCTGCCTCCTTCCAGAGCTGAAAAAGACTTCAGAAGCCATCTGGTCAAACACTCCCCCTCCAAATAAAAAGAAGACCTCCACTATCATCTACATGATGTGAGATATTCTTGCCTTGTTTTTTATGATGCAAGGCAGAATGTGATAAGGGGGGAAGGAAAGTTTGAGGAAATTTCTACAAGGAATAATAGGAGGGAGAAATCAATTTTAGGTGGAATGAGAAGAACCTTAATCAGGGGTATGCTGATAAATGTTTATCAACTAGCTATCCAGGAAAAAAATATGCATGCATGACACTTCTAAGTTTAAAGTGCATTATCTATTATCACTTTTGCCCTCACTTTCTTACATCAAACTGATCAACAAAACAATATATAAATCCCTGGTATGTAACATTTGCCAATTTCAGAGGTGGGGAGGGTAGGGAAACGGTAGAAGAAGAAAAGGAAGAGGAAGAGGAGGAGAGAGAGAGAAACACAAAAAAAGGATTTCATCAGGTGAAGATGTGGAAGAAATGGAGCAGCCCAGAAATGAATGGACCAAAAGAATGCAATGAAGCAAAAAGGGTAGGAACAATAAATCATTTGATTTCATATGAGGAAAAGTAATATCAAGTAGGAATGGAAATTAAATCTGAAATCAGTGCAGGGCCTTAAATCAGGTGAAGAATTTCCTATTTTATCTTATAGGTTATAGGGATCTACTGAAGGTTTGAGACAGGTGATTGGTATAAACCTTTATGTTGGGATAATTTTAAGAACTATGTGAAGTAGAGAAGGAAGAAAGACATTTTGAAGATATACTTCAATAACAAGACTCTAATAATATTTCCTGTGGTTAGTAATAACTGCCTAAACTAAGATGGTTGTTAGTGTGGACAGATATAAAGGAATAGATGGGTTAAGAGTTATTTACAAAGTAAAATCAACAAAACTTTTAAATTTATCAGATAATGAAGGTGAGCAAGAAAGAGGTTTACAGAAAACATTGAAATTCTGAGCCTCCATAACTCATCAACATAAATTCCAAAGGTAGAAAGTAGAAGATATTGGTGAGCTGGGGGAGGGGATGAAGTGAGGTGTGGATATAATCAGTTTCACTTTTTCATCTTTTGAGCCTAAAATACAAAAGACAGATATACAACAAGAAGAGATTAAGATGATATATACAGATTTCGAAGTCATTTGCATAGAGGTGATAATAGAAGCTTTGAGTTTAGATGAGATCCTGAAATGGAGCATAGAGAGAAACTATAATAGGGCAGCCAAGGAAAATAACTTTGGGGTATAGATACTCATACTTTAACAGAAAAAGTAGATTAACTTGAAGGAGAGTAAAAGAAAGAACCAGGAGAATACAGTATCATGAAAATCACACATAGGAGAAGGAGGGAAATAATGAGGGATGTTGGAATGTCAACTGCTACTGAAAGGTCTTTGGAGAGCAAGGATTGAAAAAAAGAAAGATGGTTGAATTTGACCATTAGAAAGTCACTGATGGTCATAGAAGGAGCAGAATAAGTATAGTAAAGGGATTGTAAACCAGACTGAAGGAAATTGAGGTGTAAAATATGGAGGCAGTTAATATAGATGACATCCTTTAAGTTTAATAATGAAGGGAATAAATAATTAAGAATGATAGATTGAGTGACGACCAAATCAAAGTTTTTTTGTAGAATAGGTGATAGTTGATCATATTTATAGGCAGAGAAAGAAGTTATTGGAGAGAGAACAATTCAAGTAAGATGAAGAGCGTAACTGAAGGGTCAAGTCCAAGAGAAGATAAGAAATGGAATGGTTAGCCATCATAAGGAAAGATAATATCCTCTGATAGCAAAGGGAAAACAAGAGTATAGATAAAGAAACATGAAGGTTTTAATGTGTGGAGGAGAGTGAACCAGTGAAATCATGATAGATGACCTCAATGCTCTCAGAAAAATAGGTAAATATTATTAACTGCTGCCCTTTTACAATATACATAAATGGCATAAAGATGACCTTAGGTTCTTGAAGGCTGTCAGTCAAGTGAAAGAGCTGAAAGATCCTACTAGAAAGGCAGCAACCAGGGTCCAGGCGGGAGACTGATTCTGTTTCCTAAGGAATAATCTTGTGTAGTAAGGAGTGGCTGATCACCAGTAAGCTAGACACTTATTGCCGTACTTTTCCTTTGACCATAACAAGCTATGAAACAAAGAAAAATGCAAAATGGGCTTTGAGCCTATGCAGCCCCCATCACAGCAGAGTGATGGAGGTGGCAGAAGAAGATAAAATCAAACGATTTTTAGATTAATGGCAATTTATTTGCTGATGCCTTAAATGTAAGATCAACAAGTGGACATACTTCTAGAGAAACTGAACCACACTCTTGACATAATCATTAAAAATAAAATCAGAAGACAAAAGGGAGTTTAAGTGAAATGAAAAGATCCTCTTGGAGATAAAAAATAAAGGACTTGGTAGATTTTATTTTTTGTGAGCAATGGCAGTAAGAAACATCATTTTGTGTGATATCTTTTATTGAAAACTTCATGCTAAGTATTGGAAATGGAATTTCCAGTTCCATGGAAATAATCAGTGTGTGTTAACATCTGTAGCAGATGACAAATTGACTGACTGACTAAGTTAGTCAACGAACATTTATTAAATGCTTAATATGTGCCAGATACTTTATTCAGTACTGCAGTTACTTAAGAAGGGAAAACAATGTCTCTGCCTTTAAAGAGCTCACATTCTAATGGCAAGGTGTGGAGGGGGGAGAGGAAAAGGGAGGAGAATGTGCAAAACATTATGTAAATATAAGATAGGGATACAGGCATCCAAATAAATGCCAATACAGACATACTAGATGGAAAGGCATTTCAAAGGGAATGAACTATCAGTGGGGGACACTTGAAAGGCTTCATACATAAGATGGGATTTGAGCTGAAGCTTGAAGAAAGCCAGAAGGCAGAGGTGAAAAGGAAGATCATTACAGGCATGGAGACAGTCAATGAAAAGGTGCAGTTGGGAGATGGAGTGTCATGTGTGAGTAACAGCAAGGTTGTTGTCCTTGAATCATAGAATGTCTAGAAGGGAATCAAGGGTAAGAAGACAAAAAAGATGGGAAGAGTTATGAAAAGGTAGAGAAATTCTCTATAGAACTCAATAATATCTTCAAAATTAAATTAACCTGTTGATACACAGTATATTCAAAGCAAAAGTGAGACATAAAAGAGAACAGTGAAAAATATGTTGGAAAATATCATTCAGGAATAAGAAATGAGACAGTCCATGTAGGTCACATAAAAGTCTTATGCCAATACATCATTAGTATTTTCTTTGAAAAAAGAAATAGAGAGCATTGAATAGAGTACCCTCCAAATAAGGTAACAAAATGAAACTGATTATATTTTAACAGTTAGAACATGAGTCAACACTGACTCAGGAGCAATTCCTGCGTCATTCATCTGGGCAATGTTAGAACATCAGCTTGTTAGGACAAAGACAATTTTTTTAAATAGAAGATTAAAAATGAGAAAAAGCATGGCATGCCATTAAAACTTCAACTTGACCTATTTAAACAACTCATAGATGCACCTAAAATGAGAAATGACTCAAGGAAGAGACATCAAAACTGATTTTAAGGATTTTGCACAGAAATTAAATCATAAAAAGTAGATGAAAAGAGTCTAAAAATCATTAGCCTTGGTCAGGAAGCACTTGATCAACTTGCCAAGTGGAGAGATAGGGTACCCGTGAGTGACAGTATTGTAGCATGTTAACAAGTTTGCAAACTCTGTTTAAAAAATAATGGGAGATCATGAGTCTTGTAAAAAGTAAGATGCAGAAGAAGGTGAAAAATCACATCTACAGAAGATTCAGAAGAAATCCAATTATTAAAAATCATCCCTAGGACATTTTAAGGATGAAACTGGAAGAACAAAAAAAAAACCAGGGGGGAAAAGATGTAAAAGATCTATGGAAATTTATAGCTAATTCTTTTCACCCTCTGAGACAGTGTAACTGCCATATTTTAATTGGAAGAGGCATTGAAGAAAACAAAGACAGGAAACATAGTTTGACTGGACCATAAGGCTACTTGGTAACAGTGGAGGGAAGGTCAGGTCTGAAGTTAAGAAGACAAATTCACAAAGGTGGCCGCTCAGACATTTATTAGTTGTGTAACCTTGGACAAGTTACTTAACTTTTGTCTGGGTAACTTTATGTCATCTATCTCCCAGGGCTGTGGTAATGATCAAATGAGATGATACCTGTAAAGTACTTAGACAATGCTTGGGACATGGAAGGTGTTTAATGAATACCTGCTTCCTTCCATGTATATATTAAGGAACTCTGGTAGAAACAACACATTTAAGGGACTTAGAGGATCAGTTCCCAAGAAATTCGAAGAAAATAAGAATGTGAGAGAGGGGTGGGGAGAGAGAGAAAGAGAGAGGGAGAGAGAGAAAGAAAAACAGAGAGACAGAGAGACAGAGAGAAGAGAGACAGATGATAGAAAATTTTGGAAAATTATAAATAAATGGTCAATGAACCTCATCCAGAATTAAATATGAACAAAGAAATGACTTTATTGTTTTGAGGGAACTGTAAAATTATTTTAATGGTCCTAATCTTCTTCCATTCTTTAAATATCCAAGCATCTTTTTTGGTCGCGTAATATGGAAATGAATCATGGAACACTGGACTCTGAAGTTGCACATTCCCAAAAGGCAATAGAGAGATTAACAGTGTGCATGAACGTGTGGCAACACATATAATAAACAAGTAATTATGGGGAGGTGATCTGAAGCAGGGGTGTCCAGCTCAAATAAAAACTATCCTTGAGAGCCACATATTGATTTATAAAAACAAATATTAACGTTACTATGTTGTATTATATATTTATTTTGTTAAACATTTCCCAATTACACTTTAATCTCCCACTCAGTTTTGTAAAAGCCTGTTCCAAGAGTTTGACATTTCTGATATAATGCATATCAACACAGAAATAAATGAATAAAAAAAGAGTATTAATGCAGCGATCATGTAGCAAGAGCAAGGGATTCCAAACAGACCACTATGAGTTCCATGTTTAACCTTAGGAATTAAAAGAATTACCTTGTAAGGGCTCCTAGTGATTGTGTTCCATTTTGTACCCCTCTAGAATCATAAGTTAGAGACAGAAGGAAGGTTACCTAACCTAAACCACTAATATTGTGCAAGAATATAAGATCTGGAGAAGTTCGATGTTTGCCCAAGGTCAAAGTGAAGGATTCAGGATTTAAAACCATGTGCTCTAACTCCCAAAATCCATCACTACACTCTTTCTACTGCACTAACTGTGAATTTCACCAGAGAAATGCAAATTTTAAAACTAAGGGCCTCCAATGATGCCTCCTGAAACAAGCTCTGGCAGATCCTCCCAAACTCCCATGGCTTCAAGTAGGAGCCTTGCACCCAGGCTCTGTCTTTCGTCTGAGGACTAATCAAGAAAAGTTCAAAAAGGTTCATCACTAGAAGGTTGGGCATTGGATGTTGAATTAGGGGAAGCAGGTGCAGCAACTCACGAAAACTATCTGCTAACTATGAGTAAACAAACAAGTTGTGATTTCTACATAAGTGGAAGGAATTATTAAGACAAAGCTCTTTTGATGATTTAAAGAATTTGGAAAGGAATGGGGGGGGGGGGGAATATGAGGGGAGGTTCCCTTTTTTTGGCCTAATGACTCTAACGTAGAAGTATGATGAATTTAAAATGAAAGCTAAAGTGATATTTGAAAATCAATGAAACAATGGCTCTGGTATGTTCCAGATGATGCTGTTAATATTTCTGCCCTAGACAACTTAAAAAAAAAAAATGAGTAAGTGGATTATACAGAGGACCTCTAGAGGGTTTTGTGCAAAATGTTATTTTAATTATTTATGCATTGAAAAGAAATTCCATTATGTGCCTTTGAAATTTTTTATATTCTGTTCATTTTTAGAAAGAATGAAACTTGCTGTTTGTATAATACCATTTGCCTCCTGAATGCAAAATATTTTACAAAGTCAGCTCTGAGTTTTCAAACAGAGTAAGATTAGATGCCCATGAGGCAACATGTTATCCTGGGAAGTACATGTTAGACTTAGAATCATAAGCTCAGGTTCTGAGCTTACATTTATTCTCTGTCTTGGACAAGTTCCTTAAACACTCTAGAGGCTGTTTTCTTTTCTGTAAAATAGAGATGATACTAATTGTGTTACCTACCTACAGGGATATTGTGAGGAAAACACTACGGGAGATGAGAATTACTTTGAAGTGAATTGTTATTTCATCTATCACACCTAGAAAAAGTCTAGCACAAGACAGAAGAGTGACTGGAAGAGAAATTAGATAAGACAAAGATTTTCTGTTTTGTTATGGGGAGGAAGGAATTTGGAATTATGGTTTCATCTGGGTAAGGAACTCCCTGTTTGAATATTCCTTTTCAATGATGCAGATCAGCAACTCATGATAAAATTAGAAGTCTGAGCCACCTCTTCCCCCCAGCCCAAACCATGCCCTGCCAAAAAAAGAAAAAAGAAAGAAAAAAGAAACCTTCACCTCATCTAACTTTCTCTGAGTACCTTTTCTGTTCTATTCTGGACCTTCTTTAGTTGTGAAAGTAGCAGCAGCAGCGATTTAAATCCATGTAGTGATTCTCAGATCCTAAAGTACTTCTGTCACTTCTTCCCTATAAGTAGATAATACATTATTGTTATGATTTCTATTTTACAGAAAAGAAAACTTTTAAAAGACCTGCCTCGGGCACCAAGGGGTTAAGCTATTTGCCCAGGGGAGTTATCAGTGAGAAGAGGCCCAGTATCAGTCAGAAGAAAGACCTTGTTCTCCCTAACTCAGATAACTTAGAGCAAGTGTCTTAGTAAATTAACTCTATGTAACTTTCAAGTTTAATTTGAAATATTAATATTTTATCCATCATTTTACTAGGTCTAGATGATAAAACAAATAAGACCTTGATTCCTAGTATTTAGTGACTTCTAAGATGTAAATGCTGAAATTGAAAGTTTAAGAATTGACTGTGCCAAGCTGGTGCAAGCTAGTTCCAGCGTACCCTTACCTTAGAGGTCATTCAATTTAATCTCCTCATTTTACATATGAAGAAACTGGGACCAGAGGAGAATTAGTGATTTGCCTGAAGTTACAGAGGTAGGATTTCAGAGAAAGGATTTAAAACTCCAGTGTTCTAATTACAGTCAGAGCTTTTTCTTAGAACTTACATTTAGATTGGGCATCCTGACTTCTCTGGCTTCCTTCAAGATTCAATTCTGCCAAGCCTAGAGGCCTGTATCGGGCTACCCGAGTCTTTCTTACCTGTCCAGGTCTTCGGCTGGCCACGCCGGATGCACGTATGAGAGAAAGGACGTTCCAGAGTCAAACAGGGGTTGAGCTTTATTACAGGGTTTCGGTTACAAGTGCAGGGGGTCTTCTTTCTTAGGACGAAGAGGGAGAGATTTCCTAAGAAGGCTAAGCTTAAGGGAATGGAAGTAGAAGTACAAGCGGGGAGAGAGGGGGAGGGGAGAGAGGAAAGAAAAGAAGCGGAGCCCTACTTTTCTCTTTGGCTCCACACGTGCTAAGAGCGCTTTTAGGCTTCCTCAATCCTACTTAATCTTCAGCCACACAGTTTGCATCTCAATACCGTGCTGTTAGGTAACTAGGTGTGCTCCAATCCGGGACGACCTCGAGGGCAGGGAGACTCCACCCATCAGGTATCTCCGGGGGAGAGGCGGAAATACCCGAGCTAGCCGAGCTAGCTCGGTCTGACCTTCTCGAGCCCCCGCTGTTCATGGAGGGCCTCGTAAGACTCTAAGATTTAGAAGTCCCACTTTTACCTGCCCGAGACTGTCCACACGGAATTGAGCTTCCAGTCCCAACACAATTCAAATCCTACTTTCTACAAAACGTCTTTCCTTCCCTCACTTCTCCCATCTCCACTCTTACTCTACTGCTAGTGTCTTATCTCTGAGATTATCTCTGTTTATACTACATATATATGTATATATATATGTATATATATGTGTGTGCACGCACACGCACACACACACATATGTAGTGTATATATATATGTTGTGTTCGTCCTTCATTGCCGAAGAAGATCATGCCATCAGAGAAATGGTGACTTGACTTGCACTTGACTTTGTTTTGAGTGAGGGAGGACTGGGACAGGAATCATGTTTTTTAACTTTTTTTGTATCTTTAGTAACTGCTTAATAAATGATCATTGATTCACGACTAATTTTAATTCAGCATGTTTTCTATTGCCATCAGAACTGTTAAAATAACTGATATTCAGACACACAGTAAAACTAATTTTTTTAAATTAGTTTAAAAAAAACTAATTTAAGTACAGAGTAAACTATTCATGGACATGAGCTAAATGTTATATATACCAAATAGATCCATCCCAAGCATATTGCCATATACACAGTTTCCCCCATCAACCAACCTCCTGTTACCCATTTTCTAAGAACAAAGGACAAACAACTCATATGTCACCTCCTCTATGAAGCAGTCTCTAATCACCACTAGCTAGTAATGACTTTTTTCCAGCCTTTCCCTTCAACACCAATTTTGTGCTTTTTTTGCACAGGATGTGCAATTTTGTCATACGGTCATTTGTCTATGTGGTAAATCAATCAATCAACAAAGAACACCAAAATAGCCCTTGCCTTCTAAGCAGCTTATGTTCTAATGAAGGAGTCATGATTATATAATATAGCTGATACAGGACACAAAAACAGTACATATGAGGTATCACTGGCTAAGAAGGCATTAGAATATTAGAAAGGGAAGATGAAAGATTGCAGTAGAAAAAGTGCTTGAGTTGAATCTTGATGGAAAACTATGTGTGTAAGTCTGTTCATCCTTCGTTGCCGAAGAAGACCACGCCATCAGAGAAATAATGACATGACTTGCACTTGATTTTGAGTGAGGGAGGGCTGTGCAGGTCACCAGCCTCACTTCTCCTCCAAGCCATCTGAATCCAGTGACTAGATAGGGAAGACCAGAAGAACATTCTAGGTATCTGGGAAAGCTATTGCAAAGGCAAAACTATGTAAGGAATACCAAGTTGGCAATATTACAGGATCCATCTTTATTCCTAATATTTTTCAGGAGCAACAAGTAAGACCAATCAATAATTTGCCTATATGATGAAATTGTTCATCCTTCTTGTTTTAAGTCCTATTATTATTGGGCATACGCTCCAAACTCAAAGAGAAAAGGAAAGGTCCCATGCACATCAAAATATCTACAGCAGCATGTTTTATGATAGTTAAAAAAAAGAGATTAGGAAATAGTTAAGCAAATCTTGTAAAATAATAATTACTAAGAAAGTATAAAAATGAAGAATTTGGGGAAAATTAGCATGTCTTCTATAAATTGATGTAGTACAAAACAAGTAAAACCAAGAGAATAATATTCAAAAGGACCACTAAAAGTTTAAAAGAAAACTACACTAAGATACATCAGAACTCAAATCGGTGCAATGATCAATTTCAGTGGACTGATAATTAAACATTTCCTTCTCAGGAGAGGGGTATTACTATATTAGAATGAGGCTAGTAGTAATAATAATATTTTAAAGTGTCTTAAGGTTTACAAAAACATTTTGCCAATAATATCTTATTTGAGCCTTACAACAACCCTAGGAGATAGGTACTACTGATATCCTCAATTCACAGATGAAGATACTGAGACAAACAGGTTAAGTGAGTTGTTTAGGGTCATATAGCTAGCAATTATCTAAGTCTGAATTTGAGCTCAAATCTTCCTGACTTGAGGTCCAGTGCTCTATCCATTATACTACCTAACTGCCTCTATATATGTTGTTAAGGCACTGTTAATATCTCAGTTTGTTTCTTTAAATATATTTCTGGTTCTAAAGATGGGCTCTGTGAGATAGAATATTAGGAAATTAAAGTGATGTTTTTAAAAAGTATCAATAAAACATTTTTACAAGCAATTTAGTCAATATGAGGTTAATTTGGTGATTCTTTACAGAGCACTGGAATAGATTATGTTTAAGAAAAATTTTGATTACCAAAGCCATGCCATTTTTGATGCTATGATGATTTTTTTTCAAGCAGTCATTTAACATTTCAAAAAACTACTTCATTAATTTTTTTTTAAATACAGCAACTCTAATTGCCAGGCTCATTAGGGTTATACCTGAACGATTTAAACATCTCCAGTGGTCTGGGGGGCTTCACAGGCTTCTAGGGTGTCTCATCAGCTTGTACTAAGTGATTCCCTTCACTCTTAAAATAAGCAAATCTCAGGCAAGTGGGACCTAGTTAAGGGATAGCATTAAAAAGATTCTGGTGACTCTCTTAATTAAAATAAAGAAATGAAAGAGATAACCAAGTTGTGGATAAAATACTGCAACTCTTCTCCACACACCCCCAAAGGCCACTAATGTAGAAAATAAATTTGCATGTTTTTATAGCTCTGTATTTTATTAATAAGTATTTCCCAAGTAAATATATAATGTCCAATAGAAGTATAACTGTTACATATACAAGTAGGGGGTAAAAAAGATGGATAAAAATGATGCTAATACTGAATCCTGAGCTGAGAAAGGATTACAAAGAATAAATCTATCTATTCTTCTAAATAATGATGATAATAATAACAGTATTTACATAGAGCTTTAAGATTTTCCAATTGCTTTCTATATATTGTCTCATTCAATTATCACAACAACTCTGTAAGTTAGGCACTATTTTTACTCCCATTTTATAGATGAAGAAATTGTGGCATACAGAAGTTTAGTGACTTGACCAGGATCACACAGCTAGTAAATGTCTGAGGTAAGATTTACACTCAGGTCTTCCTCACTGCAAGTTCAGCACTCTATGCACTCTGCAGGGCTTCTTAAACTGTAGGTCAAGACCCCATATGGGGTTAGAAAAAATTGGTAGCTGGAAAAGGTTTCTGAACATTCAATAACTAAAAATTAATTAAAAATCAAACGCATAATGAATCTGAGGTGTTTCTGGTAGCACTTGCTCGTGGTGCTACACAACCTCACTGCAGCCTTGGTTTGGAACACAAAGCATGTGCACTTTGCACTGCTCATGTTCTCAGACCACACAATGCCAATGAACTCCAAAAAGAGGTCTCCAAGTGGAAAAAGTTTAAGAAGCCCTGCTGACTATGCCACTCTATCTGAAGGATATAATAAGTGTTTGATCAAGAAAATCTAACAATACTCCTCAGCCATTTATACCAGTATATATAGATCTCCTTAGGAGGATAGCCTTCACTTTTGCCCTTCCAGAAATCCACCAAGAGGATGCAGGCAACCTTCTCTCCCTTCTGCTGTCTCATGGACAAGTTGTGTATTGTCAGGATATAGTGTGAATTGGTAACACTGACTCATGTTCCCAGCCTCAGCATCTCTGCAGTAGTGCAGAAGGATCAGTCTGCCCATGGGACTTAACCTTCCAAAGGCTATGAAAGAAGACAGGGAAGCACAGACTAGAAGGAGCATAGAGATAATGGGCTGGGTATCAAGATAGAAAAATCCCCATAGTCTGTGAAGGGAAGCCTGTAAACTTAGGTGTTAGCGCCAGGCAGAGATATGGAAAAAGAAGTAAAGTTTTGAGGCAAAAGAGAGAGAAATAGGATTCAGTCTCAATTAAAAAAAAGAAAAGGCTTAGAGAAAGGATAAAGACACACAACCTCACTTAGAAGTGAAGAAAGGTTTTCTGGGAGTCATGTGGCCTCAAGTGGAGCTGCACAATAGGGAGCCATGTCTACCAAGTATAGTAATGGACCTCTCACCCCCACCCTTTTTTTCTTTCAGGGGTAGGGGCAGGCAGGGTTAAGTGACTTGCCCAGGTTACACAACTACTGAGTATCTGAGGCCAGGTTTGAACTCAGGTCTTCCTGACTAGAGGGCCTGGTGCTCTATTCACTATACCACCTAGCTGCCTTGAACCTCTCTCCCTTCTAAGGTAAAATAAATTTTGTATAAATACAGGAGAAAAGTAGGACCCAGTGAAAGAGTATTACTTTATGTTGTCTGGTGAGTTGTTTTCTGACTGTTGCAAAGCTTGGTTGAAAGTCCTTTTTATATTCTTGTCAAGTTCAGTCTTATGTTAGCCTGAGTGCTTGCAGGGTTGCCGTGGACTGACAGGGAATCATACAGTAGATATGTTTTTTCCCAAAGTGAAAAAAAAAACACTAAACAGGATACAAAGGGAGTCATAAAAGCATCTAGTTGGCACAATGGATAAGGGTAAAGGACTTGGAGTCTGGAATATCTGAGTTCAAATTCTGTCTCTGGAATTTGCTGGCTGTGTGACCCTGGTCTAGTGACTTAAACTTTCTGTGCCTCAGTTTCCTCATCTGCAAAATGGGGATACTGATAGCATTTACTTCACAGGATTATTGTGAGAATCAAGTGCTTTGCAAACTTAAAATACTATTTAAGTACCAACTATTAGAGATTATTATAGAATCACAGAATCTAAAGGTTGGAATGAATCTCCAAGGCCATTTGTACCTGAACAAAAATTGCCTCTACAATACCTGCTAGGATTGGAAAACCAATCCCTTGAAAGGTGACTCATTCCACTTTTAGAGAACTCTTATTGCTCAAAAGCTTTTCCTTTGCCTTGAGACTAAGGGTGACACTATGTAATGCCCAACCAGTGGTTCCTAGTTTTGCATCTGAGGCCAATAAGAACAAATCTAATTTCACATTCCAGCCAAGGACTACATCCTACCAAGTCTTAGAGATAACTAGGAAGTCACATTTAAAGCAAGCACATTAGAAGTTCTGGTTGCTCTTCTTTATTACCTATAATCTGTACATTTATGAATCATGGGCCTTATTATTGTCTGGTTTCTTTAATTTTTGTCTCCTATGGACAGTGTTTTCCAACCAGTACTAAAGCAATTTTGATATGAAAGACAAGAGACAAATACCTTCCTTCCAGTTTTTTTTTAATGTAGTCCATCCCTAACTTGATTTCTCTTGCTCATATATTTTAATATTCCAATATTCCTAGTTGAAAAATCCAAGTTCCATTCTCAAAAAATATCTGGTCTTCTGCAAGTGAGCTTCTCTTTAGCTTTTCTTGCCTTGAACAATCAGAAATGATGAAACTACTTGTGGTAATCATGTGATGGGCAAGATAGTAGAGTAGTAGTTAAGCACAAACCTCCCCAACTCCAAAATCTCAGAAAAAGGAATCATGTGCCAAATATAGAGGAAACAAAACTAAATCCATAGAATACAAAGATAAGGAAGTCATCCAAAGTTTTATATGTGTGTGTATATATATATATATATATATATATGTATATGCATATATATTTGTGTGTGAGTATATATATATATATATATATATATATACTATGTGTATACACATATACCTATTAAATAATAGACCACTATGATATTTATATGGTCAAATTTCCCAGGCTTACTATACTAGGCATAGTTATCAAAAGCCATGTCTCACACTTTTTAGCTATAGGAAATCTGTTCTCAATCTCCAATTAGGAAATAAACCTAAAGCCCCCATATTCAGATGTCCTACTTTAGGTATTAAATATGAATTCAAATAATTTAGTTTGAAGGAAAATGAATCAATAATCCCCAATGAAAAAAAAATTGTGTTGCCTCTCCCAGAGATCATGGAACAATCAATAAAAATTCCACAGTAATTTGAAAAAGAAATAAAACTGTTAAACGAAAAAATCAGGAACAAAGTTAGACTGAAAATCAGAGTCTCAATGTAGAATTTTAAAAGTCAAACAACAGAATATAGAATCTAAAAGGTACAATGATTCAGCAATGTTTGGCATATAAGAATCAGAAGTGGAAGAGAATTTAGCATAAGAAAAGTAAAAGGCTTCGATTTCCAAAGAGCACGTTAATTGTATGAAAGCCAAATCAACCGGCTCTGGAGATAGTATCCCTAGAGATAAATAAGGAATCATAGATCTTCCAGAAAAAACAATACAATAAAAAAAAAAAATGTAAGTATTCCAGAAAATAATTCATAAAAACTATCCAGAAATTTTAAATTAAAACCACAAAGTTCTAGTTGATGGAATTTACATATCATAGAGAACCATATTTAAAATTCTGAGGTACAAAGTGATAGGAGTAGCTTGCCAAATGGGTGGAGAAGGACCAGAGAGTGAAGCAGAGCTAGGAGAGAGTGAGGTGGAGCTGAGAAAGAGCAGGCAGAGCACAGCAGCTACTGTGAGTGAGAGAGGGAGTGACTTTGTATAAGGGAGTTTGTAGGGAGGCCTAATAGAGGGAAAGCTTGGGGACAACAATGTTCCCTTAATTGGTAATGTGTACAAACGTCGCTGTTACTATTGTGGAATTGACTTTCTGGAATCTGAATAAATATCTTGGTTTCCTCTTTGAGGAAGAGAGTTTATATTTCGTGAATTTGTCCTGAAAAAAGCATGCATATCCATAGTAGCTGCTATGGGTATCACATTGGCATTACAGCATCTTAGGATAGATTTCATTTGTATATTAGGAGACCATCTCATCTGAGAAAGGAATGTATCTCCCAGGAATGGATCCCACCATGGGAAAGAGAGTGGAAGTCCATAACAGGACCCATAACTTCAGGTTTTTCACAAAACTCAGAAACAGAGATAGATAACCTAGACTTAGGATTTGTGAGTGACCAGCGATCATGATAAGGGTAATGAAGAAAGACAGGTTTAATCACCCAAAAGTTATTTTTACATCTGACATCACTTCCTTCATGAAGTGATATTTTTAAAGGTGCAGCATAGAGCGAGGGGGAGGAAAATGAGAATGGTAAAATAAATGTAACTGACATAATTAGAAATGGGATAAAGTAAGGAGTTCAAATTTGGTGCTCCTAAAGTTCTACTTCTACACAGGGCAAGTAAAGAACATGTAAAGATATGGATCGTGAATTGGGGAACATAATAGAGAATAGATCAAATATTCTTGGTAAAAATTATTGCAAAAGAACAATATTTTGGTTGGAGTGGCAAGAGATTGTGAAGACACATATTTATCTAAACAGGAAAAGAGAAGAGTAAAAATAGTACATAAGGAGAAGGGAAGCAGATTGATAATTTAAAGGAAAGAAAAATGAACACTTTAATTAAATTCAAGAATTTTGGATAGGCAGGATAAGCAGGAGTGTCAGGAGGAGAAGAAAATGTAAGAATAGACTAGTATCAAATTACTTAAGAAAACCTGATCATAGAGACAAAGAGCTGACCTAAAAGAGGACATCAAGGAAAATAAATCTTTAAAAAAAGCTAAACAATCATAAACTTAAATGTGAATGGATTGAATAATTCAACAAAATTAAAGTAGAATGAATTAGAAAATAAGACTCAAAAATTTGCTACAGAAAAAAAGCATTAATAAAGATACCTACAGAATGAAAATGAGAGGCTAGAATAAGATTTACAATGCATTAGCTCAAAAACAAGTTTTGCAATCATGTTATCAGGTAAAGCAAAAATAAAAATCTCCTATGTCTGGAACAACAAACAAGGAAACTACATTACATTCAAATATGCCACAAACAGTCAAATAATATCAGTACTAAACATATATGCACCAAATGGAATGGCACCTAAATTTATAAAAGAAAAGGTAACAGAATTGCAAACATTGATATTGATACAAAATTGTTTGAGACTACATGTCTAACAGAAAGATAAACAAAAAGGAAGCTATAAAACCAAACAAACTTGAAGAAGTAAGATGAGAAAATTTTGTTATCTTTGGAACAGGAACATTAAACAAAATATATATTTCTCTATACCCTCTTTACCTTTATAAAAACAGACATTAAGAAAAAGGCAGAAAAAAGAATTTCATCAGTACCAAAATATTCCTTGCAATACTTTCTGCGGTAGTAACTGCCTGGAACCAAAGTTATCCTGGAGATGAGCAAAACAAATGAATAAATGCACATGAATTTAATGGGATATTATTACACTGCAACAATCAATACGCAACAACTAATCATCATTATTAGCACTTCATAGCTGTTATTTAATTGACAAATGAAGAAAAGCGCATGTCTCTGGCAAGGAACAGATTTGTTGTTCAGTCATATTTCAGTCATGTCTGACTCTCATGACTTTGCAATTTTCTTGGCAAAGACAGAAGAGTGATTTGCCATATCCCTTTCCAGCTCATTTCACAGATGAAGAACTCAGGCAAATAGGGTTAAGTAACTTGCCCAAGGTTACACAGCCCAAGATTACACAGTAATGTGTAAAATGGACTCTAATTCGGGTCTTCCTGACTCCAGGTCCAGCATTCTTTCCACTGCGCCCTTTAGCAGCCTCTAGGAAAATACTTTGTAATAACATGCTGATTGGTTAAGCCAATTCTATTTGTTTCTATACCAACTTATCAGGGACAACGACTGAGACTGCCATTGAAATTAAAACTGTACATGCTGGAATACTGCTGGAAATTTGTCTTTTTGTTACACTTTAGGATAAATTATTCAAAAACCATCTATCTCCCAAGCCCTTCATTTTCATTGTGATATGCTTATAAAAATCTCTTAAGGTCTCTAACTTCTTAAGTTGTGGGATTTAAACTCTAGTAAAGGTCTTATCAAATCATGACTGGCACTCTTGACTCCCAAACTCAATATTCATTATTTATTCCTACCCATATACCAAGAAAATCAGTATAATAACAATGTATAAAATGGATGGGAGAAGGGAGAGATCAGAAGCTGTTCAATCTTCAAGAATCTCCTTGGTGAGTCTATCCCTCCGTGGTCCTGCTTCTTTGGGCCACACTGCCTCCTCCTTTTAACAACAACAACAAAAAAAATCAAGTCTTCGATAAGGAGTAACATTTTTCCAAAAAAGAAATTCAAACTGTTAATAATCATATAACCAAGCTTAAAACAAAGAGCAACTGATCTAGTATCAGAGGAGCTAAGTCTGAACACCACCTCTACTACTTACTTCTTTTGAAACCTGAGGCAAGTCATATAACTTCTCTGAACCTCAGTTTCCTCATCTGTAAAATTAGGAGAATAAAGCACACAGTCCCTAAAGTCCCTTCCAGCTCTAAATCTATGATCCTATGAATTTGTGTAATTTGGAAAAAGTGATAAACCATTAAAACTCAGAGAACTTTAAATGAAAACTGTGATTAAAAAATAGTATGAGATGGGGAAAAGGCAATGTTATAAAAGGCAGGTACACTAATTCCTTGCGAGTAGGAAAAATAAATTGGCACAACTATTCTAGAAAACAATTTGGAATTATATGAGAAAATGCACAAAATTATTCATTCATACCCTATGACCCAGTGATCCTGCTGCTACACCCTAAGAGGATCAATGATAGAAAGAAAGGTCAGGTGTTTACCAAAACATACATAATAGCGCTATTTGCAATAGCACAAAACTAGAAATAAATTATGCGGCCAATGACCAAGAAAGAACTTAATAAATTGTGGTATATAAGCAGCTAGGTGCCAGAGTAGATAGAAAACTGGCCTGTAGTGAGGGAGAACTGAGTTTAAATCTGATGCTTCCTAGCTATGTAACCCTGGACAAGTCACTTAACCTGCTTCCTTCAATTTCTTTACTGTAAAATGGAGATAATAATAACACCTTCCTCTCAGGTTTTTGTGAGGACCAAAAGGCTAATAATTACAAAACATTTAGCACAGTGCCTCTCACATAGGAAGCACTATATGAATGTTAGCTATCATAATTACTGGGAAAAAGGAATATGAAGAATGAAGAGAAATACAGAAAGACTTGTATGAATGGATGCAGAGAAAAGAAAGCAAAACCAGAAGAATCCTATGCATAACGACTAATAGTGACATATATGAAGTTCAAACTATAAGACAACAAAACTCAGGTCAGATGCAATAGACATTCAAATTCAAATTGCAAAAGTGAAGACACATATCCTTTCATTCTGTTAACCATAAACTAGAAATATCAACACTTACATGCATTGTCAATAGCAATCACTGCACTGGATGGTTTTGCTTTACTGATATTTTTATAGAAAGGGTCTATAGTGGAGGTTATTTATTGGAAATGAAGTAATGTGTTGAAGCAAAAAGCATCCACAAAATGCTTTTTTGAAAATTGAAATTGAGCCTTTCTTATCTGCAACAATTGTGGACAAAAGCTGGGAAACATTTTTTGAGCGGTAGCAGGTAGACAAATGAGTTTTTTGGGGTTTTTTCTGTGGAGGACCAGACAGCAGGACAACCATGTGGCTTTCCTATCAACTATTGAGAACATGAATTTTTGATTCATATTAAGTTTTCTGCACTATAATCATGAGTTCATTTGTAGCTACATCTTCATGAACTCAGTGATTTCACACTTTCTCTTTTCCTTTTTTCCCTAAGATTAACACACTCTACTTTTCATATCTGAACTTCATCTTATTCATTTATGATCACTTCTCTAACAGCTGAAAGTCATTTTGTATTCTACTCCTTAGTATTCACCTTTACACAGACCTTGGGCAAGTCATTTAAATTTCTTGGGCCTCCATTTTCTCATACGTAAAAATAAACTGCTTGGACCAAATAGCCTCCAAGCTCCCTACCAATTTTAGACCTATGATTTAGATTAAGTTGACAAACTGGAAATAAATTGCCAATACCTTCTAGAATGCACTTAAGAATTGTGGGAATGTTTATTAAAAGGAGTGTTCTGCCATTAGAAAAAGGGACTAAAAATGCCACTGCAGCTCCTACCTATGAGGAGAATTCCAAGAAATAACCTGAGAATTTGAGATTGGAAGATCTCATTTCCATATCAGAGGAAGTTATTTGCCTTTCTTGGGCTTGGCATCTCTGAGGAAGTAAGATGAGATGACTTGCAAGGTCCCTTATGTCTCTTTGTCTTATTCATGGTTATGGTATTCTACACTTCATGAATGACAAGATGGAGAGCTAGAAGGGAAGTAATCTAGTCTTACCCAGAAAATAAAGTTCTAACCTCCAAAGTCCTTGGTGTCAGAGTTTGAATATTAGAAACAAATATGATTTTGCCCTGTATTGATAATGTATTTTTTTGTTTAAGTATAATCAAGTACCTCTGACTGAATAATGTGATTAAAGAAGACCTTCCCTACCTATTAATGGGCCTGGGAAGACTTGTGGGAAGGCCCACACCTTTTGTTAATGAAGCGCTGGTTCTCAAGGGTTGTGATGCCCTCTGGCTCTGAAAAATGTATAAATACTCTGAGGTGAGATTTTACTTTGCTGCTTAGTTTTTTGAAGAAGGTTTGTGTGCCAGATGAGACTCTGGGAAGCTATTAAGCAGCCCCTGGCTTTGAAAACCCAGAAGTTGCTGCTTCTCTCTCCAGTAACTATGTATGTATGTAACGGTCAGACAGTTGGATTTGTCTGTTAGTCTATGATGTATGTTTTGCTTATGTCAGGCAGCTGGAAGCACCATCTGTTGATCTTGATTTACTCGATATTTACTCGGAAGTTCAGGGTACTGACTTTTTCCCCTGAACTAAGTGAATGATACATATGCTTGATTAAAGCAATTGTTGACCCCCTCAAAAGTTTCCTTTCCTTTTAGAAAAGCAGATCAAAAACCTGTACAGCAGGTCCTCCTATGTATGCCTGGGTTCTTGCTTTTACGTGCCCTTGAAAAGACTTTTAAAAAAAAGGTATTAATATACACTTTACCATAGGATCCAAAGGATCATGAAACTTTCTCTGTCTGAAAACTTCCATATGCTTTGTCTCTTCATTTAGAATAAGTTCCTTAAGAGCAAGGAATATTTAAGCAGAGTATATTGCAAATGATAAGTTCTAAATAAATACTTTACTCATTAATCATCAATTAATTCATGGGTCTAATAAAAGGTATTTGAAACCCTATCACAGATAAATTGGGATTAAAGGACAGGAAATGTAGTTCTTATGGGATCTAGAGTATTAGGTAAAGGTTCAGCAAAAAGGGGGTAATAGAAAAGTCCATTACTGGGAAAACACACAACCAAATTCAGAGTGGTTGGCATCAAGAAACTTTTATCAGTGAGCCTACTTTTCATATTTAGACTTACTCTTTATATTTTTTTTTTATATTTGCCCTCCCAAAGGATAAGAAGGGTAACAGAGTAGTGAAACTAGACAGAATTTGGGATTAAAAGACCTGGCTTCTAGTCTCAGCTCTACAACTGATTAGATATGAGATATCTGACTATAAGCAGGGCACTACTCAATATCCACATTTGTAAAATGAGAATAATCATATTTATACTATCTGACTTAAAGGGTCGTTATGAGGAAATATTTTGTGAACCTTACAGAGTTATGAAAATAAGAATTGTTGCCTAACTATTCTGAGTCTCAGTTCCCTAGTTGGGTTATATGGCCTCTGAGGTTCCATCAAACCCTAATAATTTAAAAAATGGGGATGACAATAGCTTCTACCTTATAAGAATTCTTGTGAAGATTAAATTAGATAACATCCATAAGTGCTTTGCAATCTTTAAAACATATAAATGATGGTGATGATGATGAACTCTCTGACCCTATCTCTCCGAGATGTATTTGACTCTAAAGGGATTGGTCACAACTGTCTATCAGACTACAGCTACACAATAAAATTTTAAAAAGCATTAATCACCCATTAGTCAGTCAATAAAAATTTATTAAGTGCATACTATGTGCCAGGCACTATCCTGAGTGCAGGAGATACAAAAAGAATCAAAAGACAGTCTCTGCTCATTAGTAGTTCTCAGTCTAATAAAAGAGCTCACAATTTATTGTACCATGTACAAGTTTAGAGCCAGTATGGCATAAGAGACAGAGAGCAACCCTCAAAACCAAGAAGATCTAGGTTCAAGTCCTACCTTTGACGTATATAATTTAAATATTTGGAAGGCTATGACATGGAAGAGGAAGTAGGCTTGTTCCATCTAGCCCCACAGGGTACTAGATAGATACTAATGTCCCTTCCATCTCTGAAATTCTGTTATTTTGTTAAATGAGAATCCTTAACAATAGAATTATAAGAATATGTGTTTCAGTCACAAAAGGCTACATCTCAGGGAGATGAGACTCAGATATAATTGGAAGAAGAGCAAAGAAAAAAGAAGACATTGTCTTGCACATCAGGGATATCTGAGCACTTGTATTATGGTTCAAAGAGCCACAAATGGGAAAAAAAAGGGGAAAAAAATCCTGTAGTTAAACATAAAAAGGAGTGTAAAATGGTGTCAATTATGTTCAACTAGGGATGTTGTACACACCTGCAAATTGGAAGAAAGCGGAGATGAGGCTTTTCCATCCTCCCAACAATTGTCTAAATGATGCACTTTGGTTATAGTAGGCAATTATAATTACCCAAGCATCTGGTGAGAACTACGAAACAACACACAGACTGTGAAATAAGTTTTACGGTGAGTTAACCAAAGTCTTTAACGCAGAAATGAGGGACTCCAATTAGGGGTCATGCTATTCCAGACATGATTCTCATTAGGTGGGAGTGGCTAGTTGAAATGTAATCGTGAGAGGCACTCTGGTCTATAATGATTACGTAGCTATAGAGTTCAGGATTCTAGACAAGGAATGGAGGAAAATGTACTCTTAAAATGCAGGCTTATCAAGCCTATAGAATGGATAGAAAAGGTCTCAGGGATCGTAACAGTAAGGGAAAAAAGGAGAATGGGGACCAGGTAATTTCTAAAAGAGCCATTACTAGGAGCACAATAATAGCTATTAACTAGATCAATGAAAAGGAAGGATAGAATGCACCCCGGGTCAGAGTGGCTAAAGTAGAAGTCCTCTGACATAGAAAACTCAAAAAAGCAACCCTATGCAAAATGGAAGTGAGGTCAGATTACCAATGATAAGTACAAAATGCACACAGACAGCAAGTCATAGAGCAAGAGAATTGGAACGAGTCACAATGAGCTGTGGTATGGAAGGCACTCAAAGAATCATTTCTTTTTTTTTCTTCCTTTTCTCTTCTTTCTTTCTTTTTTTTTTTTTTTTTGGCATATAAATCCCCTTAAAGAAAGTTATGTTCAAAGAAATAAAATATCACTAATTTACATAAAGAAGAAAAAAGTAAGAAAGGTAAGAGATTTTCCAAGTCCTGTTTCCTCCTCTTTTTCCCCTAAAGGAAGAGGCATCGCATAAATCCTAGTAACTGAAAGCAAAGGAATTTAAATTTCAGGCTTTGCAGGTGAGGGACTACTTAGTCAAACCACAGTTTCCAGTAATCTAGAGTTGATGAAATCTACCCTGGAGCACTTGAGAAACCACTGATTAAATCACAATGCCATTAACTAGTATGCTTTAGGGCTCACTCAGGACTGATAAGATCCCAGATGTGTGGGAAAAGGCAAATAGAGTAACCAAAAATAAATAAGTGAATGAATGGAAATCTTAAAAAATTAATTTTTCTCTTGGAAATATAGACACTTAGTTTTGCTAACTAGGTTCTGACCTGGAAAAGCTCTGTAGCAATTAATTAAGAAATCAATTTCCAAACACCTGTGCTATTACCAGATGATGAGAAGGAACCAATGCAGATTTCTCAAAAACAAATAATGTGGCACCACCACCCAGCCTCCCAAGATCTGAACTTTCTTCCTCATAGAAGTAAGAACTGACTAGGAAAACAGATTGGGTGAAAATGCACAGTAAAAACAAAAAACAAAACAAAAACAAAAACCAGGCTGCTGTAGTGGTTAGGGGTCTGGATTTAGAATTTGATGAAACAGATTCAAATTCTGACTGGGTCTTTACAAGCTAGATAGACCACGGCAAAGTCATTTAACCTCTTTGAGCCTCAGCTTTCACATCTGTAAAGTGAGAAAGTCTATCCAGAACACTCCCTACCAAATTCTTTTTGGTTTATAGCTCACTGAACAAACATTCCAGTTGACAATAGAGAAAGATTCTCTGCAAGTTGGGTATCCAAATCTATCACCCATTCCATAGAATTCGTCTGTCTTCCTAGTCTATCACCCTCTTTTCCCTTTCTTTTCTAGGGCTCAAAGGGACTTAGCAGCTTCCCAAAAAGAACTTTTGTTGTGACCTTCCTGCAAGGGAAAAAGGGCCCAAGGGTGTGCTGGAGTCAGTTTGTACCAGCTACAGAGAGTCTATTGTTAAATTCTCAGTATGAACATTTATATGTCAGGAATTTGGGGGAAAAAACAGATCGGACTCAATTTATTTTTCTGTTGATGGTCTCCAAAAAGTGATGGAGAAAAATGTAAATAATGTAGATTCAATTTAAAGTGTCCTGCTTATCTTTTTTTCCCCCACAGAGCTGATTGTTAAATATTTACCAGCATACCCATACCTTCCTGTCACCAGGACAGGAAGAGCATGCCCCAAACTGTATCTGGGAGCAAAGGGAAAAAGATTTCTCAGCCAATGGGGATAGGAAGGAAAAATATCATGGAGAGAGCAATATAATACTTTGAAATAAGAATTTGTATCCCCTTGTATTTGAGAGACATGTTTTGTTTGGACTCAGGTAGAGCATTACATTAATTACAAGCTCATAAAGAAATAAATTTATTACTAAGGCCAAAAGGAGAGTTTATAATTTATGAAGTTTTAAATAAATATGTAGAAAATAAATTTCAAAACTACCTAGTTTAAGTAACTGAGCACTAGAATGACAACATATCCCTTGGGAACCAGTCATCTAGATGGTCTTTAAGATCCCTCCCATTCTATATCTGTTTCTAGGTATATGAATGTGGTTTGAAAGAGAGTAGGAACATAAGTATTCTGACCTTTAGCATCAACACTATCTCCCAGTATGATCTCTTACAAAAGGATTCATCAGTTCACCAGACCCATCTCATGACTGATACAACTGATGAAATCATCATGTGTAAGTCAACAAAAAAGGCTTAAGAGCTCAAGAATTCACTCTTCAAAGAAATATAATTCAAGGTTAAACTGAGGAATTTGCTTCCATCTTTTTAAAGTTGAGTTTTTCTTTTTCTTTGTATGTATGTGTGTGTGCATATGCACAGATACACATACATGGTATAATATAGATATGTGTGTATATCCACACATGTATGTGTATATATGTTTACATGTGTACATGCATGTATATATTACACAATACAGACAAGACTCCACATGTGTGTATATTTGTGTATATATGTCCCTTAGCTAACATATATGTGTACATGCATATATTGTGTAATTGTATATACATATATATTTTTTGTGCATATACATAAACACATTTGGCAGTGAGATGGTTATATATACACACCAAACAAGTACTTCAGAGAGCACAAATACACATATTCACATATGTACAGACACATATATGTATATTATGTACACACGCACATATCATACACTAATGCTTACATGTATTAATGCAGTACATGCAAATATACAAACACACATGTATGTAAATATGTGTACATATTTGGCAGCTAAGTTGTGTACATACACATACAACATGTGTGTGTATGTGCATACATGTATATTTTATATATACATATGTGGTATACATACATATATACTTTGGTAGGTAGGTGGCATATACAACATACACACACACATATTACAGATAAAGAGAGATATATAGATAGATCTGGAGATAACCCTATGTGGCAGCAAGATGGCTGATATATATGTATGTATAAATATATGTGTGTGTGTGACATCTAGGTAGCTATATTTACATATAAATATATGCACATGTGTATATATGTGTATGTATGTGTGTATGTAAGCATATATACACACACATACATATATACATACGCAAACCTTTAAATAGTACCTAGATAAAGAGAGACAGATATAGACATAGGCAGATATATGGCAACTAGATAGCCAGTGACCAGATGTACTAACCTGAAGTCAGGAACACCTAGGTTCAAATCCAGACTAAGGCACTTAGCCAGAATAGAACCGTGGGCAAATTACTGAACCTCTGTGCCTCAGTTTCTTCATCTGCAAAATGGGATTATAGCAGTGCCTCTCTCACAAAGTTGTTGTCAGAATAATAAAAATTAATATTTATAAAGCACTTGCAAACTTTAAAATGCTATTATCATTATATATACACATGTATGCATATATAGATCTATACCTAATATAGTGTGTATATACACATACACTCACATAAACTTTGCATACATGTCTCTATTTTCTATGACATTGGACAAATCATAGAAACAATGAAAATTATGTGAGTAAGAGCTGCGGAGTACTGGATAGAGAGTTAGTGATCTAAGGTTAAATAACACCTCTACTGCTCACTCTCTCTGGGAGCTTCCGAATGTCCCTTTGCCTTTATGAACCTTAGTTTCCTTACATGTAAAGGAGATTGGACCAGATAACCCCTGTTCCTTTCCAGGTCTTTATTTATCAATCAATCTATGGATCTTCCAGGATAACTGGCCATCTGACAACAAATAGGGAGAAGTACAAAGTAAGCAAAAGAACTTAGAAAGGAGTGTTTTTCCAGAAACAGTCTGGGGCCATTTAGTGTAGGGTTAAAAACTTACACAAGAGTCATGAGAGATTATTCTATTATAGAACAATATAAAATAATAAATATTCATAAAAGTGATCCTGTCATGCACAAAAAGCTAAGAATTTTAAAGCTCTCAAAGAAAGACAACATGACAGCATCATTAGACAGCTGGAGTTGGAACAAAGGAAATCTAGATTAAATTCATGCTTTGATTCAACCTAACTTTGAACCTGGACAAGTCATTTAACTCTTCAGTGCCCCAGGAATCTCTCTTAGAAAATAAATGGCACGGCAGTGTTCTTTAAACCTGCTTTTCTGTATTGGTAAAAATTCTGATCCGAGAGTTTTGACACCTATAAAATCAAAGGCATGATACAGAAGAAAAAAAAATCACTCTGTTGTCTTGGTGTAGAGTGAGTGAATATTGGGTTGTAGGAGAGCATGTCAGTGAAATACAAGCTTTGGCAAGTTTAACTAACCTGGAAACTCTTCAAGAACAAGTCCAGTGACAAATTATGTATCTTTTCTGAGGACCAGCCTGTGTTAACTAAGGATAGGCTATTTAATTACCAAAAGATTGACCATTAGACAGTAAGGTTTTTTTTGTTTTTTCTAAGCTTCCACAGCTGCTCAAGTGGAAAAAAATGCAAAATGGTCCTGTTTTGGTCCTCAATCCTATTCCCTTCTTTTTCCACATAGATAGTGGCAGCTATGGCAGAAAAGGTAGAAGAAGGTGCCAAGAACCAAGGAGTTTTCAGTCTGCCTGCAGGTCTTAGTTTAACAGTCTTTATCAGTCTTAAAATGTGATCTTTTCTAACGTCCAGTAAAGTGACACATTAATGGAGAAACAAAACTCTACCCATACTGGCATTTTCGTAACAAGTGGAACCAAACTCCAGAAGGAAGAGGCTGTTAAATAGAAAGACAACTTAGAGAATCTCCTCAGAGAAGTCAGTAAAGGAGTCGGTTTCACTGTGTATACAAAAAACAAAAACAAACAGCTTTCATGAGATACTTTGCCATCTGGCTTTGCAATGCTCACGATGAGCTGCATGGTATAACCACAGCTTATGTATAAAAATGTATTTAAGGTTAAAAAGAAGTAGAGAAATTCTTAGAACATAATAGGATTCATCAAACTAATAATATACATAGGGGCAGCAAAGTGGTGCAGTGGAGAGAGCACCAGCTATGTAGTCAGGAGAACGGGGGTCCAAATTCAGACACCTGGCACTTACTAGTTATGTGACCCTGGGCAAGCCACTTCATTCCAATTGCCTCATCAAGAAAACAATAACTAATAATAATAATGATGTGCACCTTGCAGCTCAGTGACTTCCATTCACAAATCAGTAGTGGGGATTGTGGACCAAGATGGCAGAATACAGGGAGAAACTCAGCTTAACTCTCCCCTACAAGAAAAAAAGGCTTTAAAGTAATTCCTCAAATCAAATTTTGCAAATTTTGGAACAGCAGAGTCAACCAAAGGTAAGAGTGAGACATTTTTCCAGCCTAAGGCAACTTAGGAAGTCAACAGAAGATGCCTGAGACACTGGGGTGGGGGCTAGCCTGGAGTGCAACAGAAGCAGCTGTGGACTTTAGAGGTGAATACAATGGCAGTGTTAACAGAAGCAGCCACTGGAGCTCTCAATTCAGACATGGTAAGGGGGTTGAACAGTCAGAAAGGGAAATCTTTGTTGGCACTGGGTGCAGCTGCTGTTGATTGGCACCTCAATTGCCCATAAGCACTTCTGAGTGACAGCCAGAAGAGGAGTGCTTGAGCAAAAACCTTGGTCGCAATTGCAGGGAGAAAAGGAACACTAACTTTTACTGCTACAGGAGATCAGGGAACCTAGTCAAAATTCCATGGCCAAAAGGAACACTATTGCTTCTGATAGCAGAGGAACAGAGGCTCTACCTAGGTAAAGACCAGAGTGCAGACCAGAAGAGCAGCACCTTGAAAGCATCTAAAATTTTCAGACCCCCAGAAATACTTCTGAAAATAGCATGAAAAAGTCTAAAGTTTGTGACAGTGCCTTCCTACATCAAGGTGCACAGAGCCCAACTTTAACATAAAATTCAAAGTCAAGAAATAGGATGTGACCATGAAAAACTTCTACAGTCATAGTGAAAAGCAAGATATAAATTGAGAAGAGAAAAATGTGAAAATAGCTACAAAACAAAGCCCTTAAAAATTATAATCGAGCCTAAGCCCAACAAGAATTCCTGGAAGAGTTAAAGAAAATAATGAGTGATAGAGGAAAAAATAGGAAAAGAAATGAGAGTGGTGCAGGACAATCATGAAAAGAGAATTAACAGCTTGGTAAAAGAGGCACAAAAAGTACCCAAGAGAATAATACCTTAAAAAGAGAATTCACTTAATGGTAAAAGAAGCATAAAAATTCACTGGAAACAAACTTCTAAAAAAGAAAAACAGACCAAATGAAAAAAGAGGTACAAAAATTCACCAAAGAAAAGAACTCCTTAGAGATAAGAATTGGCCAAATGCGAAAAGAGGTACAAAAGTTCACTGAAGAAAATAATTCCTTAAAAATTAGAACTGGGTAAGTAAAAGCTAATATAATAACTCTGTGAAACATCAAGAAGCAATAAAAAAGTTAAAAGAATTTTAAAATAGAAGAAAATGTGAAATATCTCACTGGAAAAAACAAGTGACCTGGAAAATATGTTGAGGAAAGATAATTTAGAAAGTATTATACTATCTGAAAGGATGATCAAAAAAGAGACTCTACATTATATTTCAAGAAATTATCAAGGAAAACTTCTCCAACTTCTTTGGATCCAAAATATGAAATAGAAATTGGAATAATCTACCAATCACCTCCTGAAAGTCATCACAAAATGAAAAATCCTGAGAATAAGACAACCAAATTCCAGATTCTCAGATAAGGAGAAAATATTGCAAGCAGTCAGAAAGAAACCATTCAAATATTGTGGAACCACAGTCAGGATCACACAAGATTTAGCAGTTATCACATTGAAGGAGCAGAAGGCTATGATATTCCAAAAGATAAAAGAGCTAGGATTACAATAAAGAATTACTTACTCAGCAAAACTGAGTATACTTGAGGGGAAGAAGAGGAAAATGGATATTGAATAAAATGGAGAATTTTCAAGTATTCCTGATTGAAAAGACCAGAGCTGAATAGAAAATTTGATATTTAAACACAAGACTCAAGAGAAGCATAAAAAGATAAACATGAAAAAGTAATCTTAGAGACTCAATAAAGTTAAACTGTTTACATTCCTATATGGGAAGATGATACATGTAACTCTCAAGAACTTTTTCATTCTTGAGGGAGTTAGAAAGAATATACATAGAAAGAGATCATGAGTGGGACTTCTTTGTGTTGGGATGGTCTCAACACAACAAAAGGTTAAGAAAGAGAGATACACTGGGAGAAGGGAGATGTGAAATGGGGAAATTTATCTCATATAAAAAGTCTTGTAAGGAAAAGACTTCAAAGTTGAGGGGGAAATGAGGGGAAGGTAGTGGGCAATGCTTGAATCTTATTCTCATTAGAGTTAGTTTAAAGAGGGAAGAATGTAGATACACACATTCAGTTGGATGTCTATCTTACCCAATGGAGAAATAAGAGGGGAAGAGAATAAAAGATGGAGGGAGAGAGAGAGAATGATCAAAAGTAGGGCAGATTAAGGGAGGGAGAAGAGGCAAAAAAGATTTTTAAGGAGGGACAGGATAAAGAGAGAGAGACAGAGAGAGACACAGAGAGAGAGAGAGAGAGATAGACAGAGACAGAGACAGAGACAGAGAGACAGAGAGACAGAAAGATAGGAGCAGAGAGAGAAGAAACAGAAGAAAATATGATGGTGGGAAGTATACAGTTAACAATTGTAACTATGAATGTGAATGGGATAAACTCACCCAAAAAACTGAGAATAGCAGAATATATTAGAAGCCAGAATCCAATAATATCTTGTTTACAAGACCCACTTGAAACAGAAAGGTACATATAACGTTAGAGCAGAATCTATTCTGCTTTCAGCTGAAGTTAAAAAGACAGGGATAGCAATCGTGATCTCAGACAAAGCAAAAGCAAAAACAGACCTAAATAAAAGAGATAATCAAGGAAACTATATTTTGTTGAAAGGTAAAAGATAATGAGGTAATATAAAAAAATTACTGCAAATTTCTCCATTAAAGATCTTAGTTTTCAAATACATAGGAAACTAAGCCAAATCATAAAAATAAGTCATTCCCCAATTGATAAATGGCCAAAGGATATAAATAGGCAGTTTTCAGAAGAAGAAATCAAAGCTATCTATAGTCATGAAAGAATGTTCTAAAACACTATTGATTAGAAAATAAGACAAATTAAATGTATGCTGAGGTACCACATTACACCTATCAAAAATGACAAATGCTGTAGGGGATGAGGAAAAATAAGTACACTAATGCACTGCTGCTGGAGTTATGAAGTAGCCCAAACATTCTGGAGAATAACTTGGTATTGTGTCCAAAGGTCTCTAAAAGTGTGCATATCCTTTCACCCAGAAATGCCACTACTAGGTTTATACTCCAAAGAGATAAAAGAAAAAAGGGAAAGGGCCTATATGTACAAAAATATTTGTAGCAGCTCTTTTTGTGGTGGCAAAGAATCAAAAACTGAGGGAATGCTCATCAACTGGGGAATGGTTGAACAAGTGGCAGCATATGATTGTGACGGAAAACTATTGTACTATAAGAAATGACAAAGGAGGTGTTTACAGAAAAAAAAATGGCAAGGCCTATATGAACTGATGATAAATGAAGTAAAAAGAACTATTAGATCATTGTACACAGTAATAGCTATGTTGTAATGATGATCGACTGTGAAATATTTGGCTACTCTGATCAAGACAATGATCCAAGACAATGATCCAAAACAGTTCAAAATTACTCATGATGAAAATATGCTATCCACTTCCTCAGAGAGAACTAAAGAACTCTGAGTGAAAATGGAGGTACATTCTTCTCACTTTCTTTATATGTCTAATATAGAAATGTGTTTTGTATAATTTCACATGTATAATTAATTGATATCAATTTGCTTACCTTCACAGTTGGTGGGGGAGTGTGAGATGAAGAGAATTTGGAGCTCAATTTAAAAAGAAAAGATAAATACAATATAAATATAATATATTTATATATATATAAAAATTACATGTTATATATATAATATATACAAATATAAATAAAAATAAATAAACAATATATATTTTTTAAATATGTCAGCTGTGGGAAGGATAGTACAATTTATGTTGTAAAATATCTTCTCAAATAGATCAAGGAATAAAAGAAACTTGTAGATTCCTCAAAATCCTTTTATTCCTAGATATCATAAATACTCTCTATGAAAGAAGAATAACTCTCTAGGGTTAGAATATATTTTATGTGCCTTGATGTCATATATACACATATATATATATATATATATATATACACATATATATACATATATACATGCATACATATATACACACATATATAACTGATCATATGTTAATAAAATCAAGTACTTAATAAATAGCAACTATTTCAGAATCAATTATAGTCAGCTTACTAAAATTAGTTAGAGAAGTAATCATTCAAAATCTTGTGAAATGAATGTTGAAAAGTAAAAATGAATTAATTAATTTAAAAAAAGAAACAGCTGTAATAAATATCAAATTATAATAAAAAAGATTGTGAGAAGGCAATCACACATGTAGTTACAGTAGATTCAGCAGACTACATAATCATGCTCTTGACTTGATTAATTCCTCAATATGATACACAGACAAAATATAGATATTGATCATTGGGCATCATTTCTCCAAAGGGAAGTTTGACCTTTGCAAAGTAGTTGCCACCAGGGACAAATCAAAAGAGCACCTAAAGCACCTAAGCCAGCAAATACATGTTTTTGCCATGCAGAGACATATGCAGCAGCCAAATAACAATAGCAGCTTGAAGTGTAAGTGCATTAATGAAACATTAACAAAAAGGATGACAACAAATTATATGCAGGGTAATCTCACAAACATGAAGCAGCAGTTAAGGGAAAATGGGGGGAAAGTCTTCAGAAATCTTGTTTGGTGATGCCACTAAGCCATATCATCTAGAAAAACATCTGTAGATTTTTTTAAAAAAGGATAAAAAATAGACATGAAATGAAAAAATCTTCTGGAATTTTATATGTTTCACTGTCATGAACAGTGACACTAGGACTACATTTGAACTCTTCTGTATATGTCTGATATAGCATGTAAGGAAATAGCAACCACATAATAAATTTGATTCATGAAGAAAGGATAGACTTGACTAAACATATACTGAAGAAATCATTCCAAAAGGAAATATAATTGTAAGGCACTCAGGAATGAACTATCAAGCTACCACAAAGAGACACTTCAAAAAGGAGGTAGGGGTAGGGAGGAATCATGAACAATGCTTCTACCAAAAAATAAATAAAAATGAAGAATATTAGTAGCTATCTGTCCATATGCCTACACTTTCAACTCTAGAATTCTTAGGAAAATGTTCTAATAAGTATACCTTTGTGGATAATTTTCTAAAGAACATATTTTTATAGTTAAATAAGTGAGAAATATAAAAAATAAAATACCCCTCTCTTTTTTTACTTCTTAATTGTTTGGAATATACTTTACTCAGTAAAACAAAATTATTATTTAAGACTATGATAGATGAGATAATAGAGATGACTTTGTTCAGTGATTCACTGAGTAATAACATCAGAAAAGGTAGGGAGAATCAAGATGGCAGAGTAAAGGCAGGGACTCACTTGAGCTCTCCTAAATTCCCTCCAAACAATGTTAAAATAATGCCTCAAAATAAATTCTGAAGTGACAGAACAAACAAAAGGATAATATGAAACAATTTTGCAGCCCAAGGCAACTTAGAAGGTCAGCAGAAAAGGTCTATGAGAGTGGAGCTCAGTCCAGCACAGGCTGGACTAGAGGATGTGCCCCTGCAAACCAGCAATATACTTTGGGAGTGACTAAATTGGCAGTAACTTCTAGAGCTTTCAAAGCACATAGTGTAAGGGAACTGGACAACTGGTCAGAAAGAGATAACCAGGGACCCTTTGTGGGCACAGAAAGCAGAATTCTCTTGTGTTGCCCATACAAATTCCAAGTCACATTTCCAGAGCAAAAACAAGTAGTTGCACACTATACCATGTTGCAGCAGGGGACTGGGAATGCTGAACAAAAGTCTAGGGTGAAAAGGAATGCTTGTGCTTGCTCACAGACCAGAGAACAGGCCAGTGACTACTTCTTTCCCTATATTATACCATCTTGGAAGAACTGAAAACTTGTAGAACCCCAAAACTAATTCTGAAAATAGCAGCATGAAAAACCTGGAGTTTGAGGCAGTTTCTCCTCCACTCTGAGAAAAGAGTACAACTTTAGCATAAAGATCAAAGTCAAAAAATAGTCTGTGATAATGAGAAAAAATAACCTGACCATAGAAAGTTGCTATCACGAAGGAAAGATCAAAACACAAACTCAGAAGAAGACAATGAAATTAAAGTGGCTACATGCATATCCTCAAAGCAAACTGTGAACTGATCTCAGGCCCTGGAAGAGTTCAAAAAGGATTTTAAAAACCAAAAAAGAGAGGTAGAGGAAAAATTAAAGGGGAATGAGAGTGATGCAAGAAAATCATGAAAAGAATGAACAGTTTGGTAAAGAAGGCACCTAAAAATTGAAGAAAACACTGTAAAATGCAAAATAAGCTAAATAGGTAAAAGAAGCATAAAAATATATTTAAGAGAGCTCCTTAAAAAGCAGAAGTGGCCAAATGGATGAAGGGGTAAATAAAAATATCCATGAACAAAATATTTCCTTAAAAAAATAGAATTGGGCACATGGAAGCTAATGACTCTGTGAGATACTCAGAAACAATAAAACAAAATCAAAAGAATGAAATAAATAGAAGAAAATGTGAAATATCTCATTGGAAAAAAATAGTCACTGACTTAGAAAACAGACTGAGGAGAGACAACCTAAGAGTTATTGGACAACCTGAAAGCCATGATAAAAAAAAAAAAAAAAAAAAGAGCTTAGTCATTATATTTCAAGAAATCGTCAAGGAAAATTGAGCTGATATCCTAGAAAAAGAGTGTAAAATAAAAATAGAAAGAATCCTTCAATCACCTCCTGAAAGAAATCTCAAAACTAAAACTCCCATTAATATTATAGTCAAATTCCGGAGCTCCCAGGTTAAGGAGAGAATATTGCAAGCAACCAGAAAGAAACAATTCAAGTATCATGGAGCCGCTGTCAGGATAATACAAGATTCAACAGCTTCTGCATGAAAATATCAGAGGGCTTGATATGATGCTGCAGAAATCAAAGGAGCTATAATTACAATCAAGAATCACCTACCTGCTTATCCCCCCAAAAAGAGTATAATTCTTCAGGGGCAAGAATTAACATTTAATGAAATAGAGAACTTTCGAGCATTCCTGATGAGAAGATTTGAGCTGAATAGATATTTTAACTTTTAAATAGAAGACTCAAGTGAAGCATAAAAGTGTAAACAGGAAAGAGAAATCATAAAGAATTCAATAAGGTTAAACTGCTTGTGTTCCTACAAAGGAAGATATTTATAATTTCTAAGAACTTTATCATTATTGTGGCAGTTAGAAGTAGTATATACATAGACAGGGGGTTTCTGTATGATGGGATGATATTCAAAAAAATTAAAATAAATTAAATGGTGAGAAAAAGAGATGCATTGGGAAAAGGAGGAAGGGAGAGGTAGAATGGGGTAAAATTATTTTACATGAAAGAGGCATGAAAGAGCTTTTATAGTGAAGGGGAAGATGGGGGTGTAGCAGGGAAAATTTGAACATGACTCATTGCAACTGGTCCAAAGAGGAGAAAACATTCACATTCAGTTGGGTATATAGAAATCTTTCTTACCCTTCAGAGAAGTAGGAGGGAAGGAGGATAAAAGAAGTGGGAGGTGGCTGATAGAAGGAAGGGCAGACTGGGGAAGGTGATGTTCAGAAGCAAAACACTTTTGAGGAGGGACAGGATTAAAGGAAATAGAGAGAAGGATAAACAGAGTGGAAACTAGGCAAGAGCTAAGATTTATAATTTAGAATGCTAATGAGATGATTTCACCTATGAAACAGATGCAGACAGCAGCATGGATTTCATGATTTAGACAAAGAAAAAATAGTATAAGCAAATTAGGGGAAGATTAAATAGTTTGCCAGTCAGATCTATGGATAAGGAAAGAATTTATGACTAAATAAGAGACAGAGAGCACTATAGGATGTAAAATGGATAATTATGATTACATTAAATTTAAAAGGAGTTACACAAAATCAATGTAGCTAAGATTAGTAGAAAAGCAGAAATCACAGGGGGAAAATTTTATAGCAAGTTTCTCTGATAAAAGTCTCATTTCTAAAATACATAGAAAACTGAATCAAATTTTAAGAATACAAGCTATTCCCCAAATAATAAATGGTCAAAAGATATGAACTGAAAGTTTTCAGGTGAGGAAATCAAAGCTATCTATATTCACATTAAAAAAATGCTCTGAGGGAGCAGAGCCAAGATGGCAAAGTGAGAGCAATGACTCACCTAAGGTCTTGGAAAAACTTTTTCCAATACCTCTGAAAGGAGAATCTGACCAAATTTTGGAGGTGCAGAATCCAATGGTAGACAGATTGTAGTAGATTCGGAGCCCAGGACAGACTGGAAGGTCCATGGGAAGGATCTGTTTGCAGGGGTGAGCCCACAGTGCACAGCTCAACATGTCCAGTACAGTAACCTGAAGGCAGCAGGCGGAAAGGGCAGAGCAGCAGTCGAGGGCAGGAGACCAGCAGAGCTGAGTCAATGATAGCTGCTGAGCACCAGATATCAGAGCAGCAGCTCCTGAGACTTTCAGCCTGCAGATTAAACTTCGGTAAGTCACCTACTTGAACTTCTGGGAACCAGGATGGTGGAGTGATCAGCAAATGTTCTCTCCTCCCCCTTGATGACCTTGAAAGAACCATAAAATATTTCCCCAGAAAAATCCTGGATCAGCGGAAACAGCAGAGGGGGTAAATAGTCTCATAACACCTGAGGCTAGGAAAATAGCTAAGAGGGATTCCTCCTACTGTGGCAGAGGCAAACTGGAAGGACAGAGGACCCAGGGTGGAGAAAACTCACTCTAAGACCCAGGCAAGCCTCAGTGCCAGGAGAGGAGCCCCAAGAGGGGTGGGAACCTGTACTAGCATCAAGGCGTGCCTTAGCTCCTGGGGATATGGGAAGACAATAGGGCAGCTGGGATCACCATCCCCTGAGCTTGCCTTTGCCTCAGCTCAGCTGAGGAGATCTCTCATGACCAGATCACCCCTCCCCCACACTTAACAAGCTAACCCCAGGGCTGATCAGGGAAACACAAAACAAAAATCTGCTTTTAGTTTTTTCACATAAGTTGGCTCAACACCAAGTTCTGCAGCTTCTAACTGAAAGAACTAGAAGCTACAACACACAATCAACATCATGAACAAGAAAAAGCAAAAGAAGGGTGAAAAAGCCATAGAATCTTTCTATGGGGATAAGGACCAAAACACAAATAGCAAAGAGGTCAGTACTGAGACTGTACTTCCATCTGAAACTTCAGAAGGGACTATGAACTGCTTGCATGCACAAACAGCTCTCAGAACAGCTGAAGAAGGAAACAGAAGAAAAACTGGCCAACGATTTTAAAATTATAAAAAAAGAATTCACTGATGAGAATATCTCTTTGAAAAGGAAAATTGAACAAATGGAAAAGGAGGCATAAAAATTAACTGGGGAAAATAACTCCTTAAAAGGAAAAAGTGGACAGATGGAAAAGGAGATGCAAAAGTTAAATGAAGAAAACAAATTGATAAAGATTAGAATTGGGCAAGTAGAAACTAATGACTCAATGAGACAGCAAGAATTGGTCAAACAACATCTAAAGAATGAAAAGATAGAAGAAAACATAAAACATCTCATTGGAAAAACAACTGACCTGGAAAATAGATCCAGGAGAGAAAATTTAAGAATTATTGCCCCTGCCAGAAAGCCATGATGAAAAAAAGTCTGGACAATATCATCCAGGAAATCATCAAGGAAAACTGTCCAGAAGTGCTAGATTGAGAGGGCAAAATAGTCATCGAAAGAATCCACCATTCACCTCCCGAAAGGGATCCCAAACTCAAAACTCCAAGAAATATCGTTGCCAAATTCCAGAACTATCAAGTGAAGGAGAAAATACTACAGGCAGCCAGAAGAAACAATTCAAATATCAAGGAGCTACAGTCAGGATCACACAGGACCTTGCAGCTTCTACATTAAAAGATCGAAGGAATTGGAATCCAATATTCTGTAAGGCAAAGGAACTGGGACTACAACCAAGGATCAACTACCCAGCAAAGTTCAGCATAACATTTCAGGCAAGGAGACGGTCATTCAACAAAGTAAAGGATTTCCAGACCTTCCTGACAAAAACACCAGAACTTAATAGACAATTTGATCTTCAAATGCAGGTCTCTAGAGAAGAATAAAAAGGTAAACAGGGGGGAAAAACAAAAAAACTTGTTACTCAATTTGGACAAACTGTTTACTTCCCTATAAAGGAAGATGACACCTGTTAATCTTGAGAATTGTGCATCTATTATGAAATATAAAAGGGATATACAAAGAGGGAACAGGTGTAAAGTAAATGATGTCATGTTAAAAATACGATTTAAGTATGCAAAAGGATTGTAACAGGAAACAGTGAAAAGGAGGGAGCAGAAAATGGTAAACTGTATCACAGGAAGAAGTACAAAATTATAGTAGAGGGAAAGAGGGGAGGGAGATGAGCATTGTTTGAGAGGTACTCTCATCTGATTTGTTTCAAGGAGGGAACAATAGACTTAAGTATATAATCCTAACTACCTCTATAGGCAGTAGGAGGGGAAGGGGGAAGAAAGGGAAGGGAAGCTAAAAGGGAGGGAAGAAGCAGTAAGGGTAAAGGGAAATAAAAGGGAGGGAGGCTAAAAGATGGAAAGGAAGGCTGCAGGAGGAAGTGGTGAAAAGTGAAAACTATTGAGGAGAGGAAGAGACATGGGAAAGCTAAAAGCACAAATGGTAGGAAAAAGGATGGAGGGAAATACACAGATTGTAATCATAACTGTGAATGTGAATGAAATAAACTCTCCCATAAAACAGAGATGGATAGCAGATTGGATTAAAAGCCATAATCCAACAATATGTTGTTTACAAGAAACACATTTGAAATGGGGGGATACACACAGGGTAAAGATCAAAGGTTGGAGCAGAATATATTGTGCTTCAGCTGATGTACGAAAAGCAGGAGTAGCAATCCTAATCTCAGACAAAGCAAAAGCAGAAATGGATCTAATCAAAAGAGATAAGGATGGATACTATATCCTGTTAAAAGGCACCGTAGACAATGAAGCAATATCATTACTAAACACATATGCTCCAAGTGGTATAGGATCCAAATTCTTAGAGGAGAGGTTGGGGGAGTTGAAGGAAGAAACTGACAGCAAAACTATACTAGTGGGGGACCTCAGCCTCTCCCACTCTGAACTTGATAAATCTAACCTCAAAATAAATAAGAAAAAGGTTAAGGAGGTAAATAAAACTCTGGATAAGGTAGATACGATAGCTCTCTGGAGAAAATTGAATAGGAATAGAAAGGAATATACCTTTTTCTCAGCAGTATTTGGCACATTTACAAAAGTTAGCCATGTACTAGGACATAAAAACCTCACAATCCAGTGCAGAAAGGCAGAGATAATCAATGCATTCTCAGATCATAATGCAATAAAAAATTATATATAATAAAAGGCCATGGAAAAATAAACTAAAAATCAATTTGGAAACTAAATAATCTAATCCTAAAGAAGGAGTGGGTTAAAGAAGAAATCATAGAAACAATCAACAACTTCATTAAAGAGAATAACAATAATAAGACAACCTACCAAATCTTATGGGATACTGCAAGAGCAGTTCTTAGGGGAAGTTTTATATCTTTGAATGCCTGCATAAATAAAACAGAGGAAGAGGAGATCAAGGACTTGGGCATGCAGCTGAGAAAGCTAGAAAAAGAACAAATTGAAAATCCCCAAGTAAATACCAATATTAGAAATACTGAAAACCAAAGGAGAGATTCATAAAATTGAAATTAAGAAAACTATTTGAATTAATAAATAAAACCAATAGTTTGTTTTATGAAAAAAACTAATTAAATTGATAAACCTTTAGTCAATTTGATTAAAAAAAAGAAAATCAAATCAAATTACTAATATTAAATTTGAAAGGGGTGAACTCACCTCCAATGAGGAGGAAATTAAAACAATAATTAGAAATTACTTTGCCCAGCTTCATGCCCACAAATTCAATAATCTAAATGAGATGGATGAGTATTTTAAAAAATACAAATTGCCCAGATTAACAGAAGAGGAAGTTGAATACTTAAACAACCCCATCTCAGAAAAAGAAATTGAACAAGCCATCAATGAACTCCCTAGGAAAAAAATCTCCAGGGTCGGATGGATTTACAAGTGAATTCTATCAAACATTCAAAGAACAGTTAATTCCAGTACTATGTAGACTATTTTTGAAAATTGGGGAAGAAGGAGTCCTCCCAAAATCTTTCTATGATACAAATATGGTTTTGATACCTAAACCAGAAAGAGACAAAACAGAGAAAGAAAATTATAGATCAATTTCTCTAATGAATATAGATGCAAAAATTTTAAATAAGATTTTAGGAAAAATAATACAGCATTTTATCATGAGAATAATACATTATGATCAGGTAGGATTCATACTTGAAATGCGGGGCTGGTTCAATATTAGGAAAACTATTAGCATTATCGATCATATCAACAACAAAACTAACAAAAGCCACATGATTATCTCAATAGATGTAGAAAAAACTTTTGACAAAATACAACACCCATTCCTGTTAAAAACACTGCAGAACATAGGAATAAAGGGAACTTTCCATAAAATAATAAGCAGTATCTACCTAAAACTTTTAGCAAACATTATATGCAATGGGGATAAGCTAGATGCATTTCCAATAAGATCAGGGGTGAAACAAGGATGTCCATTATCACCACTATTATTCAATATGTTACTAGAAATGTTAGCTGTAGCAATTAGACAAGATAAAGAAATTGAAGGAACAAGAATAGGCAAAGAAGAAACTAAGTTATCACTCTTTGCAGATGATATGATGACATACTTAGAGAATCCCAGAGATTCAAGTAAAAAACCACTTGAAATAATAAACAACTTTGGCAAAGTTGCAGGTTACAAAATAGACCAACACAAATCTTCTGCATTCCTATATATTAGCAACAAAGTCCAACAGTAAGAGATAGAAAGAGAAATCCTATTTAAAGCTAGAGTAGACACTATAAAATACTTGAGAGTTTACCTGCCAAAACAAACCCAGGGACTATATGAACACAATTATAAGACACTTTTTGCACAAATAAAGTCAGATTTAAGTAAGTGGAAAAACATTAGTTGCTCATGGGTAGGCCGAGCTAATATAATAAAAATGACAATTCTACCTAAATTAATTTACATATTTAGTGCCATCTCAATTAAACTATTAGATAATTATTTTCTAGAGCTGGATAAAATAATATCAAAATTCATCTGGAAGAACAAAAGGTCCAGAATATCAAAGAGAGTAATGAAAAGAAATGCTAGGGAAGGTGGCCTAGCACTACCAGATCTCAAATTGTACTATAAAGCAGCAATTATCAAAACCACTTGGTACTGGCTAAGAAACACAAGGGTAGACAAGTGGAATAGACTTAGCACTCAAGACACAGTAGGCAAGGAATATCACAACCTCTTGTTTGATAAACACAAAGATCTCAGCTTCTGGGATAAGAACTCACTGTTTGACAAAAATTGCTGGGAAAACTGGATAACCAGTGTGGTGGAAACTAGGCATAGACCCATGCCTGACACTCTACACAAGAATAAAGTCCAAATGGGTACATGATCTAGGTATAAAGATTGATACCATGGACAAACTGGAGGAGCAAGGAATAGTGTATTTATCAGATTTATGGAGAAGGGAAGAATTTTTTACTAAAGGAGAGTTAGGAAGCATTATGAAGTGCAAGATGGATAATTTTGATTACATTAAACTGAAAAGGTTTTGCACAACCAAACCCAATGCAACCAAAATTCGGAGGGATGTAATAAATTGGGAAAGAATTTTTACAGCTAATCTCGGGGATAAAGGTCTCATTTCTGGAATATATAGAGAATTCAATCAAATGTACAGCAATACAAGTCATTCCCCAATTGATAAATGGTCAAAGGATATGAATAGGCAATTTTCAGAGGAAGAAATTAATCATATGAAAAAATGCTCTAAATCACTTTTGATTAGAGAGATGCAAATCAAAACAGTTCTGAGATACCACATCACACCTATAAGATTGGCAAACATGAGAGAACAGGAAAATGATAAATGTTGGAGAGGATGTGGGAGAGTTGGAACACTAATTCATTGTTGGTGGAACTGTGAGCTCATCCAACCACTCTGGAGAGCGGTGTGGAACTATGCCCAAAGGGCTACAAAAATGTGCATACCCTTTGACCCAGCAATATGGCTACTAGGACTGTATCCCCAAGAGATCATAAAAATGGGAAAGGATCCCACATGTACAAAAATATTTATAGCAGCACTCTTTGTAGTTACCAAAAACTGGAAATCAAGGGGATGCCCATCAATTGGGGAATGGCTGAATAAATTATGGTATATGAATGTAATGGAGTACTATTGTGCCATAAGAAATGATGAACAAGAAGACTTCAGAGAGGCCTGGAAGGGCTTATATGATCTGATGCTGAGTGAAAGGAGCAGAACCAGGAGAACTTTTTGCGCAGCAATGACCACAGTGCGAGAGAGTTTTTTTCTTATAGACTTGGAACTTCGTAATAACACAAGAACTTAAAAAAAAAAATAATTCCCAATGGTTTTCTAAGGCAAAATGCCTTCCACACTCAGAGAAAGAACCATGGAATTCATTTGCAGAATGTAGCAGATCATGTTTGTATATATGTGTGTGTGTGTGTGTGTGTGTGTGTGTGTATTATGTTTTTATTTGTTATATGATTTCTTCCATTTATTTTAGTTTGGCTACACAACATGACTATAGTGAAAACGTACTCAATAGGAAAGTATATGTAGATCCTATATAGAATTGTATGGCATCTTCGGGAGAGAAAGGGGTGTTGGGGGGTAGGTGAGGGGGTAAAAATCTAAGTTTTTTGGTAGTGATTGTAGAACATTAAAAAAATAAATTAATAAATAAATAAAAATAAAAATAATGCTCTAAATTAGCATTGATTGGAGAAATCCAAATTAAATAATTCTGATGTACAACTTTATACCTATCATATTGTCTAATATGACAGAAAAAGAAAATGACACTTTGGAGGGGATGTGACAAAATTGGAACATTGTTGGTGGAGTTGTGAACTGATCTAACCATTCTGGAGAGCAATTTGGAACTATGTCCACAGAGCTACAAAACTGTGCATACCCTTTGACCCAGCAATACTGCTACTAAATCTGCATCCCAAAGATATTAAAAAGACCCAACAAAAAAACAAAAGCAATGGACCTATATGTACAAGAATATTCACAGCAGTTTTTTATTTTGGTGACAAATGACTGGAAATAGAGAGAGTTGCCCATAAGCTGGGCAATGGACAAAGCAGTTATGGTATATGATTGTGATGGAATCCCAATAAGAAATGATGAGCAGAATGGATTCAGAAAAACCTGACATGAACTGATGCAAAATGAAGTGAACAGAACCAGGAGAACACTGTACATAGCAACAGCAGTGTTTGTACAATGATGAACTATGAATGAATTAGCTATTCTGAGTAATATGATTTAAAGCAATTCTGAAGAACTTAGATGAAAACTCTTATACACCTCAAGAGAAAGAACTGATGCAATCTGAACTGAAGCATAGATTGACTGAGTAGACTGAAGCATAGTTTGTCTCAACTTTCTTATTTTTCTTGAGTTTTAGGGAGGAGGTCTGTGTTTTCTTTTACAACGTAACTAATATGGAATTATGTTTTCTTATGACTGCACATGCACAACCTACATCAAATTGTTTTACTTCCCAAGAAGGGGAGATGGAAGGAAGGGAAGGGAATAAAAGGGAAGGGAAAAAGAGGATATGGAACTCAAAATTTTTTAAATGATTGTAAAAAAATTTTTACGTGTAATTGGAAAAAAAGAAAATACTAAAAAAAAGAAAGGTAGGAAATAGAGACATATACTCATATATGGTATTCACCAGTATCACTGTCCCCATCAATCTCTCTATTATCATTAATACCATTTTCTCCTCAGACATCCAAAATCAAAAGAGAGTCTGCAGATTCTGAAAAAAGAAAGATGACCTTTGGGTGGCAAATTTTTCCAGGTGCTTCTACTTGAAGTTGAAAGTGTGCTTATGGCATAAACTTATTAAAAGACTTCAAAACCTCCTCTATGAAATCTACAATAAGGTAAAACAGATTCATCTCACAATACATGCTGAGAAAAACAAGGCAGATGAAAAATTCATTTTGCACAGACTATGACATACAGGTAAGTAGCCTATCTTGTTTGTGTATTGTGGAGAGAGAGACAGAGAGAGAGAATAAGTGATATCTCTATATACACATGTGTATGTATGTATGTGTGCATGTGTATATGTATGTATATATGCATATGTACATACAGATATATTTGTGTGTCTTAAACAGGTATTACAGGTAGATAATAAGTGGATGAGAGAACTGACTAGGAGGAAAAAATTTGGATGAATCATAATTGGGAAGCTAAACAATTGAATATTCCCAAACTGTTTACTGCCACAAAATTCTATCTTTTTAACACCAATGTTTTCATGGCAATGTTAAGTGGCTAAAAATCATGAAATACTACGATCTTGGGAAGATCAGAATTTAAAATGACACAAAAGTCAGTGGAAAGATATGTGGTTGGTGTCAGCATACTAAAGCAATTTATCAACAATGTTTCATGTTAGAAAAATGTAAGAAGACACGTTACTGCAAAAGGTAAGAATGAGAAACAAGAGGCAAAGTAAATAGGATTTTCTTTGCATTTTGCTTCATAGTAGGTTTTGGCGGGTATCTCCATAACTTTCCATATTCTCTGTTACCTTTTCTCCTCAGATACCCCCAGTCAAAAGAGTGTAGTTAAGATGACTGTCCTCATGAATCTCTCTACTATCATTAATACCATTTTCTCCTCAGACACCCAAAATCAAAAAGGACTTCAATTTATCAACTTTTCAACAGTTTTTATTAAGATTTTTTTTTCCCAGAAGTGGGAGAGTTGGAACACTAATTCATTGTTGGTGGAGCTGTGAGTTGATCCAACCATTCTGGAGAGAAATTTCGAACTATTCTCAAAGGGCTACAAAAATGTGCATACCCTTTGACCCAGCAATACCTTTTCTAGGACTGTAATCTCAAGAGATCATAAAAATGGGAAAGGGTCCCACATGTACAAAAATATTTATAGCAGCTCTCTTTGTGGTGGCCAAAAACTGGAAATCAAAGGGATGCCCATCAACTGAAGAACGGCTGAATAAATTGTGGTACATGAATGTAATGGAATACTATCATGCTATAAGAAATGATGAACAAGAAGACTTCAGAGAGGCCTGAAAAGAATTGTATGAACTGATGCTGATCAAAAGGAGCAGAACCAGGAGAACTCTGTACACAGCAACAACCACAGTGTGTGAGGAATTTTTCTGGTAGACTTAGTACTTCATTGCAATGCAAGGACTTAAAAAATTCCCAATGGACACTTGAAGCAAAATCCCTTCCACATCCAGAGAAAGCATTATGGAGTTCAAAAACAGAATGAAGCAGATCATTTTCTTTTGTATTATGTTTTGTTTTGCTTTATGATTTCTCCCATTCATTTTAATTCTTCTATGCTACATGACTAGGGTGAAAATATATTTAATAGGAATGTATGTGCAAAACCTATATAAAATTGCATGCCATCTCAGGGAGGGAGTAGGGAGGGAGGGAGGGAGGAAGGAGGAGGAGGAGGAGAAAAAATCTAAAATATATGGAAGTGATTGTAGAACACTGAAAACAAATAAAATAATTTTAAAAAAGAATTTTTTTTCTCCCTTACACCAGTAGTAACTGCATAATGCTATTCTCTTTAGCAACTTTTTTCTCCTTACATGCACCTAATCAAAAAGGATCTCAATAGTAAATGTGATATTAAAATTATACTACTTAAGAAGAAAAAAAGGTCTTAGAGATCATGTAATTTAACCCTCTCATTTTCTAGAAGAAAGTAAGAGCCAGGGAAGGGAAGTGACTTGTCCAAGATCACACAGGGTTATAGCAAAGTTGGGATATTATTTGAATATTTTAAGATCATATAAGGTAGACATATAGACTTTTTTAAAAATTAGATTTTCTGATTATACAGTTTCTCAACTGAATAACTATAATCATATTTGGCAAAAATAAATTATGCTAATTGTAACTCATTCATATGTCATTTAAAGGTTTATATATTATTTTAAGATTTAATTCTGTTTTCTCACATCACCACTGTAAGGAAACAGCTTTTTTTTCCCCATTTATGTCAAAAAGATCCAGAGATTTTTAGTGGACTACAAGCTCAATTTGCATTAAGAGTATGATCCAGCAGCCCCCCAATCTAAGCACTAAATCTCACACTCAGAGGAGACAGCAGAGGTCACCTACTTCAGCTTGGACCTGAGTAACAATCTCCTTTTTAGCATAACTGTTTTTGTATAAGGATCTCAGGTGAGGGGAAACCCTGCCTCTCAAAATTCATCTCACTTTAGGATAGCTTTCCTTTGAGGAAGTCTTTTTTCCCCTTAAAGAAAAACTAAATCTATCTCTTTTACAGTATCCAGAAGAAGGAAATGATCATCTCAATGTTCTTTGCTTTGTTAAATTATGGACACAGGAGAGCTTCTAGAGGAAGCAGACAGCAGTGAAATAGCCTTAAGCCTATACCATAGGAAGATCAGTTGAAGGAAGTAGCAACGTTTAACAGGAGGCACACAGGAGATGTCTTCAAGTACCAGAAGACCTTGAAATACCATGTGGACTGGATGAAGGATTAGACCTGTTCTGCTTAGTCACAGCAGGCAGAAACTGGACAGATAAATGGAAGTTGCAAAGGGCCAAACAGGCTTGTTATAAGGAATAATTTCCAAACAATTAGAACTAATTAAAATTGGAATGGGATACTTTGGGAAGTAAAGAGTTTCTCATCGGATAATTTACAGCAAGAAGGGTCTATGGAATCAGTCCAGTCCAGCTCCCTCATTTTACAGATGAGGAAGCTTAAGGCAGTGATCCGGTCAGCAAATATTTAAGGGCTTACCATCTGCCAAATACTGTGACTTGCCCAGGGTCACACAGCAAATGTCTGAACCAGATCTTCTTGACTTCATGTCCATACCCTAATCTACTCTACTACACTGTGTCTGCTCCTTATTTGAGGTCTTTGAACAAAGGCTAGATGATCACAGTTCAAGTACCTTAAAGATATTTAAGAATCTCATTCAAGTATGGATTGGATTCAATTTTGGAATTCTTTTTCTTTGAAGTAAAAAAAAAAATCTACATGCAGTAAAAGTAATGGAGTAATAATTTCTAAAAAGTAATGTTTCAACACACAGAAGAAAAAGAGCATCTATGAAAACACTGTCTTCGAGTGAGTCTTAGTGATAGTTTAAAAATACCCTGTTAAGTTGTTTTGGTTTTTTTTATTCACAAAACATGGTAATGTGTGTATAGTACTTAGCCCTTTAATGTTTCCTGAGAGGATATTTCTGTTTACCTCTAATGGTATGCTTTTTGGCAAACTGTCCTCTTGTTTTGTGGGACACAATTGCTAAGAGAGCACTTAGCGTTAATAGCCAACAGACTTGATGGTGTTTTTAGAGCAAGTTTGGGTAATTTATATGGGTGCTCATGGCTTCTCTGTACCAGTGAAAAATGGATGGAACATGGCAGAGAAACATCAAATGTCTAGTTCCATTCTAACAGGGAGAAGTGCAAGGTGTGATTCGGAGGAAAATAACCATGTCTTGGCTCATTTTTATTTAATCCCCTCCACCCAGAGTGGTTCAGTAGATATTGCTCTTCACATATGTATCCTCCAGGGCATAGTCACTTAAGATTAGCAGAAGGGATGGGGCACTTGAGGAGGAGAGTGAAATCCTCATGTCGATGCCCAGGTTGGAAACTGCAAGGTTGTGAGATATTAGTTATTGGCATTTGGCATTCCTGTGACTTCAACTTCCTGTATTTAAAACTATGAAAATAAGCCTTGCCGTCTTCCAGTGGTGGTGGGGGTATTCTTACTATTACCAGAATGTGTCATTGGGATTTGAGCTTCTGGAAAGGCAATTTCTATATTTAAACATAGGACACAGTTAAATGTCATCCCTTCAGGACTGGGCTAATACAGTTCCCTACACAAGAATATCTTCCTTTGCAGCCTCTTTGCTTGCTATATTTCCATACATCCTTTAAAGACTAATTTGTATTTCCTTTCCTCTATGCAGACTACCCAGCATGGTACAGAGGGAAGTTCCCAGGATGTGAAGACAGGGTAACTGAGTTTGAATTGTGATTTGCTAGTGGTCTGACCTTAGGTAAATCATTTAAAATCTCTAAGGTTCAGGTGCTTCATCTGCCAAAATGAGGATTTTGAGCTGGACAGTTTATAATGTCCTTTCTTCCTCTGAATTTATGATACTGAAATCCTACTGATTAGCCCTTCTGAAAAAATGAAGACAATGCCTTCTACCCTCTGACCCAAGTAAAAACTGCTGGAGCCAACTCAAACCAGCTCAAGAGTGAATTGCTAAATTTTTTCCATGAAATTGAAATTGGTAAGCATGTCAAATCCAAAATATTTTTTGTTGATTGTCAAGACTTAAGAAAGCGATGGGAAAAAATGTGCATATAGCAATTGATTTTTTTTGTTTGTTTTCTGGAGAGCCAGTTGTTAAACATTTACCTGCATGTCATTGTTTGACTTCACATGGCATTTGTCTTCACACCTCTCCGGTGTTTTTTTACTATTGTTATCTTTTTTATCCCTATACCATAATGTAAGATATGTAAGAACAGGGAAATTGTTTTACAAATATGTGCATTACATAGATATATATGTACACATTTAAGTATATAACATATTGAAGTGCCACATATGAATATAAGCCTACAGATGTGTATATATACATATACATGTGTATACATACATATATGTGTGCATATAAATATATATCCCTGTATATTTCTCTCACTGCCTAGCAGAATGTTCAAGTACTACATAATATAGAAGACCTTTCTAATAAAATTTTTCTGAATGAATTAATGATCTCATTCTCATAGCACTTTATACTTCTGCAATACTTAGGTTCTAATTTACATTAATTTATTGTTTATGTCCATACCTTATCTCTATAACATACTAGATTATAACCTTAAGATTATAACCCCCTAATATTTGTATATTTCTAGGATGTTGCATAGTGAAATGAATATAGTTAAGGATTCAATAAATATTTCTTAACAAAAAGAAATCTTAGATAGATTCATAGAGAAAGAGACAGAGAAAGATTCAAAGAGAGGGAGACAGAAGGAAATGAAGAGAAAGATGGTAGATAATAGGTGGATAGATATACAGACAGACAGACAGATAGAATTTTACAAACTATATTCCTCACACATATTTAGGAATATATGTCCAAACTTGTGAATTAATTGTATAGGAAGCTTCTGCTGAGGAAATCTCCCCAATCCCATCAACAGTTTCTCTGCAGAGAGGTTAAGGTACTAACACACATTTTGCAGCCACTGGGTGTCAGAGGCAGAATTTGAACTTGGGTCCTGATTCTGCTGTGTGTTCATCCTTTGTTGCCAAAGAAGACCATGCCATCAGAGAAATAATGACATGACTTACACTTGACTTTGTTTTGAGTGAGGGAGGGCTGTGCAGGTCACTAGCCTCACTTCTCCTCCAGAGCCATCTGAATCCAGTGACCAGATATTTATCAGGATGACTGGAGATGACCCAGAATGAGGTAATTGGGGTTAAGTGACTTGCCCAAGGTCACACAGCTAGTGAGTGTCAAGTGTCTGAGTTCAGATTTGAACTCAGGTCCTCCTGACTCCTGCACTGGTGCTCTATCCACTACACCACCTAACCGCCCCAATAAGTATCAGAGCCTGGATTTGAACTGATGTATCTTCTGACTCCAGAATGCAGCACTGTTCCCATCATGTCTCGCATTGTAGAATAGAGGGAAGAGGGAGACAGGGTGAACAAGGCAAATAGGGAGAGGATAAAAGGGTAGGACAAAACATAATAAAAATACTTGAAGGTTATCCAGTACTTTTGTAAAACAACCCCTCAATGTAGGTAGTATAAGTTTTGTTATACCCATTTTATAGATGAGGAAACTAAGGCTCAGAAAAGAGATATGATTTGCATTTGAGAGCTAGCAAATCACGGAACTCAGACTGAATCCAGGAATCTTGATTTAAGTCCAACACTCTTTTCACTCAACCATATTGGAAGGGGAAAAAGTGAACCTTATGTGATCATTATAAAAAATAAAAATAAGTCAGAAACTTTGAAAACAATCCTTCCTGTCATGCGGCCATTTGCTAATGAGAGAAATTAGTTAGCTCTAAATAGATATTCCCAAATAGATTATTTATGATTTAAGTTCTTTTCATCTTAGAACTTGAGGTTTTTATCTATTTTTTCATTTGTATTCATCTTTTCGCTCAATTGTGAATTTGATTAGGGTTACCATGTACAGATTTAAAACAAGGTAAATTTATCCCAGAAGGCTCAGCCTAACAGTTCAAGCTACTTTTTAAAAAAAATCCTGGTGACTACATACTTTTCAAAGTAATGATTTCTCCAACTTCTACTAAACATTCTCTCAATGGTTTATACCAACGTACAATGCCTAAATAAATTTTGTCTATTTTTAAATCCTGACATCTATAAAAAATGAGCATTTTTGAAAACCTGAATGTCAATATGTCATTAATATTAAGAAAAACAAGGTTAGCAAAGTTCAATACATGTTGGGTTGTTTTTTCCTTGACATTTAACCTATCATATTAAAAGCTTCTTCAAAAAGAAAGAAATATCAGCTTGTCACCTGGAGATCGAAATTGAACTGCTCTAAGACAAACTGCTGTTTCTTCCCCATGATGAAATTCATCAGCTGGACAAAAATGTCAAGATAAAAATAGACCTCCTGGGAAAAAAATCAAGAGAGAAGTATAGCTATTGTTATAATTACCACTAAAAATCTTTGAAAAGTCAGTTACTTGTCCCTAGCAGAGCATGAAAGGACATCTAACACATTGATTTATGCTGTTAAAAACTTGGGTGAAAACACAATATGATTGAGCATGCTTAGAGCAATCCAGGGATTTAATTTTAATAAAAGATGACTCATGAATAACTTGATATTTTAAAGAATTAGAACATTTGGAATGAGTGATAGACAAAAGGCATGTTACTTACTGGAACTCTGAAACACCATTGTGACAAAAGGGAAGATACGCCTCAATATTAAATAGCACAAAAGTACAGAGGGGTGGGCGAGCAGCCAATGTGTGATGTCATTAAGAGTAAGCTCCAAGTGACATAGAGTGAGGGACCTCTGAGTAATTTTACTAAGGAGATCCAATTTCCAAAATTGTGGTAACGGACAACAACAACAAAATTCCTGAATGAGCATTCTCAAACATCAAAGGGTTTGACTTCTGATACTGATATAGGCAGAATGATGAAGAAGAGATCTATTATTTCTGAAAAAGGCCTCTAAGAAGGAAGAATGCCAATCGGACATCATGTCCATTTGAATAAAATCACATTCAATCCCAATACTGAAATATGAATGTTTTAGCTTTGGCAAGATTTTTCTTTACAGTGAATTAGAATGGACCTTCTTTCCATGCAGGTCAGGTATAAAATGCATATAATACTCTCTGCCACTTGGTACTCAGTAGGACTCTCATGATTGTTACATATTTCCAAATGATGTTACATGGAGAGCAAGCTGTTAACGTCTGTCACGGATAGTTTGCAATGCCAGTAACCTCAGGTTATTTCCTTACTTCTAGAAATAGTCAGAAAGAGACTAGCTTGATATTGGGATTTTCCCCAGGAATTAATAAAAGAATTTGTACACCACCTAACCATTTTTTAAGGTGGACCTGTGAGATTGTTCTTATAGGGAATAAAACTTATCGCCAATTATGATCAGCATCAGCTCCACAATTCACAGTCACAGAAATTACTTAGGGCATTCAGAGGTTAAGTGATTTGCCCAGTCATACAATCAATGTGTCAGGAGGGAATTTGAACTCAGGTCTTGCTAGTTTTAAGGTCAGTTCTCTACACGACTCTCCAAACAGAGGAATGATAGTTGAATTTCATTTGATCTATTCAATTCAATAAGCATTTCTTCATTGCCTAAGTATAAGCACTGTACTACATACTAGTGATATGAAGACAAGCTGAAAAAAATGAAAATGAAGGAACTCATATTTCATTATGTTGTCCTCTAGTTTACAGTATCCAGACTTTTTATTCAAAGCAGACCTGCTTTGGTTATTACTCAGTAGCATTTTTACTAAATTATAAGAAACCAAAAAGAGAAAAGATTAGATTGGTTGTTAACAAAGTTTAACATGACTTTCTAAAGAACAAATTCAGTCTGAATTTAGCTGACTTGTCCTATCATCACTATACTATTTTATGGCTATTATTCCTATGCTATTTTATTGCCATGGTTGTTTTGAACTAATTATACCTTCTAACAAGAAAAAGTAAACACATCAATGGGTGCTTGTAACCTACAATTTCAAGTTGATGCAGGTCCACCAAACACCTTGAACTTTGTCTGAGGTATGCACATTTTTTGAGTTGGGGGTTTGCCTCCAGCTGCTATACTGACATCTTCCTGCCCATGACATCAGAGATGGGAAACTAACCAGTCTAAGTTGAATGACAACCCACCCCAGTTCTCATCACTTCCTACCTAGACCTTTGTAATAGTCTCCCATTAGACTGCCCTTTCTCCTATCTCTGTCCCTTACCCACCTTCCAATCCAACCTCCACATAGATACCAAAATGATATAACTACAGCATGGGTTTCTTCATGTTAATTCCCTTTTTATGAAGCTCTGGTGCCTCACTAATATCTCAGTGCTTACTATTTAAGTAAATTGTCCTTACCTTTTTCTATTGTCATAGAATCTTAGTAACTTATTAGTAGCAGTTGATTTCAAAAAAAAGATAAAGAATTGCTAGTGGGTAGGGCTTAAAATGAGCAAGAGTATCCGATGCCTCAGCTTAATAGGAATTGAACCTCTCCACACAATTTCCCCTTGCAGTTGTTGGGACCATAGTTGCTTTTAATATTCACTGGGAGCCACAGAAATTTTGGAATAAGAAAGTGACCTGATCAGAAATGGTTGACAGGAAAATTAATACTGTGTAAAGCAGATAATGGGCAACAGTATACAGAGATAAGCCTGGATTCAGGAAGACCTGACTTCAAACGAATCTGGCCTCAAATTCTTACAAGTTGTTTGACCCTGGGCAAGTCACTTAGCCCTGTTTGTCTCAGCTTCCTTATCTGTAAAATGAGCTGGAGAAGGAAATGGCAAACCACTTCATTATCTTTTCCATAAAAACCTCAATTAGGGTCATGAAGAGTTGGATGTGACTGAAATGACTGAACAACAACAACAAAAACCATATGATAAAATAATAAATTTAGAGCTAATAGGGACCCTAGAGGTCTTCTAGTCTGGTGGGGGAGGGAAGAAAACCTGACATTAATAAAAGGATTTGTTCTGTGAAGTTTGGACCTAATCAAAGCACTGCCCTTGAGGACCTAGAGGGCCACATGTGACCTTAAGAATGCAGGTTCCCCACCCCTGTTGTACTCTATCCCTCATTTTACATGAGGAAACTGAGGCTCAGGGAGGTTAAATAATTTGCTCAATGCCACAAAGATAATGAATCAACAGCAGGATTTGAACTAGGTCCTCCAACTCCAGAGCCAGGTATTAAAGGGACCAGTGAAGAGGTTCCTGAAAGAGTTTGAACAAGAAGGAAAAAAAGTA